>NC_141385.1:23722241-24322241 GCF_017979445.1 Akebia trifoliata
CAACCTCCAGAATAGAGCTTTGAACTTGAACAACAATGATCCTTTCATAGACTCCATATCCTTTAAATAAGACTCACAACTAACTACATAACGGACTCCACTACCTAAATAACATAACACAAAGACTCATAACTGACTCCACTACTCAAAAACAAAACACAAAGACTCCACAACCCACAATTATTTATCAAAAAAAAATAATCACTCACACAACTTAAGCCCCACGTTTGACTAACTTCTACTGCTTCTCCGCACCTGAATCCTTGGAACAACATTGTACTCTAGGTGGACATCAAGAAATCTTTCAACAAGGGAATAATATCATATCGTTCCCATCAGCTTGGGTGCCTTGCCACTATTGAAAGAGAACCTTATTTGTGCTAGAGACTGAATGAAAAACTATGTCTCGAACGGAGCATGAATTTTAGATTGGGGATTCAGTATAGGGTTGCAGCCATACCGCCAAATTTCTGTGCCAATTCGATGTTTGTTAAGGCTATCTGCTTACTATTATGGACCCTATCAAGTGGTCGAACTCTTTGGACCAATCGCCTACAAGTTAGCATTGCCAGAAGGTGCACGCATACACCCTGTTTTACATGTCTCATAACTTACTCCACTACTCAAAGAACAGAACACAAAGACTCCACGTTCCAAATAACAGGACACAAATTACACAACTTAAGCCCCCACGATATACTACTTCTACCACTTCTCTGCACCTGAATGTGTACACATTAGCGTTCAACTCACCTTATGTGAAATAAAAAGGAGAGGCAAGTAGACAGTCGTAACACATCGTTGCCTCCATCTGAAAGCAGAGAGAGAGAGAGAGAAGTTGATGAATTTGAGGGAAGAAATACCAGGGTTCTTGAGTAGGGGTTGAGAGAACAATGGGCTTGGGGATAGGTTTGAGGACGTTGGGGTTTTGCGGAGAGAGGTCAATGAAGACGGCTTTGAGAGGAGTTGAGCTTGAGATGATGAATTTTTATTTTTTTTAGTTTTCTTTTTAATATCTCGTTCAGTGAGAGGAAAATAGAGAGAGAGATCATGAGAATCACAGTACATCCCAATGTCATCCCAGGCATTAAGGTGGCGTTCAAGGGACATAAGTAAAAATAATCACTTTTCAAAATATGGGTAAGAAGTTTCAGATTGAGCTGATTTTTTGTGAGGAGGATCTTTATGACCAGAAGATCATCCTCACAAAATATCAGCCCAATCTGAACCTTCTTACCCCCATCAAAAGTGATTTAGAATGGGAACCATCAATTTTTTACCAATAATTTGGAAACCACTTTGGAGGAATTTAGAAGTTTCAAATTAGGCTGATTTTTCGTGAGAATGATCTTCTCATCATAGGGATTATCCTCACAAAAAATCAGCTCAATCCGAAACTTCTAACCCATATTTTGAAAAATGATTGGTTTTACATATGTTTTTACTATGTCCCATGAATCACCCTCTTTAAATAAATATTTAAGTTTTGGCTCCGATATCTACTGGATCGGACGGCGGTTAATCCACTGACCAAAATTTGACCAGATCTTTATATCTTAATCTGAATCCAATCTGAACATCTAAATTTTCGATCTAGATCCTATTTTTTTGGATCGGATACCGGATAAAATTCATTGCCAGCTCTACTTATTAGTATGACTTATTTGTAAAGGGATATTTTTGGGGGAAAAAAAAAAAAAACAGAACAACTTGGGACAAGTTTATAATATATAATATATATTTATTCTTGTGGAATCATGATCATCATATCATACCAGTGTTTCTTGGAGAGAAATGTCCAACTGCAGATCCCACTCGATAAACTTAAAAAAAAACAATTTAAGATAGATTTCTTAATGATATTATGATCTATCTCCAATGTCTAGAGTAAGTCTGACACCATCTCTGAATGAAATAGGATTAATATCCAATGTTTGAGACAATCTACTGATATCCATGGATATGTCAGATGGAGACTTGACGCCACGATCAACCTGATTAAATTTAGGCATGAACTCTTATCATTTACTGTAGTGCATAATTAAAATTAAATAAGAAACACAAAAGCTGAAAGGACATTACATGAAATCTTTGTCAAGGTTTAACATCTCATTTCAGGGTCAATATCTTGATATAAAAAAAATAAAAATAAAAATTCAAGACTCTCTGCCGAGACAATCAGAAACATTCTGAAAACATTCAATGTTTTGGGGTCAATGATTCACTCCAAGTATTGGCCAAAACCGAAATGGAAGGCCGAAATATTCTAAGACAGTGCAAAACTTTAAGCTATAATTCTTGTTTCACCCCCTATGTTACCTAGTCCTTGGTTTGAAATCAGGTTCGCGGTTCGTGGTTCGCCAATCTTGAATGAAGCCAGTTCATAGAGGTAGTTAGTGGTGTATATTTAAGTCATTTATGTTAATCTCATATAAGAAGACTCAGGTCAAGGGGGCATAGCATAAGTTTAAAACAAATGGGTATCTTTAACATTGGACCTAATCTTGGGATTTCTAAAATAAGGATTATCTCTAATATTGACAAAACCATGGGGGACATCTCTTAAATTAGCCAAAATAAGGGGATTCGTTTGGTTAGCTGTTTTTGAAGAACCCACTACGAACCGAACCACGAACTGGTTCCGTTTGTACCAGTTCACAATTCGCTACTATATTAATGGACCCAATAACATAGGTTTCACCAAACTATAATAGAGACTTTCGCAGAAGTTGAAGACTTACCGATGATGCAGACACAGGTTTGATTAATGATGTGTTGTATCCTCTAACAGAGGCTACAACCTCTGCCATTTGTAAACGAGATACCCTATCTGGTCCGCCAACATTTAAAAGCAACTGCATTTGCTTAACATCTGAAATGAGCAAAATGAGTACCATAAAATGTAAAGCATTAAACGATGAATAAATAACCTTTATTGACAAGGAATATCTTATATTACCATGAAGACTTTGGTTTAAAATTATACTTTAGGCATACGGATTTTGGTACAGATAAAGACTTGGGGTCGGCTGAATGAATCCTATTCCTCCATTCAACTCTGTCCAAAGCCTAGTCTTCTGTTATATTATGAATTGTGGTACAATAAGAATTATATTATCTAGAATACAATCTATAATTTGAAAAAATAGATAGCATTGGAGCACAAACATTCTTTAGATCAATCCTCTTCTCAGCATAACTTTCAAGAGTAGAGAACTAAGATGAGGATGGAAACAGAACCGTTTCCGCCGAATTTTCATACCGGCGTTCCATGCTTCATTTAAAATTGTAAGCCAATCACATAGGGAAACCAAGTGGTTGAAGTGGCATCAAAGTATTATCACCTTCGATGTTGGAACCGATCAGTTCTATTAGCATTCATCTTATGTGTTGTTTTTTGCTCAAAAATCAAATTTTCTATAGCCTAATTGAACCTAGTTTACAGCCCCATTTGAAACCTAATCTCATACATGTTTCAAAATTTATTTCCATTTAGGATATGTTTGATTGTACATGGAAAGTAGGGTGGAAAACCATTTTCCATGTGTTTGATTGCATTTTTCATGGAAAATGATTTTCTAACCTCCTCCAAAAGTCCCACAAAACCTGGATTTCATTTTCCGACCTCTACTCAAGGGAAAATGAAATACACCCTTATTTTCCATTCCCAAATCAAAACTCTACTTAATTTCTTCTTCTTCCCCATCACCACCACCACCATCATAGCCACAACCACATTCACCCTCTCTGTCACCATTGCCACCATCTCTGTCTCCATCACCAGCCACCGTCCTCTCTCTCTCTCTCTCTCTCTCTCTCTCTCTCTCTCTCTCTCTCTCTCCTCCTCCTTCAGATTTTTTTTCCATGTTTTTTTTTTTTTTGTGAAAAGTAACATTACTAAATATTATGTGATGTTACATCATTGATTGAACCACTAGTCCTAGGAACAACCTACAGGGGTTCACCCAATAATGATGTTATAGTAATTTACCTGACGTAAATTTACCTGATGTTCCATGGTTTTGTCTAAATGAAATCAAACAATAGAATTCGGTATCCCAATCCTACCCATTTTCCATGGAAAGTCACTTTCCGTGCAATCTTAGTTCAATAAACCACCTAAACGTTTTCAACAGTGTTGAAGGCTCTTGTTGGAGAAGGGCTCTCAAAAAGTGCCTCAAGGCTAAGGCAAAACCTCCTTAAGGATCTTTCTTCAAATACAAGTGTGCCTCAAGGCTTTAAGGCAAACTCATTAAGGAGTTCACTACCCTCAAATTTCCATTAAACTAATTAAAAATCCACGCATTTAGGAGCTTTCTTCAAATATCTCAGGATATGAATAATCCATGTGGTGTATCTGGGGGGACTGCATGTACTCTGTCACGCCCTGAAATCCCAACACGAATCCCTATGATTCATCAGTTAGAATCTCGAGGTGTGAGGTAATCAATCACACAATCTGACAGAACATTCATAAATAATAATACTTATGAAAAGAAAATATACGCAGCGGAATAAACATTTAACTAACATCTATACGAGAGTCTAAAGTAAACAGAAGAAATCGACAAACACTGATATAAGTCAAGATCTTTAATCTCATAATTCATCAGGTTACAAAAATTTCTAAACTAACATGTTTCTTATCTACAACCAAAAACCGCTAGGATCCTCTACTAGTCCTCAAAGACATGGCGGCGGCAAGACATCAATCTGATCCTCCTCGAGGACCTCCTCAAAAGACTCCTCAAAGAACGGTTCTTCAAAAGTTGAATAATCTGAAAGGGGAAGGATAGGGTGAGTAACAGGGGAATGTTACTCAGCAGGATGAACGCCGTTCTAACAACGAGTCATACATGCACGAGTAATCAGTTGAACAGTTAAATAATGTAAGTTCTTCATAATGTAACATACGATAAATGTCTAAGCATATTCAATAAACAGTTAAATAATTTCAACCTATCATTTCTATCATTTAAAGTAACATATGCATCTTTCAAATAAAAACATCTATCAAACATCACAAAATAAGAAAAGATACATAATAAGAACACGGCGGTGTAATCGATAAGAGAGTAGAGGAACACGCCGATATAACCGTCTCGGCTATGGCAATACGATATTCCAAACTTAACCTCCGATGTGGAATCCCATCGTTATAGATTTTGTGGCCGGTCTAGCATACCACGGTTGGATGACCATTTATCCGGCTCAGACTGGCCGTTGACCAAGAACCCAATACTGAGTTCAACTAACGGTGAGGTCGACCGTTTGACGACTACAGACTAATAGTGATCACTAACTAGCCCAGGAAACCCCTCGCGTCGAAGCCTATCAAGAGGCAATGCATGTGAACCCCGCCTAGCTCTACACTATACAGAGACCGCCTTTACACACAACGTTCCCCAGGAAATAAGTAGGAGAAATTCCCGGATTTCATAAGCTATAATATGCTCTAAGGTATCCCATACTACCGAAGAGCATATGACATCTAGTGTTATCCTAGATTGACTCGCCGCTTCCGGATACACAGCAACGCGTCACTCTTTATGGGTTTTCTACAAACCTTTACTGATAAACAAAATAATTTATTTTGTATATAATATATCATTTCTTTTAATCGAAAATACAAACAAAATCTGGTAATGCCCTCCAGTGACAGTTATCTGTCATTTTCATCCATCAACCATCTCATCCCTCTATCTATCTATCACGTTTTACGTGGCATGGCCACTACGTAGAACTGGAGGCACTGTCCCATCAATCAGTCGAGAACATACGTTCTCTCTATCCATCCATCAATTAAATCGATCAATCTATCATCTAATTTCCTACATATCTATTAAAGTAATTTTACTTTTAAAGTAATTCGAAATCCATAAAGCATCAACCAATTCCATTCGATGGTTTTGGTTGAGTCTAGAGACTCGAAAACAAAGATAAAACCATAAGACATAAAAGCTGAAAATCTATGAAAATTTAACTAAGTGTTAAAAAATAATTTTTTAAAGTCGAAATTGAAAACGAACTATTTATTTATTTATTAAAGAACTTTAAGTAATACTTAATTGTTTTTAATGAAATAAATGTAGGAAATGGGTATACATACTATATGGAAGCAATACAAAACAAATTAGAACCAAACTCAACATTCGGATACTTTTCCGAATTGCTGATTTTTCGTCGAAACTCGTCCAAAATCAATCCAAATATTATACCAACTATAAAATGCTTATAGTACATCAAATGAACTAAAATCAATCATAAATAAGCATGCAAACATGATTCAAATCATTCAAATATGTATAAACTTAATGAAACGATCGATTTATCAACAATCATATGGATTTTCTATGAAATTATCGCATAACTAGAAGGTAGAAGGGAAGGCAACCTACTTTAAGTTATTTTCAACGGTTGAACGGAGTTTAAAATTGCCTCCGGCCAATCTCCAAATTTTTCTTCCGTCCAAAATCGGATTTCTTTGCGTCCACGCGTAACCCTCGGCGAGAGGAACAACTTTCCTTCTTGCGCCTAAGCTCGGATCGTTCTCGTTTAGTGTAGATCTGAGTTTCAAATATTGAAGGAAAAGGGTTGAGATTTGTTTGGAGAGAAGAATAAGAAAAATCTGATTTTTCTAATAGAATTTAGATATTTATATCACTTAAGTTGGGACATACTTGTCATTTTGGGAATTGTTTTTCCCGAATGCCGAATTGGACAAACTTATACTCTATTTCGGGTGATTTTTCGACACGAATCTAATGGTATGATTGGTTTCCTCAAATTACGTCTCTAAGGTGTCGTTTACCTATTGGAAAAATATCTAATGCGAAACTCGAGGATTTGATAATTTTTTCAATCGACTTCAGATTTCGGCGTGCTTATAGGCTAAAGTATATTTCTCGATCCTTCTAAATCTATTGGTGAAGTTAATTTTCCTCAAATATTAAAAATTAACAATCTATACTTTTAAATCAATGCACAGATCTAAAATTCTTTCCTTGAGATACATTTTAGGATTTCAAGTCATTACATACTCATTGACTATACTCCAGCATATATTGTGTGCTTCACGTAATAATCTAATTGGATTCCCAAGAAGTCTCTAACATCCACAAGCTTCTTCCAAAATCCAATAACTTTCAATAGTCCTCAATCAATTTGAGGTAAGAACCCCATAGGTCCATCTATCGGTTTTGCTTCTAATAGGTCGATTTTACTTCGAACTTTCTTGTTCATATCAAAAGCTTTATATGTGATAAGTTGATCCCAACCTTGGATCTTGCCACGTCAACACCCAAAAAGGATCATAACTATCACAAATCTTTTGTACAAAATTGATTGTTCAATGTTTCAATATCCCTATTGTCAACATGGTCTAAAATGTTAATCATTTTGATGTTTCAGGTTTCTCAAAAGTCAAAACGATAAAGAAATATTTCCGAAACATTACCTAAACATTCCAATATATAAGAAACTTTCGAAACATTCACATTAAGTACTTCAAAGGGTAACTAGGTCAAGGGGTATGTCATAGTTGAAAATACAGGGGTTTCTCAAATATTTACTTCAATATAAAGGGGCATTTTCTAAATCCCTCAAGTCTTTGAAGGAAGACTGAGGTCAAGGGCATATTATCAGTTTTAAAACCCTGAATTTCGAATGTCGAATCTTTATCTGAAAAAAAAAAAAAAAGGTGACGAGTCCATCGAGAACTAAACTTGAACTTCGACGCCAACGATCCAGGTATGTTCTCTCTCTCTCTCTCTCTCTCCTCTCTCTCTCTCTCTCTCTCTCTCAATCATCTGATGCCAAAAGTCGTTCTCAAAACCCTAATTTGTGGTGGCAGCGACAATGATCAGAAAATTGCCGGCGAAACCTTAATTGAAGACAATTCTCCATCGGAAAAAACTAGATACAAGAGAAATGGGAATTTTGGAGCCTAAATCATGTATGTTTTGATTCTATAGATCTATCATTACAGAAAGTTGAAAATCGGAGATATTTTGGCCGATACAAACCGAAACGAAACGAAAAAAAATTTAAACCATGATTGTCACCACCTACCAAAACTATATTAATATGTCCAGCATTAGCCTGCCAAGAAAAAAATTAAATGACTTGCGTGACTCAGGCGAAGCTCAAATGAAATAACCACCAAACTGAACCTGTCAAACCAAATCTGTGGTGATTGTTTTAACCCATCCATAACTTTCTTCATTCTACATACCTTCACTAGCTAATCTTGAGCAACAAATCCAGGGGGTGCTCCTTATATACCTCCTTAAACTGTCCATAGAATAAGGAATTCTTTGCATCAAACTTGATGTAAGAGTCAGTGAAGATTTGCAACAATGGAAATGACAAGAAGTCAACTAGGATCTATCTTACCGATTAGTTTAAAAGTCTTAGAATAGTATCTAAATACTATTACAAGCAAAGTAAGAGCCAGTGAAGATTTGCGACAATGGAAATGACAAGAAGTCAACAAGTATTGAATTTATCTTTACCAATTGGTGAAAAAGTCTTGAATAGTATATTCCATACTACTAAGTATACCCTCTTGCAACTAATCAAGCTTTGAGACATTCAATCATCTCATCAGGAAGATACTTCACTTTTTTGAAAACCAATCAGCATCCAACAAAAATTTTACATCAGGAATTGTTGTTAGTAGCCTGCTCTAATACCAATTGTATCTGTAGAGGTGATTTCCTGTTACCTCTAACAACTCAGCTTCGTCGTTCCGTTGAGTGCTCCCTGCTACTCCGGCCGAATGGTGGCACCGGTGTGGTACCTACCAAAATCCTCCTACGATCAAGTTAACTCTCAAACAACAATAATGAACTCTCAATCTCTCCAAGAATGGCCGGTCCCCTTACCTCTTGAGCCTCCTCTATTTATCGTGTTCCCTATAGACCTTCTCAGAATAGAAGTCTCTTCCAGATCCCTGATCTTTAGGGATCTTTATATGGGAATCCCTTGCTTTTTGAGGAAGTTAGTCCATGCCGATGGCTACATCTCCCTCCGAGATTCTTGGGATATCCCCCCAAATCAGGAGATCTGGGAGATTTGATTTTTCCATGTAACTCTACCCTACTCTGCTTTCTATGCAGAGCAAGGTGGATACTCTACCCTACCCTACGTCTGGGCTGGGCTGACTTAGGTTCCACTCTTAGCAGAATAGAATTGCTCTGCCCAGTCTCTACAATATCGTTACTGCCATCACAAGCAAAGTAATGGAATAAAAACAAGAGAAATATTAGGATGTTTTAGACAACCCAATAGTATCAGATGTTGAAGATGAATGTTTCGAGGTGGAAAAAAGGGGTTTTGGCTAAGGTTGAATGCGAGGGCATTTAGGCTATTATTAGTCTATCGCAGAGAACTAAGTTCAAGGGGAGCAAGTCATCAGTTCAAAAACAGGGGTATCACAAATATTCATCCAACTGTGGCTGGGTATTTCTAAATCACCTTAAATTTTATTGAAACTACAAAATGGAGGGAAAACAACTCTCTCTAATAGTAACAACTAATTCAATGTCAAGGAAAATCACAAGTGTGCACCTTTACCTCACCTACCTATATGGAATCTCACCACAAAAATAAATAATTGCAACGTCAAAGTAAATTCTTCATTAAATCAAATATATCCTATGCTTAACAGTGGGGAGATCACACGTTTATAGAGGCTAGGAATGTCCCCTATATTGCACCTTTAACCATTTAAATTTGCAAAAAAATAAAAACTCATATCCTTACTATTACATTAATCAAGCAACTTTTTCTTTGATAAGTAAATTTTATTCAAGAGAGGAAAAAGCAGAATGATTCAAAAGAAGATCTACCACATAGGAAAGAACCAACAAAAAGGATAGGATAAGCCAATGACTACCACCAGCACTATTGCAGCACAACATCTACCACTTGAGAAAAAATTAATAAATAAACCAAAGTTACTGCTGAGACACCAAAGGAAAAAATAAGCCCTAAATGTAAATTACAAATTCCATGAATAGATGCTCCTGCCCACAAAAAAGCCCACTCATTTCTCTCCCCCAAAAGCTCCAAAAAATGACAAAGTGCAACAAATTCCTAAGAAGCAAAATTACAATAAATGATATTACGGTCAACGGGCTCCCCATCACATATAAAAAGACTGTAAATTAACAAACGTGACACCCTTGAGTGAACCGACTGATGAGACTTGACTTATCTGAGCTGAACATTAGCGACTTAAGCTAAGCCTATCATAGCAGCATCACTGCTTGATCAGAAGGGAGGAGCATCTCAAAGTATGGGGCAAAGGATCAAGCGCTTTGATTTTGTCCCCTGTGATCCACTACCAGTTGTGTTTGAGTCATGTGATGAGTAACTACCCAGCACAGTTCGGATTGTACTTATTGTCTGTGCTAGCTAATGAGAAAGAAATCTTTGAAGGAATATTTTTTCCCCATTTTGCTGAAGCCAGAAAAGAACCAAAATAATGATTCAGAAACAAACCTATAAAGGAGTTAACAGGAAAAAAAAAAGTCATTCCAACTCTCCAACCTATGGTCAGCATTTGAAAAAGAAAGAATCACCAAAGATATCCAAGGAGACTTTGGTAGTCTTTCTGAATAGAAAACCACCTCATCACACAAGGAATCTTTGATAACAAACTCCTCTGGCTGTGAAACACAAATCGTCTTTGACCTTAGACTTCTAGAATTGAGTTGATCGCCACCTTTGTACACTTCACCCGAAGAGTAGATGAACAAATAATCACTCATGAGAGCTTTGGAAATACTAGCAGACAACGTTAAAAGCTCATTCCCTAAAGGGAATGGAGTCCGCTACAAATGAATCCACCAAACCCTTTGAAATCTCAATTGCATCAGACAATCTGATTGACTCGTGGCCTTTTCTGTTCTTCGAGATTCACATTGATGTAGAATAAGAGAGGTAGGACTTCCCTTTGCGCCTTTGGAAATCGAGGTTGATGGAGCCATGTAATAGAAAAGAGATTCTTCTTTGATTGAAAAATGATCAAGGCAGCCAAGTTCGTTTGATCGGGATTGAGGCCACATGGCAGCAAACAAGACTCAGGAGTATAAACAGACTTGATGCTCCCGACTGTATTAAGGCAGACCCCAATAAAATGCCTGGATTTGGCACTGCAATGGGGCCTTCGCTTGTTGCCCTACCCATGTAGTTCACCACTTTTGAGAGGGAAAAAATCTCTTCAAGCAGGATCCCCCTAACAGATTTGTGAGTGATTCCGAAACTATGACAGATTTTTAAATTTTAAAAACACCCACCTGGCGCATGGAGAATGTTTGGTGCATCAAAGATTGGCAAACCATCTTTTTTTTATTGTGCCTCGAGATATGGATGACTTTCCAATCCATTTCTTGTCCGATCCAAATGGACAACTGACCCACACCACCACACACACACCCAGCCAATACAGAATTAAGATCAGAATCAAATTTGAAGCAAGAACTCACCAATAAATTCAGTTGTCTTTCTTCCTACGCTATAATTCTCTCCAAATCTGGAGTGACACCCTAAAGTAGCCACACCACTTCTCGATTGATAGAAAACCTTGAAACATGAACTCTGGACTTTGGTATGATATAATGACTACCTCCAATATAATCAGAAAGCTATGTCTATCAATCACTAACTCGATCCCACTGAGGATCCTTATGATGCTAACACGAACGCAAATTGCGGGGCCCTTGATGCAGGACCGTGAATGTTACCCTAGGATGATAAATCTGAGATCAGACTAAATTAACATAAGCAATGCAAATATAAATCATTAGCTTATACATTCATGGATATGCAAGAGAATCCAAGCGATAATAGTCTTAAGATTCATCACAATCCCATAGTAATAGCTATTCAAGTACTAACAATAGGTTCTAATGGAAGACAAGTCTTCCTCTAACTTAGGGTTTCAGTTAGATATTCAAAACAGATTTCTAGACTCAATTTTAATGCAAAAATAACCAAATAAGTGGTGCTAATTTATGGGACAATGTTTGAAGAAATTGTAGGCTAAAAAAAATGAATATGATTAGGGTTTTGGGTGATAAAGAATGATGTGGTTCGAGTAGGGAAAGGTTAGGTTGGGTTTTTTATAGGTATTAGGGTTAGGTTTCAATGGAGAAGAGAATGTTGCTGGGATTTTGGTTTATAGAATAGATTGAGTAAGGTTTATGGACGTTTTAGAAGTTTAAAACAGAAATTTAATAGAGAAAGTGGGAAAGAAGATGTTAAGAAAGAAAATAAATAAATAAATACCCACCTCGATCGAGAAATCGATAGAGAAAATAAATGTTACCTTAGACTCACTCCAAAATAGACTCACACCACATCATTAATGGGAATATTAAAGTTCCAATCTCAAGTTTATTCATCATTGAAGAAAATTACAACAAGAAGCAAGTATTTATAATTTTCTCTAAACCCTAAATCAAATCTCAGCCATCCAACTAAAATAAGGAGATCCAATGGTTGCAAATTAACTTAAAACAACTTAAATAGAACAAAAGCAGAAATATCATATATGTCCCAATCCTGTAACTTTATTTCCCTTGAATTTTCAACATATGAAAATTCATTAAAAAATCATTATAAAGTTACCAAATTGCCCCTAAACAACTAAACAAACACCATAGGCTAATAAAACATGAAAATAACCTCAAATACTCATCCTAAACACTAAAATAGACTCATAACCATAAACTAAATAAAAACATCAACTATGATGACCCAATAAGATTCCAACGGTGCTCGTCCATAAACTTCACATCCATACTCTGTCCATCCACAATGAATCTAACTGTCTTTTTCTCCTTTGGAGCACTCTAAAGGGTATTCCTGTGATGTCCTTATCAGCCCTCTAGACTATTTATTTAGATTCAAAATCTCAACAACCTAAAAGCCTACTCAAATCATATCCAATAACCGATATGGATCGTAGCAATATCACTAACCATTGAAGCCCACGGTTCTTAATCCCGCATTGTGAAAAACCAAAGTCTCTGCCATGGATCCAACTTCCGGCCAGCATCCCCATTTGCATAGGCGCTTCACATATCTTATCCCTAGATATAATATAGTGCACGAAGTTGCGATGATCATCAGCATCGAACTCCATTATGTTCTTTTTTTTGCAGTTAATTTCAAAGAACAACACCTTTGAAATTGATGGAGTAACCAACCATACCTTTATCTGCCTTCAAGAAAGATAAAAATGTTGTTCCTCCTTTAAGGAAGAAAAGCTCTAAGCTTGAGCATGGGCTGATAGTGAGATAAACTATGGGCTTAGAAAATATCTGTATTTTGTGTGGAATTTGAGCCTAATTATGATCTTCAAATAGCCCAAAAATCTTCATTTTCAGCCACCATATGTAACATAAGGACCCTCCATCAGTAGTGTTTTATAATTTCTACTCTAAAATCATAACTTCTATAGCCTAGTTGTACACCCAGTTCAGCCTCAATTTAAGATATTTTTTAAATATATTTCCATTTAGTTTATATTCCACAATAAAAGAGGTCTATTTCCAAACAGATTTGTCCATCTATGATGGGGATCACATTGGTGGGGATATAGGCCGATATGTACCATAGATTAAAAACACTTGGAAAAATTCCATACCTGTGATCCACGTCTTGGTCAAAGTCAATATGACTTTTACAACATCATTGACATAAACTGGGCAGCGAAACTCGTCATGAAAGAATTCCACTTTGTCTCCCCTAGCGAGGACACTATCAATCCACTACATCACAACATCATGGACGATTGGTTAGAATCCATGCAACCAATGATGTCATTTTGTGTAATGCGATTTATAGATTAATATTTTATTTCATAGATATTGATTGATTAATCAATTAAAAAAAAACTTCATTGTCTTACTTTCTGGGACATGATCTTCAATTCTAATGTTATCTATTAATTAAGAGAAATTGTTAGCATCTCATGGAAATCAAATTGTAACGAAGAAAAGATACCCATTCAAACTCAATTTAGCAATTTACTTCTGCATGATTTATTCCAATATTCCCAAAGTTTTGTAAATCAGAAACCTGGAAAAAAAAATTCAGAACACTTTCTCCAGAAATTGTGTAGTTTATTTTCTTTTGCATGCAACACAAATAATTTGAAATGCCAAAGGTTTCTTACAACTCCAACAAACTTATTTTCAAATAAAAAAGTTTTAAAAAAAAATACTGATAGAATATATTTTAAAAAAATGAAAGAATTTTCCAAACATAACAACACTCTCGCACAGAGAAATATAGAATTTAATCCTTAATTCAAATAATCTGTATGCACATTTACAAGATTACCAAGACATATAACTAAGTAACTAAAGTTATATCTCGTCCACATACCTGTATGGGAAGAGACTTCATGACAGGTGAGATGGTCTGTGGCCCATAGATGATACTGCTTCTTAAAATTGCAAAGCTAGAGCAGTTTGCAGAAATAAACTGCTCTGCCGCCAATTTTGACTTCCCGTATACATTTACAGGAACTGTTACATCGTCTTCCTTGTAAAAGGATTTCAACCCTTCATAGACTGTTAGTGGATGAAATTACATCAACTTAAACCCCAAGATAACAATCTATTGAGCAAAATAATGGAAAAAAAATAAAAAAAATACTGAAACATGATGATTAATCAAAAGTCAAGCTCAATCCACACAGCTTTTCCGAGCTCTAGGACCATCACCAAGATCCCAACTTTATGAAGTACAAAGTTCATCAATTTTTTATGGGATTCACAGAGATTTGAACCTAGGACATTGGAACTACACTCCACACCTCTTACCATCTTTGCTTAGTTGGCACTTCAAACTCATCCAATTTTGTATCATATGCATGTTTTTCATGGACCAAATTAGAATAAATTAGATAACTGAAAAACCTATACTGAGAATACTAAATGGTTCTTTTACATTCATTCCAAAACTCAAACATCAGGTCACATGTTTCTTCTTACAGTACAGTTGATAACTTTCAGAAACACAGTAACAATTCTGAAAAGACTTCATGGACAAGTCAAACTTCTATAATGATGGCAATAATTTAGATCCACATAAATCAGTGATTAACTTACATAAAGAGTAACCAATTACACAGACAAGGTCAGAATTTTAAATTTATTGCTTTGGAGTAATCTATATGGAAATAAACTATCAAAATAGGATTCATGTTTATAGTTTACTTAATTAAGAGTAACAACCACAAGAGATAAGGGCTGAACTTTCTGCACCATGTGGTGCTTTTTGGTTACGCTCTTATCAATTGGTATCAGAGTAACACCACGTATTGGGTTCAAGTCTCAGAAGCAGTGACATGGCGAAAGTCCTCATAGTAACCTAGTTCAGATTCGGCAATTATTTAGTAAGGGGCCAATTCAGGAAAATTTTGGGACGAGGATTGGCCAGAAAAAAAAAAAGGTGAGGGAGATTGAAAAAATCACCATTTCTTTGGAAAAATCAGAGATCGTTTCAAAATTAATCATCTATTAATTGTAAAAATCATCAATTTTTCATTACAAAATGTAACACCCCGAAAGGGTACAAAACATTAAAGCATGATGAACACAAAGACAGAAGATCATACAGATTTGAAGCAATTTTTGGCAAAATAAAAAATAAAAAAATGTACAAAAATAAATAAGAATCCTAAATTTTTTTACCTTGATCAGTTGATAAATGAATCAGAAGAGTTGTTTTGGCAAAGATGGACAACCATTTTACAAGAGAAGAAGGTACATTTGTAGCCATTGCAGTTGTTGGGTCCATTTCACATGCACGAGGTACAGATAGTGCAGCACAATTCACAATCACATCTGGCTGAACCAATACAAAAGAAGATTTAAGAAATTAAAATTAATCAAAAGGGGGTTTCTTTTTTATAAAAAAATATTAGTTGGTTCAAAGATACAGACAGACCTGACCAAATGTATCTAAGATAGTAGTGAGGCCTTGTCCGGTTTGTAGATCGACATGAAATGAGAGAGAAGGAGAAATGGCATCGAGCAATGGCTGCGGAGGAATCGAGTGGTGGGTGAATGCCAGGTCGTAAGGATTTCCTTCAACTTTTGAGAAAGCTTGCAAGAGATGTTGACCCAAGTATCCGCTCCCTCCCACCACTAACACTCTCTTCCTCTCCATATCTCTCTCTCTCTCTCTCTCTCTCAGCTCTTGCTGGCAGGGTGCGTAGTTTTAGGTGAGACTCAACCCCTCCCATTCTCAGGCTCAGCCCTTGTTAGCAATTCGGAATACGGCAAAAATTCGGTGCGTGAAAATTATAAGTTCGATTTGATTTTTTGAATCGTAAAAATCCGGTCAAAAATCTTCTACCCTATCTCCTAAATAATAATTTAAAAAAATTAATTTTTAAGTCAAAAGAAATAATTCTCTCACCTTCTTGTAAAGAACGGAATACAATTTCTATAAAATAGAGTCAAGATTCCATACGATATCCCATTTCTATAGATAGAAGTCATGTGTCATCCCATTTCAAATAAAAATGATACTTATGTGGCACAATTTTATTAGGAAATAAACTAATCATTTTTTGCTCGCAATGCTCAAGATTCTTCAGTGTTTGCCATGTCAATCATATAAGGGTAGTTTTGTAACTAACTAGAGTACTTTTGTAGATTAAGAATATCATTCAAGACACATGGGTACATGTGATTGATGGATCCAGATTTCTATGAGCTCTGTAAGTATAAAAAAAAAATTTGAAATAAACATATCAAAAATACGCAAATGAAAAGTACATCCATTTAAACCCTAGTTAAATAATCCTCTACTTGTCACGTCATTTATGTAAAAAATATTAATAATTCCTAACAATATTAATAATCTCTTCTTCTCTACTCTCTTAGACTCAATCGTTTTTATCACATCTCTTTGATTGCAACCGTTGCAACGTTTCCTATTTTAAAAGCTCTCTCTCAAATAGAGTAGAGAGATCCAAAGAAAGAAAAATGATGAAGTTCTTCAGTAAAGACTCTGCCTTTAAAGTCAACGACAAAATGATTTGTACCTCTCTCCAATCTCTCCCTCTAATTTAGAACCAAAACCCTTACTCTCATTCTTCTAATACAACCATTTTTGCAATAGGTACATGTCTCACAAGGCATCTTCATCTCGTTTACTGTGATGAGAAGGGAAAGTTCAAGATGGATCCAGAGGCTGTTGCCACTCTTCAACTCGTGGAGTTCTCTTTGTCTATGTTAGCACTCGCCAAGGCAAGAGCTTCAGATTCCCTTCTCTTTCCACAAATTGCTTTCTAGGGTTTGTGTTATTGGATGTTTATAAAACTTCTATAGAAGGAAAAAAAATGCAAATTTGTTTTTTGTGTTTTAACAAGTTGTTAAAACCCTTAAGCGAGTATTAAATAAATTGTGAAATCAATCGATTATAAAACTTTATTTATATATTATTCATGTTTAATTTTGCTTTGATTATTTTTGGGACAAATATTCATGCTAGAAAAGGAGAATAATAGGTTAAATTAAGAAGAAAAAATTATGCAGAAATGAAATGCACACTTTTTATTTTATTTTATATATTTTTGTATCTTTGAACACTCGTTTTTGATCTGGGTCTTTGATGGCATCTGTGGTTGTTAGCTTAGGATACATGATACTTGCATATTATAGATACAATAAAAGAGAAGGACTTTCCGATGTTAGCAAAATATATTGGCTACTTGGAAGAAATAGAAGACACGGGTAAGTTTTTTAAACTTTTATACTATTTTTCCTGATTTTCTAGATGCGTGATTGGTATAAAAAAAAATTTAGGTATGATTACTGTAGATACCCCAATTTGAATGGGTTCTACTTAAAAAAGGCTAAAAAAGACGTATTTTATTTGAATGGCTCTAAGGGCCCAAAACCCTCAAAATAATGATTTTATTTCAAAGAAATATCTAACTCCCTTATTTGGGCCATGGGCTAATAAATATCATGGGTAACCCCTCACCACACCTCACTTCTCCACCCTCATCACCTCACTTCTCAATCCAACTCAATCTTACCTTAATCAAATCCAACCCAACTTCTAAACCCATTGGACCTAAAACCCAACCCAAAACCATTATCGTAAGTCCAAGTCTTAACCCAAATCCAACAATCACCACAATAACTAAAATCACCACAAGTAGACACATGTCACCACATCCTCCACTCTCCCAAAAAAATCTACAATCACTCTCTTATACCCTTATTCTTCTAACTAAAACCCACTCCATTCAACTCACTTAACACTCAACTCAAATGAGTTGAAAGATCCAACCCATTTGGATTATAAACAATCAATTTACACCCCCTTCCACAAATGCCTTCTACCATCCTCAATTTGCACACGCCTCCTCTCACAAACCTCGCACTATTCTACCTTATTTCACATTTTCATCTCATTTTACCCCTAAAATTTACTCCCAAAATCCTATAAAATCCTCATATTCTCAGTATAAAACATCCAAGTCTTGAAAATCTCTCTCAAGCTTTACTCTAAACAATCTCTCTTTAGCTTCACTCTCAACTCTCAATCCCTTCTCTCACAATTTCTACTCTACAAACATATCAAGACTAAGTCAAAAAAGGCCTATCTCTTAAGGAAAAGAAGAAAGTCAAATCAAGAATAAGGTAAAGTAAGGACTAAAAGAAAAGAAGTAATCATCTCTATCTTCTATCTATAGTTCCTCCTTCTACTTCTCCCTTCTCTCTCTTTTATTTTATTTTTCTTTTAGTCTTAAGATGGGATGAAAACTCTCATCTACTTTCGATAGATTGGGCTCCGATTCATTTCAAAGGGTAGAGGTTGAAAAATCTTTTCAAAATCCCTACACCAATGCACACACTAAAAAATATTTTGAGACTAAGGCCTTGGGCCCTTTCCTTATGGAAGGCCCTTAACAAAAAAGTCTACATTTTTTAAGATTTTCTAAAGGTATAGACTATAGAAGGGCCCCTTCTTCAATAAAGAAGTCCTTAATGGTTCAAAATGAAATCAAAGTCATTTGCACTCAAGGGCACAAATCGATTTCTTAACTTTTTTTTATTTTTATTTTTAAGTTAACCGAATTCGAGGTTATCACCAATGGTGGAGCTACTATCATTCATCAGTAGAGTCACCAAGTTGTAGACATGAGATTTTCATATCTAAAGATCTCTCCTACTTTGGGTTTGAAGTCGTCACCATTCTTTTTTTGAAAGGGATGTGAATAGACATCTGAAAAGTGGTTTTATAAAAAATCATTTAGTAGTAACTCTCATACAGATAAAATCCATTAGTCTACCCTAGATCTAGGTAAGGGGGTTCATATTAGGAAATAAGGAAGGTGTTAGGCACCCAACTCTTTCCACCATATTAGTGGTAATCTCGAATACGGTATATTTTGAAAAATGAATAAAAAGTCAGAAAAAACAATTTTATGTCCTCAAATGTGAGGGACTTCGATTTCCATTTAAGTCAAAAAGGGCTTCCTTATTGAGGAAGGGGCCTTTTATAGTCCATACATTTGAACAAGTTTGAAAAATGTAGATAATTTTATTTGAGGGCCTATTTCTATAACGAAAGGACCCAATGCCTTAGTCTCAAATTTTTTGTGGTGTGTGTATGTGGCACCCCACCAAACGCTAACACAAATCCCAAGGTCACCTCGAGGCATTAGGTGGCGCTTCGAAATTCGGCATGGTCTCCTATGATTATGTTAGCGTTCCACAGAATGCAAACCTGATAAAACAATAACCAAACAAATCATGTATATAACATGGGACAAAAACATACAAGGTATGGAAGAGAATGAGTGACGAATGACGTAAGGTGAAATCAGAGTGGCACAAAATGATAAAATATACAGGATTACAAAAATTTTCCTCATTCTAACATAGACCTAGCACTCGGTCCCAAAAACATAGACCTCTCCTAGGACGAACAAACTCCTAGTAGAAGTAGTCATGATGTTCACCGGGTAATGGGCTCTGGTCATCGATCTAACCGATCAGGTGTTCCTCGGCTAATAGCTCAGCACCCGCTGCACCAATTGTAAGCTCTACAACTAAAAAAAAGATGGAAGGAAAGGGTGAGTAACAATGGTTACCCAATAGGTCCACAAACAATTCCCACTAATAACCTAACCTAACGTGATCGAATAATCATACTGCATCATTTCAAAATATGCAAGTTTTACAATTGAAACTACGATTAACTGGTACATATAGCCAGGGATAAGCAACTAAACAGTTTAAAAATTACACATAGCATCAATCATCCATACTCATTATACATTTTCCATTTATGCAAATATAGTTGACAACACTGAAATAGTAGACATGTTTTTCAGTTTATAATCTGAAATATAACATAGATACATAATACAAGTGGTGGAGTAATGGAATTTGAGCGTTGGGATTCACGACTGGATCGCTCCCAGTCGGAACATGATGTTACAACATAAATCTGACTTTTAGTTCTTGATTTTATGGTCGATCGCTACACTTACCATACTGGTGACCATTTATCCGACTCAGGTGAGCCATTTGGCGTGATTGTAAGCAATGGGTCTCTTTTCGATGTGTCAAAATGTTTGACTACTACTAGATTATTAGTGATCACTGACCAATCATCTTCGTCTATGCCTATCAGGCATGCATGTGATTCCCAAATGACACTCCACTCGTATACAACCACCTTTACAATACACGTTCGCTGGTAAAGATAAGAAATGAATGGACCCGAATTCCAGTTGTGACTCCACTCTCATACGCATCTCATACCACGTATAAGCTTAGTGGTCCCTACCGTACATCCCAGGATAGTGCACTCCTCTGGATGATGTGACGCACTATCCTTTTCAGGCATTCACAAACCCTTTAACAGCTCACAAAATAGCTACGTATATGTAGACACGTGATTTCGTCATTACGATGATCATATCTACAATGGTTTGGAGTCGCCACCATTCATATTATAAGTGGGTGTGAATGGTCACCCGATGTGCATTTTTTGAAAAAGTGACATTTTTGACGTTTTAGTGACTCTCGATGGATAGGAACTAATCAAACAATGAGATTCGGGGTAAGTGGCTCGATTGGAGAAAATGGAAGGTGTTAGACACCCTTTTCTCCCCACTAAAGAGTGGTAACCTCAACTCAACTCGATCATTTTTTATTTAAAAATGTGTGAAAGACAACGTGCCACGTGGGTGCATTTGTGCGCTAGATAGGGGTTCATTTTCGGCTTGATCATAGGGTCATTCCATTAATGGAAATGACCCTTATAGACCTTTAGCCTTGGGGTCCATTCATCCTAAAAAATAAAATGAAGGGGAGAGAGGTGATAGAAGAAGGAGGAGGAGAGGGTGTAGAAGAGAGAGGGGGGTTGCCTTGAACCCACCTTGTATCTTCTTTCTTCTTTTCTTCTTCTTCTTTGAGTCTTCTTAAGTCCTTAGTATTTTAAGCAAATACAACTCTTTTTTGGTTGAAGGAGTAGAGAAAGAAGAGATGATGAGAGAGATGAGTGTAGTATGTGATTTTTTTTTATGAGACTTGGGGAGGATTAGTGTGAGGGAATTGATGAGATTTTTCTTAGTGAGAGGGGTGATAGTTGTTAGAGAGAGAGAGAGAGAGTTGGGGAGAATTTTGTAGTCAAAGTTGGGGGCATTTTTGGGAAGAGGAGGAGGGTATTTATAGATGTTGAGGAGTTATTTTAGGGATATAATGGGGTGAAGTGAAGAAAAAGGATAAAATGATTATGAGTTTGAGAGAGAAGTGAATATAATTTAGAGGAGATTGGAGGGTATTTAGGTAAGGGGGGTTAAATGGGTGAGTTTTGACCCAAATGGTTTGGATCCTACCCAACCCATTTGGGTGGAGTGTTTGGTGAGGTGAGTTTAAGATGGTGGTTGTGATTAAATGGTATTTGATTTAAGAGAATGGAGGATTTAAAGAGGTGGTTGATGATATTTTGGGAGGATGAGGGAGATGATGCCATGTGTCAAAGTGGGTGGAAATGAAGGGTTGAGATAGGTTGATGGGAGAGGTTGTTTGTTTGACTTGAGAGGATGGTGTAGGTTTAGGTGTAGATGTGGGTTTTGTAGGGAATGATGAGGGTAGATTAGGGGAGGTATAGGTTAGGGGTGGTGTGGTAGAGTGTTTGATTTGAGAGAGAAAAGGTGATGGGTTGATGTGTGGGTAGATGAGGTTTAAAGAGAATTAATGGGGTAGGTGGTTGGATGATGGAGGTGAGATGGGGGTGATGACATGTGTCATCTTTTGATGATAAAATAGGTGGTTTGATGGATGTGGGTGATGAGTGTCTCCAAACACTCAATTATACGCACATTTTTCGGATATTTATCTTGATTTTTGTACCTATTAATCTATATTAAGATAATAATCATGATAAGCCTCAAACCACCACGTTGCATGTTAATTAGGCTTAATTATATATAAATAAATTCATTTACTAGATAAATCTAATTACGTGTGTTTCTTGTGCAGAAAATCAACAGTTTGGAATCAAAATCTCAAGGCAAAAGCATTTGGGCCCACTTTGGAATGCCCTAACACTTTGGAATGCCCTAATCCTTTGGAATGCCCTAATCCTTAACTCATATTCTCCTCTTTTGTCTTTTTGTGCAAAGAAAAGTGGAGGCTACTTTTAGACTCTTCTACACACATTTTTCTCTATAAATAGAGCCTTCATTTCTAGAGAAAGGGTCCCATCTTGGTTCTCTTATCCAAGACTCCTTTAATCTAAGGCTCTTTGCCTATTCTCTTATTTTTTGTATTTTCATTTTCTAGTTATTTTCTTTTGGTTAACTAGTCTTGTAAGAAGTAGAAGAAGAAGAAGTTGTAATTTTCTCCATGAAATGAAGAAAAGTTCTTTCATCTCTTATCTTCCCTCTCTTGCAATGACATTAGGCTAAGTTCCCCTCCATTGGAGAGTGGAAAAGCCTAGAGCAAGTTCTTGTGTTATTTCTAATTTTATGCCTTTCTTTTATTTAAAATGCTTATGAATTCTCTTTAAGTTTCTTGCACATTTTATTCTTAATATAGATACTTTATGCTTAGATTAGATCAAGATAAAGTATGCTTAAATTAGATAATTTGTAGTAAGAAGTTCTCAAGAAATTCTACTTTGTTTTTGTTCCTTTATTTCATTTTAATTGCAAAACTTTCCGATCTAAGGAGCTAACACCAAGCCCTTATGATTGAGTTATAAAAAGGCTAGAGACTAGAAATTGCTCATTAACATGTTTTAGGTAGATCCACCTCCAATGGTGTTTTAATTCATAAGTTTACTTGCTTTTAATTTCATTTACTTTAGTTTATTTTCTAGCAATTTTACATCTTCTTATAAGTTCAAAAATACAAAGAAAAACAGTTTTAATTCCTTTTAGTTAATTTGAATTTTATCTTCTTAGCTTAGCTCTATTCCTCCTTTCTCTTGGGTTCGATCCCCTACTTGCCCCACAAGTAAGGTAAAATAAGATTATTATTAACTCCGGTGAGAAGAACAACGATAGTCTCATCAGAATTTTGGCGCCGCTGCCGGGGAAAGGTAAAGGTAGTAGTGGTAAGTTTTGATTTAAAATTTATTTTTTTTTCATTTTTATTTTATTTTCTTTTTCTTTTGGTTTCTTTCTATAAGTTCAAGTGTTCTTGAGATTTTAAGAGAGAAGAAAGAAGAAAAAAAAACATTAAAAAAAAAAAAAAAGTCATTCTCGTTTTCTTTTTCACCCTTGACAGCAGAACTTAAACTGACTGTAACTTTCTACTCCGATCTCCGATTATCTATTAGTGTATATCGATTTGGGGTAGAACGAAATTTTCTATAAAATGTGACAAAGTCAGCAAGATAGCGGTAAGTCAGATTCTGTTTTTGAGTCCATTTACTATCATTTCTGCTAACATTTCTGTTTTGCTTCTTGTAGGTGAACATTTTTTTTTCTTTTTTTTTTTCTTCTTTTCTTTCAATTTCCTTTAATCTTTAGTTAGGTTTATTTTTCTGTTTTAGAAACTCTTGTATAGGATTTCTTGTAATTTTTATTAATTATCCAAGAAGGCTTGGATTGTAATAGACTAAGGAAGGACGACGGGTGGACAATACCGTCACGGCTCCTTAGGTTCGCACACCAAAATTGGAGTTGGTGGCCTAAGTCGACTCAAACCGTCTTCACCCCGTCTAGCACGGGAGGTAATCCCGAAACACCCACGCCTCTCTTTGCTAGTGGGTTACTCCTTGCCTTTGTATGTTATTTTTCCAATTTGCACACACTTGGAATAGTTAATTAAGTAGTAAAGAGCACCCCTCTCCTAGGGATGGCATGATAAGATAAGGATTGGAAGTCATTACCAATTCCTTGCTCTAATTAGGATAATCAATTCACTAGTCATCCAATCAAATTAATTAAAATCAATTAGACTTGACTATAGGGCCCACGAGCTCAATAGGAGAAATTCCGCTTCAAGTTGTGCCAATTGCGCTTCTTGGTCATTTTTGTATCTAGTAAGATCTTGCCCTTTGAGGGGATAGACTCAGTCTATTCAAGAAAGGAAGGTATTTAAGCGTGCTCTTGCTTATGCATTATGCGCCTCCTCCGATCTGGAGATCCGAATGATTCAAACTTGATTTCATAGAACCGAGTTGGAAGGCTAGTTGCGCTATTTCTACCCAGTTAGGAGCTGTCTAGCTTTAGGCAACCTATCTAGGTCCAGTCTTTTCTTTTCGTGATTGTTTGATCGACTGTGTGATTTGTATGCTTGGTAGACGTTCACAAAATAACGTGTTAGAACCATTTGATCCTGAGATCGAACGTACCATCAGTAGGATACGCAAGACACCATCAGTAGTTATGATGGGTGATCGAGAGCGAACTCTCAATGAGCTCTTCGCTCCAGCTTCCGCATCTCCTCCCACATGCATTGTTTTACCATTGAACAATGCACCTCAGTTTGAAATTAGGGCTGCCACCATCAATATGCTCCCTAAGTTCCACGGTTTAGAGCGTGAACAACCTTACACCCATCTTAATCGATTCTTGACTATATGTCAAACTTTTAGAAATCAGAATCTAGATGAGGAGAGTATCAAGCTTATTCTGTTCCCGTTATCCTTGGAAGACCACGCAGCTGCGTGGTTGAACTCCCTAACACCCAATTCCATATCTACCTGGGATGTTCTATCCAAGAAATTTATGGCCAAATTCTACCCCGTGGCCAAAACTGAGAAAATGAAGGACTCTATTAGAAATTTTAGAGCCCGTCCTGATGATGAATTTTCCCAAACTTGGGAAAGATTCAATGATTTATTGGTCAAGTGCCCACACCATGGCATTGACAAAGCACAGTTGGTGCAAAGTTTTTATAGAGGATTAACAATGAATCAACGTACCTTAGTCGAGTCAATGCATAAGGGTCAGTTCATGAACCAGACTCCCAACCAAGCGTACGATTTCCTCGTAGAGTTAGCTGAGAGTGCTCAAAACTGGAGTACTAACCAAGAAGATTTTGATAGAGACGATCCGGTTAGGAAGACAGGCATGTATGAGATGAAGGCAGACCCTGATCTCAAAAATGTCATGTGTAGTCTAGTGAGTGGGATGAATAATCTCACAAAGAAGTTAGATGCCTTTACCATCTCAACATCCAAACCTCACCTAGACCCTCGTACAATTTCGCAAGTGACTGTAGAACCGAGTTCTTTGTGCGTCATATGCGACGGCAACGACCATTTGGTCGAGTGTTGTCCCACCTTGCCTCAAATCAAAGCTGAACAAGCAAATGCGATTAATGGCTATAGTGCTTTTAGGAAGCCAACTCCAAACTCTTTTAGCCAAACGTATCACCCAGATAATAGGTTCCATCCTAATTTCTCATACAGACAGAATGAACCTATTCAATCTAGTGGTCCGTCAGGTTACAATAGGAGTTTTCCTAGGCAATCTGGTTCTTCCACAAACCAAGCTATTGTTCCTCAAGTCCCTTATCAACCCCAACAATCTACAGATTGCAGAGCCATCATACCAGATCCCATGACCAATTACCAGCAGCCTGCCCAACAACAGTCGTCCTTAGAATCTATGATTGCCGAGTTGATGAGACAGCAACAGCAGTTCATCCAAACTCAACAGCAAACCCATCAAAATCAAACTCAGATTAACCAGGTCACTGCGCAATCCATAGCTAAGATGGAAGTTCAGTTGGGGCAGTTAGCTCTCTCCTTGAGTGGGAGAGAGAAAGGTCAATTTCCTAGTCAGACTATCCCTAACCCTAGAGGTCAACCTTTGATTCCAAACGGATCGAAAGGTCAATACGAAGTAGGAAGCCATTCTGGAGCTCCACAAGACTCAGTCCAAGCTATCCACACCTTGCGTTCGGGAAAGAAGTGGACAACAAGGTCCAACCTATTGACACGGGAGAAAAAGTCTTAGAAAAGGACAAAGTTCAAAAAGAAGCCATAGAGTCTCCAACAGAGAAGAAGAAAGATTTGGAAAATCCTCCTATCATTTTGCCAATTCCAAAAGCTCCATTTCCCCATCGTCTTAGAGATTCTAAAAAAGGTAAGCAGTTTGAGGGTGTCTTAGAAGTCTTCCAAAATGTGCATATCAATATCCCATTCCTAGATGCCATTAAGCAGATACCTTCTTATGCGAAATTCCTAAAGGATTTGACCACAGCTAAAAGGAAAACACCATTTCCTCGGGAAGCTATCATGGCAGCCCAAGCTTCGTCGCTCATCCAACAAACGATTGCACCAAAATTTAAGGATCCTGGATGTCCGACAATTTCCATTCATATTGGAAATCAAGTGGTCGAAAAATGTCTCTTAGACTTAGGGGCCAGTGTGAACCTTTTACCATATTCGGTTTATAAACAATTAGGTTTGGGGGTTTTGAAACCCACCGATATCACGTTGAGTCTAGCCGATAGGTCCATAAAAATTCCAAAGGGTATAGTTGAGGACGTGATAGTTAAAGTCAAAGATTTCTATTTTCCTGTTGACTTTGTTGTCTTAGACACAGAGCCAGTCATCAATTCGAACAGTCATATTCCTATCATCTTAGGACGTCCATTCTTAGCCACGTCTGACGCAGTCATTCGTTGTAGAAACGGAATTATGACTTTAGCATTTGGGGATATGAAAGTGAAACTGAACGTCTTCCACAATTTCCAAGGAATTGATGTAGATGATGGTATGGAGGAAGTGAACATGATAGATACGCTAGTCAATCAAACGTATCAAGAGTTAGGGTACTCTGATCCCCTAACAAAATGTTTGCTCACTTTGGCCTTGACTTGGACGTCGAAGAGTCTATAAGCGAAGTCAATGCTTTGCTTGAATCGTTCCACTCTTAGATTCTGTGCGGTGGCACGCAAAAACTGAAAGTCTTCCTGTGCGCACATCCAATCTTGTTCCTTCTTATGTCGAGTCTCCAAAATTAGAACTCAAATCACTTCTAGAGACCTTGAGATATGCATTTCTTGGTAAGAATCAAACCTTGTCCGTGATCATTTCCTCTCACCTCAATGAAGTTCAAGAGGGAAAGTCGTTAGGAGTATTAAAAGAACATCAAGAAGCTATTTATTGGAGCATAGCTGACATCAAGAAAATTAGTCCATCTGTGGTAATGCACCATATTCGTTTAGAGTATTTCGCTAAGCCTTCCTTAGAACCTCAGAGACGGCGACTAAATCCTATCATGAAAGACGTAGTTCGGATGGAAGTGATGAAATTGCTAGATGCGGGTATTATCTATCCTATCTCTGACAGTCGTTGGGTGAGTCCTATACAAGTAGTTCCTAAGAAGTCTGGTATCACTGTGGTAGTGAACCAAGACAATGAATTAATCCCCACTCGAGTCCAAAATGGATGGAGAGTGTGTATTGACTATAGGAAACTCAACTCGATGACTCCTAAGGATCATTTCCCCTTACCTTTCATTGATCAAATGTTAGAGCGTCTGGCAGGACATTCTTACTATTGCTTCTTAGATGGTTATTCCGGGTACAACCAGATACCCGTTGCTCCAATCGATCAAGAGAAAACAACTTTCACCTGCCCTTTCGGAACTTTCGCGTATCGTCGCATGCCTTTTGGATTGTGCAATGCACCCGCTACTTTTCAACGGTGCATGATGAGTATATTTTCCGACATGCTAGAAAAATATCTCGAAGTATTCATGGACGATTTTTCAGTTTTTGGATCAAGTTTTGAGGAATGTCTTCATCACTTGACTTTGGTCCTTGTACGTTGCAAAGAGGTCAATCTAGTCCTCAATTGGGAAAAATGCCATTTCATGGTAACATCGGGGATTGTGCTAGGGCACATTGTTTCTGCTAAGGGGATTGAGGTAGATAAGGCAAAGGTAGGTCTAATTGAAAAATTACCACCTCCTAGAACGGTCAAAGAAATTAGGTCATTCCTAGGCCATGCGGGTTTTTATCGTAGATTCATTAAAGATTTCGGGAAAATCTCGAAGCCTTTATGTGAGCTATTGGGAAAGGATGTTCCTTTCGACTTTTCAGAGTCATGTCTCTCTGCGTTCAACAAGCTCAAGTCCGAGTTAACCTCGGCACCCATTATTCAACCTCCAAACTGGAGCATTCCATTCGAAGTTATGTGCGACGCTTCAGATTATGCAATAGGCGCTGTTTTGGGTCAGCGAATTGAAAAACAACCTCATGTTATCCAATATGCTAGTAAAACCCTAAACGATGCTCAGCTTAATTACTCTACAACAGAGAAGGAAATGCTAGCAGTGGTCTATGCCATTGAAAAATTTCGCCCCTACCTCATAGGATCTAAAGTCGTGATCTACACAGACCACGCAGCATTGAAGTACCTTCTATCAAAGAAAGATGCTAAAGCAAGGTTAATCCGTTGGATTCTACTTCTACAAGAGTTTGATCTCGAGATCCGAGATAAAAAAGGGGCAGAAAATGTCGTAGCTGATCACTTGTCTAGGATAGTTAACAAGCCATCCGAGGAATCCTTACCCATCTCTGAATCCTTTCCCGATGAGCAACTTATGCAAATCTCTCAAGCCAATGTTCCATGGTATGCGGACATTGTCAACTACCTAGTTACAGGTCAATTCCCAGTCGAAATGACTAGTCAAGAGAAACTCCGTCTTCTGTCAAAAACAAAATGGTATTTCTGGGATGAGCCATACTTATTTAAGTATTGTCCTGATCAAATCATTAGACGTTGTATTCCAACCTGTGAGCAAGTCAGTATCCTAGAGTTTTGCCATAATCATGCTTGCGGAGGGCACTTCAGTGGTAAGAAGACCGCCATGAAAATCCTACAATGCGGTTTTTTCTGGCCTAGTATTTTTCGTGATGCCCACGAGTTTAGCAAATCTTGTGATAGATGTCAAAGATTAGGAAAAATCTCTAAGAGAAATGAAATGCCTCAAAATCCTATACTGATCATCGAAATTTTTGACGTGTGGGGTATAGACTTCATGGGACCTTTTCCTATCTCCCAGGGTTATCAATACATCCTAGTTGCCGTTGACTATGTGTCAAAATGGGTCGAAGCTGTGGCATGTAGAACTAACGATCACAAGGTTGTGATAAAATTCATCAAGGAGACGATTTTTTCAAGATTTGGTACTCCGCGAGCTATCATAAGTGATGGTGGCTCGCATTTTTGCAACAAGATCTTTGCTGCGTTGATGAAGAAATACCTCATAACGCATAAGGTTGCCACACCTTACCACCCACAAACAAGTGGACAAGTGGAGATTTCTAACAGGGAAATAAAGACTATCTTAGAAAAAACAGTCAATCCTTCAAGGAAAGATTGGTCTTTGAGATTAAGTGATTCACTCTGGGCCTATAGGACTGCATTCAAGACACCCATAGGGATGTCTCCCTACCGGTTAGTTTTTGGCAAGGCCTGCCATCTCCCTGTAGAACTAGAACATCGTGCATATTGGGCGATCAAACGCCTCAACTTTGATTTTGATAAAGCCGGTGAGAAGCGAAAGTTACAACTAGACGAGTTAGAAGAGATTAGAAATGACTCGTATGATTGTGCCAAAAGGTACAAAGAGCGTACCAAATTCTTTCACGATAGGCACATTCTTAGGAGGAATTTCATTCCTAATCAAAGAGTTTTATTGTATGATAATAGACTCCACCTTTTTCCAGGAAAACTTAAGTCTCGATGGACTGGCCCATATATTATCCAAACAGTCTACCCCCGTTGGTGAAATTTATCGAAAATTTGGCGTTTTTGATTTTGGAAGCGGAGCGATGAATATTGGGAAAGCGTAAGGTAGGCTGAGTCCTTTTGGTGGCCTCCTAAACCATTGAGAGGTCTTAGGGGCCTCGGTTTGGTCAAAATGTCACTTTTCAGTGACTTGGGCCCTTAAAGCCCGTTGGCCCATTTATTTGGAAAATCTGTATTTTTGGGCCTTTTTGAGTAGTGGCCCGTTCAAATTGGGGTGTCTACAGCTGCCCTTCTTTGCAGGAATTGCGTGCAAAGAACTGCAAAGAATAGACTAAACCCCTATTTGCACGGGCAAGAGAACTTTATAAAACACGACTTCGAATTTCGGATTAAATTGATGAATTTTGTGGACAATGGCGCCTCAAGCACGGGGTCTAACAGAGTTTTGCCTTATTAATTCCTTGATCTCGATGGCGCGGAGCTCGTGTGAGATCTTGGATTTGATGAAAATTTGATGAGTTTTGAAATCCGACTATTTCTTCAATCGTGTTTTGACAAATCAGAGTTGAGTGCAACTCGAAAAGGTTTTTGAAATTCTTTTTTTTTTCTTCGTTGCCTTCTTTTGTTGATCTTGCTCTGTTTCTATCATAAGCTAACCCTCTCAATTCATGCATTGTCCTTTGATACCTTTGGTCCTTTCAACGGTGCAAGCAGTGAGGTTGTTAGCAGTCGCCACAAATCCAAGAGAGAGTTTTGCAGTTGGAGCACAAGCAATATGGTTGTTAACAGCTGTCACTGATCCAAGAGAGAGTTTTGCAGTTGGAGCACAAGCAATATGGTTGTTAACAGCTGTCACTGATCCAAGAGAGAGTTTTGCAGTTGGAACTGAATTGACCAAGATATGTTGCATCGGTGCTACTCTTTTGCAGTATCAACATACTCTTTCACACTTCTTGATTCATTATCACACCAATATCTCTAGCTGGCATGTTACTAGTCATAACACTTGCCAGGCGTTCGCACTGTCAATCTAAGGTAGCAACCCATTACTTTGTTCCACCCATCACTTTGTTCCCAATCCAAGGTCAGAGTTAATCAGTATTCTATACGTACTGTGAACTGCATTGTCATCCACTTCTATATGTTAGACCCATATGACCTCGGAGTGACCATTTGGTATTTCTTGGATTAACCACCCTGATGGCCTTCTTCGACACCTTAATATCGGGCTAGGATACAAATGATCCAAGGAAACATTGACCACCATTCAAATCCCCTCGGCATGTTGTTTACAATACCTTACAAAGAAATTTTCTCAAATCAGAACCAGAGGTGAAGGGACTTGAAATTCTGTTGTCATCACTTGAAGGGCTCCATTGTAGTTTTCTGCTACGCTTGTTGATACGACCTCAAGAGTCATCGCTCTTGAAACAATGCTAGAAAGTACGGTGGACTACTGATTCACATCCATAAGGATCTCAACAAGGTTAATGTGATTCATGATAACAACGGTCGTTTCTCGAGAAGCTTCTGACTTCAATCCAAATGGTTTTAGTCCAATTCCCCTCGGGAATGTTTACATGTACTCATCTTCACTTAGAATCTCATAAGCATGATCAAGACTATGTACTTACAATGGTTTTCTTAGTTGAACCATTCTTATAAACTCTTTCATTGCTGCAACTACGAGTTCGATGATCAATAGTTTATCTACCTCAGTCAGTCCGGAAAGTAATCTTAGAAGGGGCTCGCTCGGGGTCCTTGCTTCGATGCCCTTTGCGTCTTGTCTAGTGAGTCATGATGCTTCGGACGCTGAAAAATTGATGATGAGTCGGACTGCTTGGATCCGTGCTTTGTAGGAATGCCTTGACTCTTTTTTCATGATGTTTGATTGATCACGTTGTATTAACTCTTTTTGTATTTTCTTTTCATTACAAAATGTTGAAAGATTAATGCAAAGAAAATAGGTTTTGTACTTACTTGGCCTCAGGTGTATCTAATGTTTTTGAAAACTTGAAGTTTGAATAAGTCCTAGAATCTTCATCGGCCAAAATAGTAGTTTTTCTTTTTTGAAATTTTATGAAATATCTTTATCGAATGAGTACGATAAATTCAAAGTTTGTAAAACCTTTGGTTGCGACGATCTTGGTATTTTTGCCAATCATAGAGGATATAAACGTCAATTACTCTTTTGATACCTTTAGAGTCATTCCTAGTGCCATGGTATTGGAAGACTATTTTGGGTCTCGGGATTTTGGAAAGATTTTGCCGTTCACAGTTTATACTCTTGCGGGCCAGGAGTTTTTTTTTTGTTAACCTTTATTGCCCCTGATGCCAATTACGGTTTTCATCAGACCCGGTTTCCACATTTTTACGCATCGACGTCCTTTTTGGGATTTTCATCGTGCTAGTGGCTTTGATCTTGCCATAGTCTGATTCTTTTACTCATAGCGCCCTTTCAGGTTTTCGCCATGCCCTTTCAGACCATGCTTGTATTTTTCTAGATTTTTCATTACAATTCTGCTCGGAGTCTCTGTGTCTTTGTGGCTTGGTGACTTAAGTTGAGTTGCAAGATTGACGACTTTACTCTTGTAGTGGCACTCTTTCTTGAGTAATAGATCTAGATTCTCCTCTTGAGTTTGCTGACTACTATTCGTGGTTCGGCAATTCAAGTTGAGCTGCGAGATCGGCTACTCTACACTTCGAGTACTCTCTCTTTTTTTTCGAATATCCGATCTGGATTCCCTTCTCGAGTCTTCCTACGACTAACAAGATTTCGAGGTTCGGACCAAGTCGCAAGATCATTGGTGCTGTCACTGTCATTATGTTGCCCTAAAACATTTCCTGATCAAAAAGGACTTTAAGTAGGACGAAACATTGGCTTAGGCTTATGGTAGTAGGAGGTTACAAAAAGGTTAAGGTCTAGTTTTGTTTGGAGTGGTTTAGACATGGGGCTCGATTATTTTTGCTTCGAAAAAGTGATCTATATCTCCTCCCAGCGTCTCTCGAACTTGTTTAGGCTGGAGATTTGGGTCAAGCTCAGATCAAGTGTCCGAGTTTTTGACTTTTTTGATTTTTTTGTATTTTTAGCCGTTCACAGTTTATCCTCATGCGGGCCAGGAGTATTTTTGATGCTTTTGATTTTTTTTTTTTTTTCGTTTTGTAGTTGTTGACTTGCCCAAGTCTTAGGTTAAGAAATGAACGTGATGGCTCAAAAGGGTTTACTAGGGTGTGATGTTTTGTTTGGGATAACAAAAATGGCCTTTCGTCATCTCAGGGTCAGGTCTTAAGCGTAATATTTCTTAACAGTGTCAGCATTGATCGGTTGCGAGAAGACTTGTCCGTCCATTTCTGTGAGAATCATAGCTCCTCCCGTCATTACCTTCTGTACGATGAATGGTCCCTCATAGTTTGGTCTGAACTTTCCTCTGGCGTCTTCTTAGATTGACAGAATCTTCTTTAAGACCAGGTCTCCTGGTGAGAAATTCCTAGGCTTAACTTTCTTGTTATAGGTACGAGCTATTCGTCGCTGATAGATCTGTCCATGGCAAATGGCTGTAAGGCGTTTCTCTTCAATCAGATTCAGCTGATCGAACCGAGCTTGAATCCATTCAGTTTCATCTAACTCTGCTTCTTTTAAGATTTGGAGGGAAGGAATCTCAACCTCTACGGGTAAGACTGCTTCCATGCCATACACCAATGAGTACGGATAAGCGTGAAGGGCGAAAGGTAACATGTCGTGCCAGTCTTTGTACGTAACTGCCATCTTCTCAATGATTTTCTTGATGTTCTTGTTGGCTGCCTCGACTGCTCCATTCATCTTAGGTCTGTAGGGTACAGAGTTGTGATGACTGATCTGGAAGTCTTCGCACATCTTGACCATGTCCTTATTCTTGAAGTTTTTAGCATTGTCAATTACCAATCCGCTGGGAAGTCCATACTGGCAGATGATGTTATTCTTGATAAACTTCAAGACATTGCTTTTGGTGACATTAGCATAGGACGCCGCTTCTACCCATTTGGTGAAGTAGTCGATGGCCACTAGAATGAAACGGTGCTCATTAGCAGCTTTCGGCGAGATCTGACCGATGACGTCCATGCCCCAGAGCGAGAAAGGCTAAGGAGTGGTCATGTTATGCAGTTCTGAAGGTGGAGCGTTGATCTTGTTGGCATAAATCTGGCATAGATGACATTTGCGGACATGCTGATAGCATTCACTCTCCATTGTCGACCAATAGTATCCCATCCTCATGATCTTCTTAGCAAGCATATGACCATTCATGTGAGGTCCACAGACTCCCTCATGTACAGTCTCAATTAGTCGTTTCGCTTCTGTTTCTGTCACACACCTAAGTAAGACCTCATGGTGCGACTTCTTGTACAGAATACCGTTGCTTAAAAAGAATTGTCCTGCTAGCTTCTGAATGGTCCTTCGATCATTTGGCGTTGCATCTGAGGATGTGGTGACATGTGTCCCCTTGTGATGTTTTTTGGTGATTGGTTGTGATTGTTGGATTTGGGTTGAGACTTGGGCCTGGGATTGTGATTGAATTTTGAGTCCAATGGGTTTGGTGATAGGTTGTGTGTGTATAAGATTGGGTTTTAAGTCTAATGGGGTTGGGTGGTGGGTTGAGTATGTATTTGGGTTAGGGCTAGGTTGAGTTGCATTTGGTTAGGGTTGGGTTGCGGGATGTGTGATAATGGTTTGGGAGAGGGTGGGTTTCTAGCCCATGGGCCAAGTAAGAGGGGGGCCTTAGACCATTTATTAGAAAAATAAGTTAATTTTTGGAAGGTTTGGGCCTTGGGATCCATTCAAATTTTTGTAGAATTTTGTACTTTACATGGAGGGCCATCCAAATTTGAGTGTCTACAACTACCCCTTTTTCTAGGAGTTGCGTGTAAAGAACTGCAAATAATAAATGAAACCCTTATTTGTACAACCTCGAGGATTTTGCTCGAACAAATTTTAAAAATACCATATTGGTTTAACGAATGACAAGAAGTGGCTACCTAAGCACGGGATCTGATAGGGTTAACCTTTTGAATTCCCTGACTTCGTGGCACGGAGCTCATTTAAGGTCTTGGATTTGTGATAGTTTGGTAAAAAAATTTAAAAATGGGAATTTTCAAATGAGTCTTAGGCAATTTGAATTTGACTTTTGCAAAATTCTATTTTTTTTTCAAGATTATCGTCGACGCTATGATGGGACCAGTACATCGGCTCATCCGCCACCTCCCACTCAGGTTGTTATTTCCTTTCATTAGCCTGCATGTATGTTTACTTGTTATTTGATTACTTCTGTTTGTCTCTCTCGAGCCTCTGATGGTGCTGAACTTTCTACCCAACCCACATTTTCCACAACGGATCTTTTAGAGACCTTCGATATGGGGTTGGGGATACATGATCTGCCTGCCTCTTCTGACACTGGCTCTATTTTTTCTAGCCTTGGCAGTGTCCATTTAACCTGTGCCAATTCTGCCTTCCCAAATGTCTGGAGATTTTGGTGAGTTGGTTGGATTTTTTTCTCCTTCTCCTTTTTCGTGATAATTGCGTGTTTGGCTAGAGGAAACTTGGATGAATATTGTGGTTCTAGACCGTCCTGTATTTCCTAACTATTTATTTCTGAACTACCAGTTTTGGATACAACAATAAATTGTTGAGAGGGCTAATGTTATGCCTTTAGTTCGAGTGAAGTCCTCTTATTCTTGATTCTTTGGCCATCGTGATCAATTAGAAAAGATGAGGATGTCTCACAATAGGAATGAGATGTTTTGGCTGCGTTCTAAGAATGAACTAAAGACCTAGATAGCTCGACTTAAGTCCTTGAAGGGTGAGGAGTCTTCCTTCTTGAGGGCTGAAATTGATGATCTGCGGGAGAGGCTTGCCTGGTGAAAGCACCCTCGATCCGCGGGTTGCGGATTCACTTTTTTGGGTTTGGGAGTCACCACCTAGTTTTTTAAGTCTAGGAACCTAATCATAACTCTAAACAAATAAACATTACTAATCTACGAAAAATAAACTACGGGTCCGAGGATCAAGTTATGGGGTTGGAAGGTGTTAGGCACTCACCTCGCCCAGCAAACGCCAGTCTCTACTTTTTCCCAAATAACACTACATTGCAAAATAAACCTAAAAATTAATATAAAAAAATAAAAACAATTACCTGACGGATTACGATGGCTCCCTTAGTACCGGCGGGGAGTGTCCTTGTATGAGTTTTCTTATTATTCCTTCATCACTAGATCTGTCTCTAATCTCCAAGTTGAAGTATCTTTCTTCTAGATTTGAGTATTTTCTATGTTTTCTGAAGGGTTTCTGAATGTTTTTGGAAGATTTCTAGGAGTTTTTTGAACAAAAACTAAAGCTTGGAAAATAGGTAGGGGGTTAGGACTTCAAAATCAGGGTTTGGGGAAGGCTAGAAAGACTTTTTGACCTACTTTTCCTAGGTTTATTTTGTCCTGTGAGATTTGGTTGTGGAGCTCCTATTTATAGATTTTTTGGAAGAGTTGGTGTTTAATTAGGTTTCTTTTAGATAGGGTGAATTAGGATTTTGACTTGAGTCTTATTTGATCGACTAGGTTTCTTTAGATTAGAGTTTTAATTAAGGTTTTGACTTAAGTCTTATTTGATTGACTAGGTTTATTTAGATTAAGGTTTTAATTCTTACGTACAGTGAAAGAATATATTTTAATTTTTGGAGAACCCCCCGTAATTATATTTTAATTCTTTAAGACCCTAGATAGAGGGGTCTTTTAATAAATATCAGGGGTTCCACTTAAATAAGTTGGCAACTGTAGATATGTGGATTTCGTCATTACGACGACCACATCTATTAAGAATTGGAGTCGTCATTATTCATGTTGTAAGTGCGTATAAATGGTCACTTGATGTACATTTTCCAAAAAATGATATTTTTGGCATATAATGACTCGCGATGGATAAAGAACTAATCAAACTTAGGGATTGGGGTAAGCGGCTCGGTTGGAGAAAAGGGAAGGTGTTAGGCACCCTTTTCTCCCCTCTAAGTGGTGGTAACCTCAAAGAACTCGGTCATTTTGATTTAAAATAAATAAAAAATAATGTGCCACGTGGGTGCATTTGTACCCTAGATAGGGGTTCGCTTTCGGCTCGATCATAGGGTCATCTCATTTATGGAGATGATCCTTGTAGATCTAAGTCTTGGGGACTACTCATCCTAAATTTATTTAAAACAAAATGAAAAGAAGAAGGGATAATAGAAGAGGGAGGAGAAGAGGATAGAAAGAGAGAGGGGGGGTGTACTTTGAACCCACCTTGAAGCTTTAAGGCCACTCCTCTTTCTTTCTTTCTTCTTCTTCTATGCTTCTTAAATCCTTAGTGGAGTATAAGAGAATGTATTTTTTTTGTAAAGGATTAGTGTGAGATTGGAGAAGAGATAATGAGAGAAGATATATTTTTTTTTTGTTCATTTTCTAGCAAAACTTGGTAACCATTTTTGAAAGGAGGGAAGGGGTATTTATAGGTGTTTGGAGAATGTTTGGGGGTATAATGGGGTGAAGAGTTGGGAGAATAGAGAATGGCATGGGTTTTTGAAGTAAAGGATATGAAATTTGGAGTGTAAGTGAGGGTAGTTGTGTAATGAGAGAAATGGATTGTATTTTAACCCAAATGGTTTGGATCTTACCCAAATCCATTTGGGTAGAGTGTTTGGTGGGGTGAGATAAGTGATGGTTGATGGGAAGAATGGGGGTGTAAGGGAGTTGTTTAGAAAATGAGTGTTAGGTTGGTTGAAGATGTGAGGTGTTTAGATTTAGGAGAATGGGTTGTGGAAGAGGTTGATAGGTTGGTTTTTAGGAGGAGGAAGGGGATGATTCCATGTGGCATATTGATGATGATATTGGTTGATTGATGATGGTGATTGGTTGATTAGAGAGAAGGGTATGGGTTACTTTGATGATGATGGTGGGGGTTATGGGTTGAGGTGATTTTGTTGGAGTGTTTTAAGGAAAGTAATGAGTGTAGATATGTGTTTTGATGTGGGTGGTTGGTGATGTTAGAGAATGATGATAGGTTAGGGGGTGTAGGGTATGGGTTATGATGTGGGTGGTTGTTGATGTTGGAGAATGGAGATAGGTTAGGTTAGGGTAGGGTATGGGTTGCGGTGATTTTGGAGGGGAGTGATGTAGGTTAGATGAGTTGTTTAGAGAATGATGATGGGGGTAGGTGATTAGATGAGAGAGGTGAAAGGGGATGATGACATGTGTCATCTTTTGATGTTGAGAGGGTGATTGGTTGATGTGGGTAGTGGTTAATGGGTTAAGGTTGTGGGTTGGATAATGAATGGGGTATGGATAGTGGTTTGTGGGCTTTTAATGTATTGGGTTTGGGTTTTAGGATGGGTTGTAAGTTATTTTGGCTTTGATGGAGTTTGTTTTGGATTGAATTTTTTAGGGTGGGTTTATTTTAGGGTTTAGGTGACATGGGATCGATTTTGGGTTGAAGGTAAGGTGATAAATAATTTTAGGAAAAAAGTAAAGGTTTATGGGCCTCGAATGCGCTTAAGGTGTTTGCGGGTTTGGAGATGGAGCGATGGAAGGTAGATGGAGGGTAGGTATCCCAAGTCTCACATTTTGTAATTTATTAATTTTTTTGAGTTTTTGAAATCATTGATTTGATCAAACATGCCACGTGTTGGCAACTTGGGCCTTTTAGGCCCGTTGGAGAATTTTATTGATTTTTTTGGATGCAAGCGTAAAGTGGTGAAAGTTGGGGCAGCGTAGGATGAGTCCGGTCCCTTTGGTAGGTCCTTTAGACCATTGTGAGGTCTTAGGGGCCTCGATTAAATCAAAACTGTCATTTTTTAGCATTTTGTGCCTTGGAGGCCCGTTTGCCTATTTTGTTGGAAAACTGACATTTTACATGGAGCGGGCATGTCAAGCCTTTTCATGTGGGCCCATTAGACCCTTAGGGGGTCTTAGGGGTCTCGATTTTGATAAAAGCCATATTTTAATGATTTGGGCTTTTGAGACCTGTTGGCCTGAGTTTATTCGAAAACTGTTATTTTTGGGCCCTTTCGAGTGAGGGCCCGTTCAAATTGGGGTGTTTACAGTTGCCCTTCTTTGCAGGAATTGCGTGCAAAGAATTGCAAAGAATAGACTAAACCCCTATTTGTATGGGCCAAAAACTTTGTAAAACATGACTTTTGAACTACCATTTGCATGAATGATTTTTGTAGAAAATGGCTACTCAAGTGCAGGGTCTGATAGAGTTTTACCTTATTAATTCCTTGATCTCGATAGCGCGGAACTCGTGTGAGACCTTGGATTGGATGAAAATTTCGTGATTTTTGAAATTCAACTATTTCTTCAGTCGTGTTTTGACAAATTGGAGTTGAGTGCAACTCAAAAGGATTTTGAAGTTCTTTTGATTTTTTTGTATTTTGATGATTTTTTATTTTGATTTTTTATTATTTTTTATTTTTGATTTTTGATTTTTTTTGTGAGAAAGATTCAATCGGGTTTGAACAAGCTAGTGTGCACACTCTCCTTGCCTAATGTCCCGATGCAATGGGGCTTGATTGAGGTCATATTGGGATGTTGGGTTCCCGAGCTCAACCTCTTTCGTTTTGGGGAACATGAAATGACTCCCACCATTGAGGAGCTTGAAGTGTTGTTAGGTCTTGAGATGTCAAGTATGAATGTTGTTCCACCTTTACGCTATGGTTATCGAGGCGAGGTTTTAGACTTCTTGGGGATAAACAGTAAGTTTCTAAAGATTCCGGATGATGGATCGATTTTGAAGACAATGTTTAAATCTTTTTTGGTTGAATGCCTTGCGGATCCCTCGAAACCGTTGATTCACTTTAATGCTCTCACTTTGATGGTGGTGAGTCAACTCTTGTTTTCGGGTGACAGAGACGTCATAGATCTTTCTTTCATTCACGTGATTCAACAAGTCCGAGAGGGATGCTGGTTGGCTCCAATGCTTTTGAGCGAAATGTTCCAATCTCTCACGGCTTGTTCTTCCGGTCGTGATCAAATTTTTCGAGGATGTGCTCTACTTTTGCAGGTAAATTCCAAACTTAGCTTAGATTTAAATTTAAACTTAACTTTACTAGTTTCCAAAGTTTAGAATGCTCCTGTTATTGCAGGTTTGGTTTATGGATCATTTGGCTTCAACTGAAGTGGTTAATCGCCCATTTTGCGTTAATGCCGATCTCGTACTTATGATGTCAAGATGAGTTGCTCCCTTCGTCTCGGGTGGCAAAGAAGATTGGTATTCTTTTATTGACAACCTTTGATGATGAAGAAATGAGGTGGGTTGGTGCCTTCCATCCTCAAGGGTTTCTTGTGATTGCATTTAATGGTGTCAATTTTCTCGTTTTGATTGGTCTTCATGGGACAACTCATTATATACCCCTTTGGGTTCTTCATCAATTTCGTTATGATCAGGGTGTGTTTATCCCCGAGAATTTTAATGAGTTGGTTGGTCCTTTATCGATTGCACTTTTGAGTCGACTTGTGAAAGAGTGGAGTCGAGTTGAGGTTCTGAGTCGACTCGTCTTCGCAGCACACCTATTCTCGGTATACTTATATTGGACTCGAGAATTCATCTCTAGGAGGCCCTCGGTGTCGATAGTTCCCGCACACATCCTGGTGCTTCATCCTTCTTTGATTATCGAGATCAAGTGGAGGAGTTTCAGTCTGATCATCGAAGAATTCAGGCTATCTGGCTTAAATCCGAGAAGAAGATGTAGAAGGAGATTGCTCGACTGACATCTGTCCTTGCCCAGTCTGGATCTAGTGGTAGTAGTGAAGTGGTTAGGCTTCGAGCTGGAGTTGCTGAGTTGAGGGATTGGCTTGCCCAGTGTCCTCATTTAGAAGACTTTGCAGCATATTTGGTAAGCCATGATGCTTTAGATGCCGAGAAAGTGATGATGAGCCAGGCTGCCCGGATTCGTGCCTTGGAGGAACGCATTGACTCATTCTTCATTTCTTACCATGATATTTGCTTGACTGTGTTATAATCTCACTTTTTGTATTTTCTTGCCATTATCTGAATGTATGCAAAACGTTGAAAGATTAATGCAAAGAAAATAGGTTTTGTATTTACTTGGCCTCAGGTATATCTATTGTTCCTAAAAACACGAGTTTTGTTGAATGAGTCCTAGATTTGTCGTCATTGGCCAAAATAGTAGTTTTTTGAAATGCAATTTTGTGAAATGTCTTTATCAAATGAGTTTGATAAACTCAGAGTTTGTAAAAATCTTTGGTTGTGACGGTTTTGGTGTTTTTTCCCAACACAAGGGATACAAACGTCAATTGTTTTTTTGGTTCCTTTATAGTCATCCCCAATGCCTTGGTATTTGGAGGATTGTTATCTGTTCGGGACATGGGTTTTCTTGGAAAGATTTCGTCGTTCACAGTTTATACTCTTGGGGGCTAGGAGTTTTTTTTTTATTTTCTTTTTATTTGCCCTTATTGCCCCTGGTGCCAATTACGGTTTTCACTAGGCCCGATTTTCACATTTTTGCACATCGACGTCTTTTTAAGATTTTCTTCGTGCTGATGGCTTTGATCTTGTCATAGTCTGATTTTTTATTCATAGCGCCCTTTCGGATTTTTACTATGCCCTTTCAGATCATGCTTGTATTTTCAGATTTTTTACATTACAGTTCTTTCTCGGAGTCTTTGTGTCTTTGTGGCTTGGTGACTCAAGTTGAACTGTGAGATCGGCGACTCTACTCTTACAGTGGCACTCTTTCTTGAGTAATAGATCTAGAATCCCCTCTCGAGTTTGCTGACGACTATTCGTGGTTGACGACTCAAGTTGAGTCGCGAGATCAGCTACTCTACACTTTGAGTACTCTTTTTTGTTGAATATCCGATCTGGATTCCCCTCTTGAGTCTTGCAACGACTAATAAGACTTTGAGGTTCGGACCAAGTTGCAAGATTATTGGTGCTGCCATTGTCATTGTGTTGCCCTAGAACATTCTCTGATCAAAAAAGACTTTTGTTGGGACGAAACGTTGGCTTAGGCTAATGGTAGTGGAAGGATACAAAAAGGTTAAGGTCTGGGTATTAATTTATCTATAGTGGGATAGACATGGGGTTCGTCTACTTTTATTTCGAAAAGGTGATTTATGTCTCCTCTCAACGTCTCTCGAACTTGTTTAAATTGAAATTTGGGTCGAGCTTAGATCAAGTGTCTGAGTTTTTGACTTTTTTTTTGTAGTTTTAGCCATTCACAGTTTATCCTCATGCGGGCTAGGAGTATTTTGATGTTTTTGCTTCTTGATTTTCTGATTTTTTTTTGACTTGTCTTAGTCTTAGGTTAAGAAATGAACGTGATGGCTTAAAAGGGTTGACTAAGGTTAGATTTGTTTGAGATAGCAAAGATGGCCTTTCGTCATCTCAAGGTCAGTTTTTAGGCGTAGTATTTCTTGATAGTGTCAGCATTGATGGGTTGCGGGAAGACTTGTCTGTCCATTTCTGTGAGAATCAGAGCTCCCCCTGTCATTACTTTCTACACAATTAATGGTCCTTCATAGTTTGGTCTGAACTTTCCTCTGACGTCTTCTTAGATTGGCAAAATCTTCTTCAAAACAAGGTTTCCTGATGAGAAATCCCTAGGCTTGACTTTCTTATTGTAGGCACGAGCTATTCATCATTGATAGATCTGTCTATGGCAAATGGCTACAAGGCGCTTCTCTTCAATCAGATTTAGTTGATCAAACCGAGCTTGAACCCATTCAGTTTCATCCAACTCTACTTCCTTTAAGATTCGGAAGGAAGGGATCTCGACCTCTACAGGTAAAACTACTTCCATTCCGTAGACCAATGAATACGGAGTTGCCCCAATCGAAGTTCTGAACGAGGTTCGATAGGCGTAAAGTGCAAAAGACAACATGTAGTACCAATCTTTGTACTTAACTGCCATCTTCTCGATAATTTTCTTGATATTCTTTTTGGCTACCTCGACTGCTTCATTCATCTTAGGTCTGTAGGGTACAGAGTTGTGATGAGTGATCTGGAAATCTTCGCACATCTTGATCATATCTTTATTCTTGAAGTTTTTGGCATTATCAGTCACCAATCCGCTTGGAAATCCATACCGACAGATGATGTTGTTCTTGACAAACTTCAGGATGTTACTTTTGGAGACATTGGCATAAGAAGTGGCTTCTACCCATTTGGTAAAGTAGTCGATAGTAACAAGAATGAAGCGATGCCCATTTACAGCTTTTGGTGAGATCTACCCGATAACGTCCATGCCCTAGAGTGAGAAGGGCCAAGAAGTAGTCATATTATGCAATTCTGATGGCGGAGCATTGATCTTGTTGGCGTAGATCTGACATAGGTGGCATTTGCGGACATATTGATAGTAGTTACTCTCCATTGTCAACCAATAGTATCTCATCCTCATGATCTTCTTGGCTAGCATATGACCATTCATGTGGGGTCCACAGACTCCTCCATGTACAGTATTAATTTGTCATTTTCGCTTCTGTTTCTGCCACACACCGGAGCAAGATCTTGTGATGTGATTTCTTGTACAGAATACCGTTATTCAGGAAGAATTGCCTTACTAGTTTCTGGATGGTCCTTCGATCATTTGGCGTTGCATCTGAGGGGAGGGTTCGATCTTCAAGATATGCTTTGATGTCTGAGTACCAAAGCTTTTCTTCAGATTCTTCTACTTCGACGGGTAAGCAATATCCCGGCTCCTCTTGGATTCTGATCTTGATTGGGTCAATGACTAGATCTTCTGAGATACTGATCATAGAAGCAAGTGTAGTTAGTGCATCTGCAAACTGATTCTTAGCTCTCGGCATGTATGTGAATGAAATCCTATCAAAACACGAGCTTACTTCCTCCAGATACTAGTGGTAAGGGATCAATCTCTGCTCTCGGGTCTTCCATTCTCCAGTCATTTGATAGACTACTAAGCTTGAATCTTTGAAAACATCGATCTCATCTACCTCGAGATCCAGTGCTGCTTTCAATCCTGCTATACATGCTTCATATTCAGCCTCATTGTTAGAGTATTAGAACTTCAATCTAATGGCAATCGGTATGTGGGACCCATCTGGTTTGATCAAAACTGTCTCTATTCCGTTTTCTTTCTGATTGGCTGCTCCGTCGAAGTACATTTTCCAGTCTAGTTCGTCATCATCGTCCTCAATCTCCGTGAATAGTATGGCTTCATCCAAGAAGTTCGTCTTTAATGGCTCGTAGTCAGGCAGCGGGTGCTCGGCAAGGTGGTCGGCGATGGCTTGCCCTTTGATGGTTTTTTGAGTGACATAGGTGATGTCGAACTCAGATAACAATAATTGCCATTTCGCTGTTCGACCAGTTAATGCTGGTTTCTCGAAAAGGTACTTTAGGGAGTTCATTCTGGCAATTAGCATAGTTGAGTAACTGAGCAAATAGTCACGTAGTCATTGAGACGCCCAAACTAATGCACAACAAGTTTTCTCAAGTTTGAATATTTCACTTCGTACTCAGTAAATTTCTTGCAGAGATAGTAGATGGCCTGTTCCTTCCGTCTTGATTCATCATGTTGCCCTAGTATGCATCCCATTGACATTTCTTGTACTGAGATGTACATCAGCAGGGGTCGTCCCGGAGTAGGAGGGACCAAGACTGGTGGATTGAGCAGTATTGCTTGATCTTGTCGAATGCTTCTTGACAGTCTTTGTTCCACTTCTTTGGCGTATCTTTTCTGAATAACCTGAAAACTGGCTCATAGATAGGTGTAAACTGAGTAATGAAAGGGCGAATATATTGTATTCTCCCCAAGAATGCCTGAATATCTTTATCTGAAATGGGTGCTTTCATCTTGAGGATATACTTGATTTTTGCCGGATCTATCTCGATGCCTCTTCTACTGACGATGAATCCCAGTAGCTTGTCCGATGTTGTCCCGAATACGCATTTTGTTGGATTTTACCTCAAACTGTACTTCTTGAGCCTGTCGAACAACTTCTTTAGATTCACCAGATGGTTTTCTTCAATGCTGGATTTAGTAATCATGTTGTTTACATAGACCTCCATTTCCTTGTGGATCATATCATGAAATAATGCGGTCATTGCCCGTTGATAAGTTGCCCCTACGTTCTTCAGCCCGACTGGCATGACTTTGTAGTGGAAAGTACCCCATGGTGTGATGAATACTGTCTTTTCTTGGTCTTCTTCTGTCATTTTTATCTGGTTATAGCCTAAGAAGTCATCCATGAACGAGAACATGTCGTGTCCTACTGTAGTATCGACTAGAATGTCGATGTGTGGAAGTGGAAAATCATCCTTAGGACTGGTCTTGTTCAAGTCTCGATAGTCAACACACATGCATACCTTCCCATCTTTCTTGGGTACTGGGACGAAGTTAGCCAACCACTCAGGGTATGTAGAAATTATAAGAAATTTTACTTCGAACTGCTTCATAACCTCATCTTTGACCTTAAGGGTCCATTCTGGCTTCAGTCTTCTCAGTTTTTGCTTGATTGGCTTAGTTCCGGAAGTAATTGGTAGCTTGTGTACAACAAGATCTGTATCTAAATCCGGCATGTCTCTGTATGACCATGCGAAGACGTCCTGATACTTTCATAGGAATTCGACCATTTCTTCTTTCTTTTGTGACGTTAACAAAGCTCCGATCTTGACAATTCGTGGGTCATCTTCGGTACCAAGATTGATTGAATCTGTATCCTCGATGTTTAGCTGAACACCTTTCTCGTGACGTTCTACCAAGTTTTTGATTTCTTTGGGTGGGTATTTCATTTCTTCTTCAGATTATTCCTCGATCCCCATGAAGTCGAAGTTGAGTTCAAGATCGAAATCATACTCATCCCTTTCAAACTCTGTTTTGTCTAGGTACTCATTTGATTGAGACAGATCCCTTGAAAACTCTTTTTTTGGTTTTTGTAAAATATATATTTTTTTTTTGTAATTTTGAAATTTTTTTGATTTTTTGTCTTTTAAGAAATTTTTGATTTTTTTTGCTTTTTGAGGAATATTTACTTTTTTGTTATTTTTTGGATACCTAAAACAGGAAGAACAATCATGCAAATTCATTAGTAAAGATAGGGAGCCCTCAAAACAGTCTTTACCTAAGGACGAGGGCTCGTTATGATCCCCGGATGACCTAGATTCGACTAATGGCATTTTTTTTAGGCCTCAGCAGCCTCAAGGGTCAATGGGAATTCCTCCTAGTTGTTTAGAACTTCCCCTTCTCTAAGGGGGCGGATGAGATGAGAAAGTGATTTGTTGGGTGATTTGGTTGGTGGTTCGGAGAAAACCATTATCTCCGATTGATCTTTGTTATATTGGGGCATAGTCCCTCCCAAGCTTGGTGGGATGACGACTGATGCCCAGTCGATTCCAGTGGGAAAGGGTGATTATTTCTCTTGGCTTGTGGTAATTTCTACTTTTGCAGGCTCTTGGGAAGTCTCTGATAGACTTTCGTTGGAATTCCCATTGAATAAAATATAAATGCCTTCTATGAAGGATGGTTGGGACTCAACAACTGAGTCTTTATGAATGTGCATCGGTTTAAAATTTACCGCTTTTGGATTTTTTAACGGTTCTGATAAACTGTCGGGTCTAATCTGAGATTTCGGGAAGCTAATACTGATATGAGGGACTCTGCCTAGATTTTAAACATTCGGTTCCTGATTTTGCTTTCTTGCTAGTCGAAGTTCTTTATTCTTGTCGTTCATTTCTTCTATATCCTTTTTCGTAGGCCTAAATCCCAGACCAAAATAAGGATTGTGCTTTTTTGCTTTGACCGACGTAGCTTTCCCTTCTCCTCCTGGTCCCAACCCTCTAGGTCGATAACCTGATTTTTTCAAAACCCGACCAATCATCAGATTTGTTCTCGACAATTCTGCCTTCACCTTCTCTTTTTCCTTCTCAACATGATTGACAGCAGTAAATTGATAGGAGTGGTACATCGCCTTATCCTTGTCATCTCAATGTTGATGAATGGTACATCCGGAGCCCTCCCAGCCGGGATAAGATTTTTTGCCAGCATAGATATCATCCTTTGCCCCATGATAAATTTGACTCTTTGGTGCAACGAGGATGGTACAGCCCCTGCTATATGGATCTACGGCCTGTCCAGCAGCAAATTGACAGTTGTTGGTATCTCCATGACTTCAAATGTTACCTCAAAGGTGCACGGGCCTATCGTGATAGGTAGGTCTATTTCTCCCAGCGAATCCCTTCTCGAGCTATCAAAATCTCGAACAACCTTGTTGTTGGGCTTGACATGCGATCAGTCAGCATTGAATTTTTGAAAGGTTTCAAGAGGACAAACATTAAGCGCTGAGCCGTTATCAATCAGTACCCTAGCAACCATCATGCCCTTGCATATGACCATGATGTTTAACGGTTCTACGTGTGAAAGCACCCTCGATCCGCGGGCTGCGCGGATCCGCTTTTGACCCTTGAGGTTTGGGAGTCGCCACCTAGTTGTTAAGGTCTAGGAACTAAACTGACTCTAAAAAAGGCAAATTAATCTACGAAAGAGAAAAAGAGTCTGGAGATCACGTTACGGGGTTGGAAGGTGTTAGGTACCAACCCCGCCCGGCCAAAGCCAGTCTTTACTAACTTCCCAAATAAATCACATTGCTAAAAACCTAGATAAAAATAAAAATAAAAAATTTAATACCTTTCCGATAGCAAGGATTTTGTTCCCTCAGATCTGACAAAAAATAGCTCCTTGTACCGTACTCCCTTGCTTCGTTCTGTCTCCGGATTTGATTTCGGATCTCCGAGGTAAGGTATCTCCTTATTTTTGGATCTGAACTCTTCAAGTTTGTTGCGGATTTTAGGATGTTTTTGGAAGGCTTTTGGGTGTTCTTTAGGCTAAAATCGAAGGAGGGATGTTAGGTAAGGAGTTGGGGCTCCAAAACTAGGGTTTATGGGAGGCTAGGGGGGCTTCTAGACCTACTTCTCTTAGGGTTTATGATTTGATCCGAAAATAGGGTGTGAGCACCTCTATTTATAGATGTTTTTAGGGGTTGATTTGGATAGAGTTAGTATTTAATTAGAGTTCTTTTAATTAGAGTTGTGTTTTAGTTAGACTTGTTTTAGGTATAATTGTGTTTTAATTAGAATTATTTTAGGTAGAATTGTTTTTAAGTTAGAATTCTATTAGATTGAGTTATTATTTAATTAGAACTCTATTATGACTTTTAGTCTTATTTGATTGACTTTTAATGTTTTGACTTTAGTCTTAATTGATTGACTTTTAATATCTTGACTTCAGTCTTAATTGATTGACTTTTAATATCTTGACTTCAGTCTTGCTTAATTGACTTTAATTTTGACTTCAGTTTTACTTGATTGACTTTAATACATTGACTTCAGTCTTGCTTGATTTACTTTTAATTTTTGGAAAACCCCCCTCTAAAATATCTTTAATTCTTTGGACCCCCAAATAGAGGGGTCCTTAAAGAAATATCTCACGAACCCTCAACAATTTTACTTGAAAACCCGATTGATCGATTTCTTCGGTTCAAATTTTAAATTAATTTCATTAATATTTCACTTTAATTATTTAATGTTTTATTTATTAATTTCAAATTTTTTAATTATGAAAATTGTGAAATTACCGTTTTGCCCCCGGAGAGGACTTTTCACGTTTTAAGTCGATTTTTAATGTTCTAGGATGTTTTAGAATCGATTTTTCATAAGGAATTCAATGGAAATATTAGTTTTTGTTATTTATGAAATTTTTTGGTGTGAAATGGTTGTAAACTTTATGACGGGCATTTTCGTCATTTTGTCAGATTCTGTTAAAATTGGCGAAATGATTTGTTTGATTTCGATTTGTTATTTTATGTGTTCGAAAGGATTTTCCTAATCGTAACATAGGCTCTAGGGTTGTTTTGATACTAGGGGTATTTTGGTAATTTAGTCAATTTTTAGTGATTTTTATCGTGAAGCTTCTTTTTGTTTGCAAGATGATGATTTCTATGTTTCTGGAGTCGTATTTTTTTAGCGTAGCGTGGTTTCTAAGGTTTTGTCAGTTTGAGATACCTCATCCGGATTTCTGAAACATTTCTGGTAACAAAATAAAATAATGGAAATAACATCCATCATTGGGAATCATTGCGATCGGGTTGACGAGTTGATTAATCAGGCAGATGCAAAAATGGGGTGTCTACAACGTGTCCCCGCCCTTCAGGCACAAATTCACTTTCAGTGAAGATAATGGGATTGGGAGCCATGATCTGGCCAACTGTTTGCTCCAATTATGTCTGTGAGGTAATTGCAGGTACATGCAATTTTCCCAGAACTCTTAGTAATGCCTCTTGATGTTCCTTTGACTTTTGCATTAGGCCCAGGATACTGATTTGAGCTGGTTGTTTATTCAATTGGTCCACTATATTATGCTCACTCTTGCGAATGAGCTTAATACAATCTGCAGCCTCCTTGTCTGTTACTTTCACCTTCTCTTTTGTCTTGTCATCTTTATACAACTTACCCTTTTTCTTTGCCTTCCTTTTTTCTTCATCTGTCACCTCTTTTTCGACCTCTTTTATTCATTCACCAATGCTTACCCTTTTCTGATAATTTTTGGCATCTCTCTGCCCTTGTCATATGGTCGATATCAGCCACATTACTTTCTTCATGGTCTCGACCCCTCTGGTAGTGGTGGTGGTGGTCTCATAGCTCCAGGGCACTACCTGGTTAGAGCTATATGGGAATGATTTAGGTGAGTGTATGGTCATGGGAGGTGGATCGGGTTTTACATTGAGAATGAGGGGTGGCGATGATGGTTTGGATGTAGTAGTGGTAGGAGGAGTTACGTGAGGAGTTGATGAAGTGTATGGAATGATGAGCGGTGGGCGTGAAGATGAAGTGTATGGTATATGAAGGGGGGTCGAGTTGATCCTTGAGAATATGGTGGTGTGTAGGGTATGACGAGAGGAGGTCGGGTCGAATTTTGATGGTTTGGTGATCCGCAAGGTATAACTAAAGGTGGTCGGGTAGCAGTATTTTGCTGAGTGGGATGGATGGTGAGGTCGACCAACCTGAGTGGTGGTAATGAATTTTGGGATGAGTTTGTTGTGTAGTGGTTGACTGTGTTAACCGTTGACGCCTTGGATTCCTTTGTGAAGTGTACCCTGATTTTTGCCCCGATAGGCACTATCAAATCCGAAGGGTTGAAGTCGAGTTCTCTGCAAACAACATTTACCCTATGCCCACTCCCTTCCCTATTATGAGTTGGTAGGGGGTTTTGATTGTTATTCTATTGTTGGGACCGGATTAACAAGTCCATCTAGGATGAGAGCCTTTTTATCGATCAAATTGTGTACTTGATGTTTGACCTGCCAGCATTGGTCTGTAGAGTGCCCTGGTACACCCATGTGAAATTCACAAAACAAATTGGGGTTATACCCTGGCCCTTTAGCAGCCTCAGGATTTGGTAGACGTTTTGCAAGATACTCACCCTTGAGCAAGATTGGCAATAATTCCGATAGTGCCATGGGTAACCTGGTAAACACTCTAGTTACTCTGTTGGGTCGTGCCTGCTAGTTCTCCCCATATAGTGGTGCCTGCTGTGCTACTGGTGGAGGGTTTGCCCTGAATTGGTTTTGAGGTGTAGGATTCTAAGTTGGTGGTGCTGATGCCCATGAAGTTGATGGCGCTTGTGGTCTTAGTGCTGGTGAAGGGATAAAGAGGGGTGGGTTTGGCTGTACGTTGTTAACTTGTGGTTCTTCCCTCTTTTTTTTCGTAGGCACTGGCTTTCTCTGATAAGGGATTCCTACTGTTGCCCCTAAACTTGTGAAATCAAATATCAGACCAGGTCGGATCCTGTCCTCGACCTGGTCTGCTACTTGTACCAGATTTGAAAATGTGCCTATGGTATGCCCCACCAGATGAGTATAAAAGACGTGCCCTAGTGTCGAGATAAATGTGGTGTTTATCTCTTGTTCGATTATTGTAGGCCTTACTTGTGAGGCTGACTCTCGCCATCTCTATGTATACTTTTTCACCATTTCCCGTTGCTTTCTTGTCATTTTGGCCATGTCGTTCCTATCTAAACCAATATCTGTATTAAATCGATAATTTTGTCAAAACAGCTCAGCTAAGTCCTGCCAGTTTTTAATGAGTGAGTGATCCAATCCAAAAAACCATTTGAGTGCCGGCACCATTAAACTCCTTTGAAATAACTGTACCAACAGCCTTGTCGTCTTCGCCATATTGGCACATGGATCCACAATATAACTTTAGATGCGACAGAGGATACCCTACTCCGTTATATTTTTCAAACTCCGGACACTTGAACTTAGCCGGTAATTGAGTATTGGGGTAGAAGGAGAAATCCTTGAATTGAGTTCCACTCATAGTGTTGAGGCCCTTCATCCTCCTTATTTTTTCTTGTAGAGACTCGATTTGCTGAGCCAATTTTCATCTATTGCGCTTTTAGCCTCCGTGGCCTTGTATTCACATTCGTCATCAGGAATGACCACAGGTGGTGGTTGATTCTGTGGAATATAGAGCGGGGGCCCCTGGTATTCAGGTACTGCAGGAGGCATTGTGGTCTGTGGTCCCTGTGGAGGTTGCTCGGGTAAATCCTGATTTGATCTGGACGCGTGTTGTTGTATTGTTTGGGCTTGTATGATGCTAGCATTGACTAACACAGTATTTACTATCTTTTCTTGTCTCTCGATTATCTTCAATAATGATGTTATTTGTGGATCAATACTTGATGTTTCGGTTACTAGGGGTTGTGCTAGTTCAGAAGAACTCATGGTAACTGTAGATGATCTAAGAAAATAGGGAGGTACCTCTGGCTGTTTATATTTCTTTCGTTTGCCCACCTGTGGGTACAAAAGACCAAGTGTTACTATCTTGTTTACATAAATGAAGATGCATGATATTTTTATTAGGTCGGGTAAAATTGTTTATTATGAGTTTTAACGGAAAACTAATTTCTCGGCGTGGAGCCGGCATCAACACGGAGTTGGTAAAATGTTTTTTTTTTAAATAATTACATTAGCACAGAGTTGGCATCGACACGGAGTCGGCATGAACACGAAGTTGTATCAGCACAGAGCTTGCATCGATACGGAGTCGGGAAAACATTTCGAAAAAGATAATTTCATCAGCACATAATTGGCATCGACACGGAGTCGAGAGAACATTTCGAAAAAGATAATTTCATCAACACGGAGTTGGGAAAACATTTTGAAAAAGGTAATTTCATCAGCACGGAGTCGGGAAAATATTTTGGAAAAGTAGTTATCTCAGCACGGAGCTGGCATCGACACGAAGTCGGAAAAATATTTTGAAAATGTAATTTCATCACCAAGGAGCGTGCATCGACACGGAGTCGGCATCAACACGGAGTTGGCATCAGCAAGGAGCTGACATCGACACGGAGTCAGGAAAGCATTTTGAAAAAGTAATTTCATCAGCATGGAGCTGGCATCGACACGGAGTCGGGAAAATATTTTGAAAAGGTAATTTCATCAGCACGGAGTTGGCATCGACACGGAGTCAGGAAAATATTTTGAAAAAGTAATTTCATCAGCACGGAGTCGGGAAAATATTTTGAAAAAGTAATTTTATCAGCACGGAGTTGGCATCGACACGGAGTCGGAAAAACATTTTGAAAAAGTAATTTCATCAACACGAAGTCGGAAAAACATTTTGAAAAAGTAATTTCATCAGCACAGAGCTGGCATCGACACGGAGTTGGAAAAATATTTTGGAAAAGTAATTTATGAGATAATCGAGTTGGAATAACCCATGTTTTTGGTAACTTCCAATTCTGTTATCTGAAATCACCGCTAGCCAGGCAGATATCCAAGGAAGAGGCGGTGCACAATGACACTCTTAAATCACCTTATTCCCTGAATAGACGTAGTCTATCCCCCTTGTATCAATAAGATAAGATCTTTCTAGGTACCAACTTTAATCAAGGACTACAATTGGTACTTTTTTGAAATCTATGTTTTTTTTTTGAAAAAGATTGAATTCACTTGAATTGATTGATTGGTTGTTATCTTTGTTACATCATAGACTTGGCTTGATATGGATTCAGATCCAGTTTGTAGTGGATCTGGTTCGTGGACCCAGTTGGAATGGATATGGGTCGTGGACCCCATTGTAGTGGATCTAGGTCGTGGACCCAGATGAAATGGATCTAGGTCATGGTCCCAGTTATAACGGATCTGGGTCGTAAACCCAGTTGAAATGGATTTGTGTCGTAGATCCCATTGAAAATGGATCTGGGTTGTGGACCCAGTTGTAATGGGTTTGGATCTGGGTCGTAGACCCAGTGTGAAATGGATCTAGGTCTGGGTTGTGAACCCAGTAGAAAATGGATTTGGATCTGAGTCGTGGGCCTAGTTGAATTGTATCTGGGTCGTGGACCCAGCTGCAAATGAATTTGGGTCGTGAACCTAGTTGAAAATGGATATGGGTTGTGGACCTTGTTGTAATGGATTTGGATCTGGGTCGTGAACCTAGTTGAAATGGATTCGGATCTTGAAGCGAATCTGGGTCGCGGACCCAGTCGAAGCGGATCTGGGTCGTAGACCCAATTGAGACGGATCTGGGTCGTGGACCCAGTTTGAATGGATCTGGTCGCGGACCTAGTTGAACTAGACCTAGGTCGTGGACCCAAATGTAATGGATATGGATCTGGGTCATGAACCCAATTGAAATGGACACGAGTGGGGACCCGGTTTACAGAATCATTTTGATTTGGGAAAATCCGCAATTTCCTCTTGTCCTTCTTTTATTTTGTTTTGTTTTTAAAACATTGATTAGCAAAAATCCATTTTACTTAATTTTTCCAAAACTTGGGATTTTTCTAAGGGTGTTATCAATGTTTGATCAATAGTAAGTGGGCCTCTTCAAAAATAGACTGTCGAGTTCACTCTGTGGGCTCGAGTTCATTTTAGTCCGTGTCAATGGCACGGATGTAATCCACATTCCGTTATCAGTGTTTTGGGCACGGATGAGACATTCACTGTTTCAACCGAGCTTAAAACATGGATGAGGTACTCACTGTTTCAATCGTGTTCCCAACACGGATGATGCATATTCTACTTCAATCGTGTTCCCAACACGGATGATGCACATTTTGGTCTACCCGTGTCATGGATACGGACCAGAAAGAATTCTAGCTTCCCTTCTTTACTTTTTTTTTGTTGAACATGGACGTGATGCAGCATGACATGCATTCCCCTTTACCTGGGGGGAAATGAAAAAAAAATGGAAAGAAGCAACCTATGATCTACATGTGCCTCTTTGGACTTACAACTTGGGCTTTGAGGCTCGAATACATCAAACACATACAACTTTTCCTTGGGGGTCGATGTAACATTAAAAACTTGTGTCCTAGTTCATTTAACCAGGCACATGCATGAGTTTAATAGGTGGCTTCACGGCTACCCGATCTTCAAACCTTGATGCTTACTGAAGTACACACGTCGTTGGTTGGTGATCGAGTTTGATGTGTTCATTCCCGACACTTGAAATAACGATCTCAAGCCATAGAACTACTAAGCATCGGGGTTAAGTATATTGAGGGTAGGGTGGCTTGTGAAGTGGGCTGTGCTTGCAAGTGCACATGCCATTTTTTTGCTTTTTTTTCATTTCTTTTCATCGACCCCCTTACAAATATACAATCCAAACAACGAAAGTAAATAAATATTACAATGTGGTCACGTGAGAAAATGAAAAAAAAGAAACATAGGAAACAACAAACGAACAATGTTAGTAAATAAAAATATATTTTTTTTCTTTTTTTCAAAACAATCGAGTTGTCACGAGGGATGAACCATGGCTCCTCAGTGGAGTCGCCAGCTGTAGATACGTGGATTTCATCATTACGACGACCACATCTACTAAGAATTGGAGTCGCTACCATTCATGTTGTAAGTGGGTGTGAATGGTCACCCGATGTACATTTTCCAAAAAATGATATTTTTGACATATAGTAACTCGCGATGGATAAAGAATTAATCAAACCTAGGGATCGGGGTAAGTGGCTCGGTTGGAGAAAATGGAAGGTGTTAGGCACCATTTTCTACCCGCCAAGTGGCAGTAACCTCAAAGAACTCGGTCATTTTGATTTAAAATAAATAAAAATAATATGCCACGTGGGTGCATTTGTACCCTAGATAAGGGTTTTCTTTCAGCTCGATCATAGGGTCATCTCATTTATGGAGATGATCCTTGTAGATCTAAGCCTTGGGGACTACTCATCTAAATTCATTTAAAACAAAATGAAAAGAAGGAGGGGATAATAGAATAGGGAGGAGGAGAGGATAGAGAGAGAGAGGGGGGTGTACTTTAAACCCCCTTGAAGCTTCAAGGCCACTCCTCTTTCTTTCTTTCTTCTTCTTTTATGCTTCTTAAAGCCTTAGTAGAGTATGAGAGAATGTATTTTTTTTATAGAGGATTTGTGTGAGATTGGAAAAGAGATGAGGAGAGAAGATAGATTTCTTTTTTTTTTTGCTCATTTTTTAGAAAAACTTGGTAATCATTTTTAGGAGGGGAGGGGTATTTATAGGTGTTTAGAGGATGTTTGAGGGTATAATGGGGTGAAGAGTTGGGAGAATAGAGAATGGCATGGGTTTTTGAAGTGAAGGGTATGAAATTTGGAGTGTAAGTGAGGGTAGTTGTGTAATGAGAAAAATGGGTTGTATTTTAACTCAAATGATTTGGATCTTACCCAAATCCATTTGGGTAGAGTATTTGGTGGGGTGAGATAAGTGATGGTTGATGGGAGGAATGGGGGTGTAAGGGAGTTGTTTAGAAAATGAGTATTAGGTTGGTTGAAGATGTGAGGTGTTTAGATTTAGGAGAATGGGTTGTGGAAGAGGTTGGTAGGTTGGTTTTTAGGAGGAGGAAGGAGATGATGCCATGTGGTATATGTGATGATGAGATTGGTTGATTGGTGATGGTGGTTGGTTGATTAGAGAGAAGGGTATGGGTTAGTTTGATGATGATGGTGGGGGGTATGGGTTGAGGTGATTTTGTTGGAGTGTTTTAAGAAAAGTGATGAGTGTAGATATGGGTTTTGATGTGGGTGGTTGGTGATGTTAGAGAATGATGATAGGTTAGGGGGTGTAGGGTATGGGTTGTGATGTGGGTGGTTGTTGATGTTGGATAATGGAGATAGGTTAGGTTAGGATAGGGTATGGGTTACGGTGATTTTGGAGGGGGGTGATGTGGGTTAGATGAGTTGTTTAGAGAATGATGATGGGGGTAGGTGATTAGATGAGTGAGGTGAAAAGGATGATGACATGTGTCATCTTTTGATGTTGAGAGGGTGATTGGTTGATGTGGGTAGTGGTTAATGGGTTAAGGTTGTGGGTTGGATAATGAATGGGGTATGGATAGTGGTTTATGGGCTTTTAATGTATTGGGCTTGGGTTTTAGGATGGGTTGTAAGTTATTTTGGCTTTGATGGAGTTTGTTTTGGATTGAATTTTTTAGGGTGGGTTTATTTTAGGGTTTAAGTGACATGGGATCGATTTTGGGTTGAAGGTAAGGTGAGAAATTATTTTAGGAAAGAAGTAATGGTTTGTAGGCCTCGAATGGGCTTAGGGTGTTTGCGGGTTTGGAGATGGAGCGATGGAAGGTAGATGGAGGGTAGGTATCCCAAGTCTCACATTTTCTAATTTATTAATTTTTTTGGATTTTTGAAATCATTGATTTGATAAAAAATGCTACGTGTTGGCAACTTGGGCCTTTTAGGCCCGTTGGAGAATTTTATCTATTTTTTTGGATGCAAGCGTGGAGCGGTGAAGGTTGGGGCAGTGTGGGATGAGTCCGGTCCCATTGGTAGGTCCCTTAGACCATTGTGAGGTCTTAGGAGCCTCGATTAAATCAAAACTGCCATTTTTTAGCATTTTGGGCCTTAGAGGCCCGTTGGCCTATTTTGTAGGAAAACTGACATTTTACATGGAACGAGGCATGTCAAGCCTTTTCATGTGTACCCATTAGACACTTAAGGGGTCTTAGGAGTCTCGATTTTGATAAAAACGCCATATTTTAATGATTTGGGCTTTTGAGACCCGTTGGCCGAGTTTATTGGAAAACTGTTATTTTTGGGCCCTTTCGAGTGAGGGCCCGTTCAAATTGGGGTGTCTACAACAACCATCAACAATTTTGCCCGAGAACTTGATTGATTGGTTTAAAAAAAATTTAATTTTAATTAGGATTTCACTTTACATTAATTAATGTTTTAATTATTAATTTCAAAATTTTAAATTATTAAAATTACCAAATTATCATTTTGCTCCCGAAGAAGAGTTTTGCATTGAGAAGTCGTTTTTCGATGTTTTGGAATTAATTTTTCGTATAGAATTCGATGGGACTATCGGTTTGTGTCACTCATGAATTTTTTGGCAAGAAATGATTGTGAACCATATGAGGCGCATTTTCGTAATTTTGTCAAATTTGGTGAAAGTTGGCGAAATATTTTATTTTATTTCAATTTGTTATTTTATGTGTTTGAAAGGGTTTTCCTAAGCGTAATGTAGGCTCTATGGATGTTTTGAAGTTGGGGTATTTTTGTAATTTTGTCATTTTTTAGTGTTTTTTATCGTGAAACTTCTTTTTATCTGAAAATGATGATATCTATGTTTTTAGGATTATATGTTCTTAATGTAGTGTGGTTTTTACAGTTTTGTTAATTCGAGATAACTCATCTGAATTTCTAAAACTTATCTAGTAACAAAATATAGCAATGGAATAATCATCTATCATTGGGAACCATTGCAATTGGGTTGACGAGTTGATTAATCAGGCGAATGCAAAAATGGGGTATCTATAAATGCCCTTCTTTGGCAGAGGGTTGAAGCAAACTAGATAACAAATCTATTTTGGTAGATAGTGCAATATCCGAATACCAAAGCTAGTGACAATTCATTTTTGCAGCCTGATTTAGCAATTCGTCAGGATGTTTGGATCCTTGAAAATAAAACTCTCCCAGAAAAAATTGTCAGGTCCTCAAGTGCAAGCTCTTACTAACGGCGTCAAATCCTTGAATTTTAGAGAATTCTCCCTGACTAAAAAGTACAAGTGTGAATCTGTGTACTGTGTGAAACTGAGTAAAAATTGAGCATAATTTGGGCATAAACTAAGTATAAAACTGAGCATAATTATGAGAAAACTCTCGGTGGTATCTAAACAAAATCCAAGTTAACCCTTGGCGGCAACTGAGCAAAATCCAAGATAACCCTTGGCGGCAACTGAGATTAATCCAAGTTAACCCTTGGCGGCAACTAAGCAAAATCCAAGATAACCCTTGGCGGCAACTGAGCAAAATCCAAGCTTACCCTTGGCGGCAACTGAGCAAAATCCAAGATAACCCTTGGTGGCAACTGAGCAAAATCCAAGTTAACCATTGGCGGTAACTGAGCAAAATCCAAGATAACCCTTGGCGGTATTTGAGCAAAATCCAAACTAACCCTTGGCGACAACTGAGCAAAATCCAAGTTAACTCTTGGCGGCAACTGGGCAAAATCCAAGCTAACCCTTGGCGACAACTGGGCAAAATCCAAGTTAACCCTTGGCAGCAACTGAGTAAAATCCAAGTTAACCTTTGGCGACAACTGAGGAAAATCCAAGCTAACCCTTGGCGGAATTTGACTGAGTAAAAATGGCTAAGGAATGAATGAATTTTGGGAAAGAATGAATGAATCTAGATAAGAATGATTAAAATGAATATAGATGAGATTGAAAATGAATTTGGAGAATAACGATTGAATCGGGGAACGAATAAATCTGGAAGATAATGATTTTGGAAGAAAATGATCGAATCTAGGAATGAATGGATCTAGAAAAGGATTAATGAAGTTGGAACGAAAGAATGCCCTATCTCCTCCTCTAGGTAAATGAGTTATTCTCTGGGCAAAAACCAAAATATGAGATTAGGAACGCTTTTGTTTGATCCTCAAGGTTTTTTTTTTTTTTAATTATGAATTTAAAACCTGAGTTTTTATTTCTTTTGAACCTCAAGGGTTTTTGAAAAATTGTTATCAAGAGGGTAACCTTAAGTTTGGGACTCCTTTTATAATTTAGGATTAACATTACTCAACCTTAAAAATAAAATGCCCCTAGCTTGACAGCAAACATGGCATTGGAGATAATTGAACACATCATGCAAAAATTAAAAAAATGCCCCTAATATAAGGGAGAAACTACATATCTAAGAAGAAAGAAGGTACCCCTTGTATGAATGTTTAAAATATTTGATTACCATAAGCACAATATAGATCCAACTTTTAATTTTGATTAATTTTATGTAAAATTTTGAATCAGGCTCAAAAGAATAGAATATTTTCTTTTCAGACTCATCATAGAATTCACCCTTCTCTCCCTTGGTTCACTTGGGGAAGTAAAAATTTTTAGATCGATCGTAAACAAAATACTTGTGGCTTCTGAGTCTGTGCCTAGTTTAAGCTAAGTATTGAACTTGATTATTTGGACTTCTGATGTTTCAGTTCGGACCGCTTTTAGCTTTTTAACTCCCCGGAGATTTTTTTATTTTTCTTTGTTGCTCTAACTTTTGCCTAGATTACCCTTTCAGGTTTTCAAACTAGCAAGCATGCTCTAGCTTTTGCCTAGATTACCTTTTTAAGTTTTCAATCTAGTGAGCTTAAATTCTTCTCTTGCTCTAATTGTTGCCAAAGCCATCCTTTCGGATTTTCAACTTTGCGAGCTTGCCTTAATTTTTGTCTAAGTTGCCTTTTCAAGTTTTCAACCTAGCAGGCTTTATTCTTTTTTTTCTTCTGAACTTCTAGAGTTACTGTCTGGTCATGATTTGCTACCTTCCTTGATTTTTTCATACGGTACTTAGGAGGATTTTTATTGGTAGGCTTAGGACTGGTTATAAAAAGAAAAGTAATTCTTAGGCTCAAAACTCGAATGCCCTTTGTGTGGCATTTTTCTCTTTTTCTTTGAATTTTTTCACTTTGAAAATATTTCTTTATTTTTATTTTTATTTTTTTGTGTAGGAATATATATATATATATATATATATATATATATATATATATATATATATATATATATATATATATATATTATTTTGATGTGATTGGGCCTGAAGTAACTTCTCAGGTTGCCTACGTACCCCAGAATTTTGGGATCAAACCAAAACGTATTTCGAATTTTCCCTCTCCTAGGTTAGGTGATCGGGCTGAGAAAAAAAATATTTTTTGAGCAAGACTGCAAAGGACTGAGAAAAGGAGATGTTGAATTGGGTAGCAGGAAAATTAATTCGGCCAAAGATGGCCTCCTTAGATGTAGTACTGCTTGATTTGGTCAAGGTTGGTTGGTTCTAGTAATTCAACTCCATCATGATCTTAAAGTATGAAAATTTTTTCAGGCAGTATCTCTTTGATAATGAAAGGACCCCCCCCATCCAATTTGGTTTGAAATTCCTTCTAGGGTCAAAAATAGGTGCTCGATTCTCTTTGAGTAAGAAATCCCTTATTTGTAACTAATGAGCTTTGATTTTCTTGTCAAATGCACGGGCAATTTTTCGTTGATAAGCTTGCACGTGGTACAAAGCTCTAAGTCATTTTTCTCCGATCAAGTTTAATTCTTCATACTATTGACTAACCCAATCTGTTTCTAACAATTGATTTTCCTTAAAGACCTTGAGATACGGGATTTCCATTTCAACTGGTAAGATTGCTTCCATATCATATACTAGAAAATAGGGGGTGACTCTAGTGGAAGATTGTATTGAAGTACGATATGCCCTTAGTATGAATGGTAACTTCTCTGACCAATTCCGATGTGATTGACACATTTTTACGATGATTATCTTAAGACTCTTACTAGCTATTTTAACCACTCCATTAATCTGAGGACAGTAAGGAGATGATTTGTGATGCCGGATCTTGAACTTTGAACATAGAGTAATGACTTAAACTTTGAAGTACGACCCATTATCAAAGATCAGTTCAAAAGGTACCCCTATATCGGTTGATAATACGTGATTTGTAACTCAAGATGCAGTGAGGATAACACTGATACATTTTATAACATCTCTATCGATATTTTCATCTCATCGGGCGAGTATCTATTCCGTGTTGAACAATACCCAAGCTTGCACCTAACATATCCTCATCAAATCACGCGGACAAGTTTTTTTAAATTTCTAAGTAAATTCATTGTCCCTTCATGTTTCTCTAGGGATAGGAGGGTTTCTATTTGAATCTCTTTAGGAATTATTTTCTGTTTCGAGGTCAATGACCTTTACTTTCTCGATTAAAAGTTGAGCCCAACCCTTATCTTCTTGTTCAAGAGAGAAATCTATCATTGAAGTTAAATTATTAGTTAATCTGTTAATGTGCTAGAGGTATTCAAAAATTTCTTTTATCCGATCAATTTCAGATGGGGCGACAGACACCTCTATAGACTCGATAAACTAAATCGACCCAACGGGAAAAGAGTAGACTCAATCTAAAGAAAACATGACCTTGCTGGATTGATTGGACTCGAGCTAACGCAAATAACTCATGAAAACTCAAGACACTTACCCACAACGCGCTTGATTAGGATTGATGACTAAGACATTGCCTACAACCAACATAATTGAGGTACGATGATCTTCAAGGAACAACTGGACGATATTGAGAAATTCTGAGGCTATTTCTAACTGTTGACTTGGTACTGACATTTGTTCTAACCGATTGGACTTACGACTCCAACTAGGCAGTGGGCAATTGAGCTTAGGTGCAATGATAACCTTGAATCCTAATCGAATGTGGATTTAATTAACTTTAGTGTTATCCCTTTAATAACATTTTAAATGAACCTTGAGATTTTATTAGATTCTGTGTACCAATCTATTAAACAATTCATTAATGTGATGATTATTCAGAAGGAAAAAAATTGTATTGTACTTTTGAAAAATATTGACAAACATATTTCAATTATTTTTCATGCAAAAATAGATCTTTTGTAAATCATTTTTTTTTCTGAAAAATATTTTTATTCTTTTTTTTTTGGAAAATATTTTCTTTTAGAAAAATTTTACTTTTGGAAAGCATTTTTCTTCTAGAAAATATTTTACTCTTGAAATTTTTTTTCTTCTTTAAAATGGGTTAAAAATCCGAATTAGAAAAAAGTTTGAATTTCATTTTGATTCAAACGGATCGGCCCATAATGATCATTATGAATCATTGCCAAAAATGGATTCTTTATTGAGTCGGTGCAACCATTTTAATCAGGTAAAACAAAAAACTTTAATCCTTGAGGACAACCATACATTCTGATCTCATACATTCACATACATTCATCATTCACAAGGTCCCATTCAATAAACAATCAGGAAACACCCACGATAAGTTCGAGTCGTGACCTATAGGGGAGGTTTCTAGACTCTAAGCTTACTATGTGCAATGCATTTTATCTGGCCACCTTTGCCCAAGTACACATATATACCTCTCGAGCGTACTCAATCAGACGGTACGTGGTGACTTGGTTTGATATACCATATAGGTGATAATCTAAAACTTCAACTCACTTCTCTGAAGCCAAAAACAGCTAGTTTAATCCTCAGATCAAAGGTGGCGCGCGATGCTTGAGCAAATGCACTCTTAAATCACCTCTTTTCTAGAATAGACATAGTCTATCCTCCTAGTACCGTAGTACATCGGAGCAGGATCTCGATTAGGCACTGGTTCTGACCAAGAAGTGCAACTGATATACTTGGATCATCTTTGATATACCTATAGGTATCAGTCAAGAGTTGTAGTTTTCATAAATGGTTTGGCATCCCACGAGGGGACTGATTATGTACTAGTACTACGTTGGCAAACGAGACATGTGACTGTGCTGCTTACAATAGGTCAAAGGTTCACGTCGCTCCAACTTGGGTGAGTCGATATACTTTTCAGAGTCACCTAATCTGACGGTACTGATGCCCTAGTTTAATATATCCTAAGATACGTGACTGAAGTTGTGATTTTCATGAATGACGTTGCATCTCCGAAGAGACCGGATCACTCACTAGTGCCACGTTGGCTATATTGGGACATGCAAGCATGTAAAACAGTAAACGTGCATGTGGTGTGTGCAAAACAGGGTGAGATTTTAAAAAAAATGGGCCCATGGGCCTGATCATACCATCACATTGATACCAAATGAATATTAGCCAAAATAAATACCAATCCAATAACATCATTAAGATCACCAATAAATACATCAACTATATATCTGATCAAGATCAATGACAAATCAATTAATGAGCATGGCATAGAATAATTGATCAAACCCAAACATTGCAATAGGCATAATTTTTATAATTTTTGAGGTCCAATCAATGAGCACTTTTGGGTGATCTAAAATAAATCGAGATTCTAATAGATGTTATATTGATGATAGAATGATAATTGCTGAGATGAGGAGCGATGAACCTTTTTTATTTTTTAAATTATAAAAAAAACTAGAAACACATCCCAAAAGAAAATCAAAGAGAAAGATCCTAATGCCAAATGAGCTCACTTTTACAAAACAAATCAGGAACATTAATTGTGCTAAAACTAGATAATTTCGAATTTTCTGTGAATTAGGAACATACAATCTGAACTTATATCGATGATATCTAAGGCTCCCGATAACGAAATTGAGTGAATTTAGGTTCTAAATTAATATACTCAATGGGATATATATTTTATTAATAGGTGCTCAGACCTAATTCTGATTAGAATGTTCTGTAAAAACGTTTTAACATTGATGTCCCAACCTTCATTCAGCAATAATTCCAGATTTACAAATTAATCTGAACTTGCATCGATGATATCCAAGGTTCCTGATAACGAAATTGAGTGAACTCAAGTTCTAAATTAATCTACTCGATGAGATCTACGTTTTATTAATAGGTGCCCAAACTTAATTCTCACTAGAATATTTTGTAAAAATGTTTTAACATTGCTATCCCAACTTTCATCATTCCATCATTTTCTTATGTTAAAATGAATCTTTCATTATTTAGGGGTCATCAAAAAGTGACCCTTAATTGGATAAAAATACAATACCCAAAATCATCCACAATCAATCCACAAAAATAAATAAATCAAATAGATCAAATTAAATAATTAAAAAAAATTAGGTCATCCTCAATACTCCCATACTTGGGATTTTTCAAGTCTGATATTCAAAAATCCCCAGCGGAGTCGCCACTAAAAGCACCCTCGATCCACGGGGTGTGCGGATCCACTTTTGACTTTTGAGGTTTGGGAGTCGCCACCTAGTTATTACTATCTAGGTACCAAACATTGACTCGAAACGAATAAACAAACAACTAATCTACTAAAAAATATTGAGTCCGGGGATCACATTACGGGGTTGGAAGGTATTAGGCACCAACCCTGCACGGCAAACACCGGTCTCTACTAATTCTCAAAAATGATTACATTGCTAAAAAAACCTAAATAATAATAATAAAAAAATAAAAATATTTACCTTTGCAATGCAACGATTTTATTCCCTCAGATCTGATAGAACAGCTCCTCGTATAGTACTTCTCGCTTCGTTCTGTTACCGAATTCGTTTCAGACCTCCAAGACGAAGTACCTCCTTCTCAGATCTGAATATTTCTGATTTTTTTATGGATTTTTAGGTATTTTTGAAGGATTTCTAGGTATTTTTTTGAGTTAAAGTTGGGGTATGGATGTTAGGTAAGGAGTTAAGGCTTCAAAATTAGGATTTATGAGAGGTTATAGAAGCTTTTGACCTACTTTTCTTAGGATTTATTTTTTGATACGAAAATAGGTTGTAAGGACCTTTATTTATAGATTTTTTAAAGTGCTATTTAGATAGAGTTAGTGTTTAATTAGCATTATTTTAGATAGAGTTAGTGTTCAATTAGAATTATTTTTAAATAGAGTTAGTGTTTGATTAGAATTACATTAGATAGTTTTATAGTTTAATTAGAATTCTATTAGATAGTTTTAGAGTTTAATTAGGTTTCTTTTATATAGTTTTAGAGTTTAATTAGAATTCATTTAAATAGTTTTTGAGTTTAATTAGAATTCTATTTTGACTTTGGTCTTCTTAGATTGATTAGAATTGACTTAAGTCTCACTTGATTGACTAGAATTTAGGGTTTTGACTTAAGTCTTACTTGATTGACTAGAATTTAGGGTTTTGACTTAAGTCTCACTTGATTGACTTGATTTTAGGATTTTGACTTAAGTCTTACTTGATTGACTTGACTTTAGGATTTTGACTTAAGTCTTAATTGATTGACTTGAATTTTAATTAGGATTTCACTTTACATTAATTAATGTTTTAATTATTAATTTTAGAATTTTTAATTGTTAAAATTGTAAAATTACCATTTTACCATCGAAAAGGATTTTTTACGTTTTAAGTCATTTTTTAATGTTCTAGATATTTTGGAATCGATTTTTCATAAGGAATTCAATGAGAATATTGGTTTTTTCCATTTATGAAATTTTTTGTGCGAAATGGTCGTGAACTTTATGAGAGGCATCTTCGTAATTTTGTCAAATTTTGTGAAAATTGACGAAATAGTTTATTTGATTTCAATTTGTTGTTTTATGTGTTGAAAGTGTTTTCCTAAGTGTAATGTAGGCTCTAGGGATGTTTGAGGTTAGGGGTATTTTGGTAATTTGATCATTTTCTAGTGATTTTTATCGTGAAACTTCTTTTTGACTGAAAAATGATGATTTCTATGTTTTTGGGGTTATATTTTCCTAGCGTAACGTGGTTTCTACAGTTTTTTTAGTTCGAGATACCTCATCTGAATTTCTGAAACTTATCTAGCAACAAAATATAGTAATGGAATAATCATCCATCATTGGAAACCGTTGCAATCGGGTTGACGAGTTGATTATTAGGCGAATGCAAAAATGGGGTGTCTACAACTATGCATCTGAGGATAGTACACCACTCCGGATGATATGACGCACTATCCCTTTAGACATTCACAGACTCTTTAACAGCTTACAAAATAGCTACATATATATATGGGTCCCGTTCAGAACCCAACCATTTACCCAACAATTTGCCTAACATGTTTTGTCCTACATGGGTTAGAAGTTTTGGAATAGACTGACTTTTGGTGAAGATGATCTCTATGGTAAGGAGATCATCCTTACCAAAAATCAGCTCATTCCAAAACTTCTAACCCCATCACAAATGGTTTATAAAAAATGGACAATCTACGATTTTTCAACTTCTAAACAGGGGTTAGAAGTTTTGGAATTGGCTGATTTTTGGTGAGGATGATCTTCTAACCGTAAAAATCATCCTCACCAAAAATCAACCCATTCAAAACTTTTAACCCATGTAGGAAAAAACATGTTGGGCAAATGGTTGGGTGCTGAACATTTCCCTATATATATATATATATATATTATTTTTATTTGACAAGAAAAGAGAAATTAACAATACAAGGTTGACAATGGATATCCAGTTTCCTACCATACAACTGTGACCACTTGGCTTAAAATAAATAACGGAATAGAAAAGTAAATAACACCTCGCGCTAACAGAAAGTAAATAAACATGCAACTAGTAACATTATCCCTGGATATCCATTCACCAACCTACATACAACACAACAATGTAAAATGCAAACATCACCCCTCGGGTGTGATTGGCATTTTACCGTTTCATACTCTTTTTCTGATTTTTACAATTTTCAATCTCTCTAAAAAAATATTCACTTTCTGATATTCATCAACTCAATATGAGTTCATTAAATATTAAATCATTTTTCCAACTATGAAATTCATTTTTATCAAAACATTAAAAAAGTACAAAACTTAGATCAAAGCAGGGTCCGAACAGTGCACAAAACCTAATGACAGAAATAACTCGATGAAATATCCTATCCACGTATAATTTGTTATAAAATATAATTAAATATATCAAATATGCAAGATCTGACGTGAATTTGAAACAACGAAAAGAATTCTATATTTTGAAAATATATAACAAATTTCCTATAAAATCCTAAATGCAATTTTCATAAATCTACGGTTACCGATAGAGATTGAGAGTCCTTACAATCTCTATGCGAAAGGATTGAAGTGCATGCATGGAAATCGAGACGGTCAACATGAAAATTGAGGTGGATCAGACTTCGAGATGATTGATTTTTGAATTTGATTTGGTAGTTTCGAAGATTTCAACGCCGTCGTCCTTTCTCCCTTTTGCGATGGTGGACGATTTAACCTCGAAATAGGCAAAATTCGAGGTCAAAATTACGAAACTGTCGTATATATATACGACTGATTTTTGATGATATGAGATGAAAGAAAAGATGAAATGAATATGTTGAGGCTGCAGACCTTTTTCCCTTCTACGTTGATCGTCGAAGGTGAACCATTTGCGACGAATTTGAGTTTAAAATTTAAAAAAAAACATAAAAATCTCGTTGGAATTATTTTGGTTGGTTTTTGATGGGTTAAAACGAAGATGAATAGTAAAAAATTTAAAAAAAATTATTTATATAAAATTTTGGGACAATTTCGATATTTTGCCTATTATTTCGTTCGACGATAACTTGACCGTCCGGGCTCCAAAAGTAATGAGTGTATATTTTATTTTATATAATTTTTTGTTTCGAATCTAATGGTATGGTCAATTTCTATAAATTCTATCTCTAACAAAAATTTACATTTTTAGCCTAATATGACCCTAAATTGACGTCATTTTTGTTTTTGATGATAATTCGATTTTAGACTCCAAAAATGACAAGTAAATAGTCCATATTTAATAATTTTCATTACGAATCTAATGGTATGATCAAATCTTAACAATTCTTGCTTTAGCAAAAAGGTATTATTTTAGTCTGATCTGACTCGATAATCGAGGATTTTGTAATTTTTCTATTCGGACTCTCATTTGAGCTTGCTTATAGGCTAAAGTATGTTTTTTCGATCATTTTAAATCCAATGGTGAGGTTAGATTCCATTAAAAATAATCAGATACATCCTAAAGTTTTATCTTAATTCTCACTTTAAGAATTTTATCAAATTATCACTATTTATTTTTCCTCGAGATACGAATCAAAACTTGGGATTTTACATTGTCCCCCCTCCCCCTTAATAAATTTTTTTTCCTCAAAATTAAAATGATACCTTAGTCTTGGAATAGTATTGGATATTTATCTCGCATCTCGAACTCCTTTTTACAGGTGGCTTCTTTAATGTTGTGGTGTCTCCATAATACCTTGACTAGAGGCATAGACTTAGATTAGAGTTGTTTTACTCTCCTGCCAAGTATCTGTATTGCACCTTCCTCATTGTACACATCTTCTTCTACCTCTAACTATCGTAAATTAATCACATGTGAAGGATCTGGTAAATATCTCTTCAACATGGACATGTGGAACACGTTGTGAACTTGTTCAAGCTGCAGCAGTAGAAGTAATCTGTAAGCTATTGGCCCTATCCGTTCAATTTCTTCGAATTGTCTCACAAAATGCGATTTTAATTTACCTTTCATACCAAACATGGAGATTTCTCTTTTGGACGATACTTTTAAGAATACTCAATCCCCAACTTGGAATTATAAAGGTCTACACCGCTTGTTTGCATAGCTCTTCTGTCTACTTTGAGCAATTTTTAATCTGTCTTGTATAATGCGTACTACCTCGGTAGTTTCCTTAACAATCTCGGGTCCCAACACTGTAGAATCTCCTGTCTCTGTCCAACATATTGGTGATCGACATGGCCTACCATATAAAGTTTCAAATGGTGCCTTGCCAATACTAGCTTGAAAATTATTGTTGTAGGAGAATTCCACCAACGGTAAGTGACGATTCCAACTTTGTCTAAAGTCCAATACACATGCCCGTAGCACATCCTCTAAAATCTGTATTACCTACTCCGACTGTCCGTCTGACTATGGATGAAAAGTTGAACTGAAGTTCAACTGAGTACCCATAACTTTGTGTAGACTCTCCCAAAATCGAGAATTAAATTTGGGATCCCTGTCTGAAATGATAGAAACTGGCACTCCATGTAGTCAAACTCTCTCAGCTATGTACATTTGGTTCAGTTTATCAACACCAAATGAGACTTGAATTGGAATGAAGTGTGCCAATTTCGTCAGTCGATCAACAATCACCCATATGGTGTCTGATCCGTCACTGGCTCTCGGTAACCCTACAACAAAGTCCATGGTCACATGCTCCCATTTCCATTCTATTATGGTAATGGCTGGAGTAAGTCTGTTGGGTTTTGGTGTTCAGCATTGACCTGATGACATGTCATGTATCTACTTACATATTCTACGATTACTTTCTTCATACCTGAAAACCAAAATTTTTTTTGCAAATCTCTATACATCTTCGTACTTCCTGAGTGAATAGAATATCGAGAACGGTGTGCCTCACCAAATATATCAGATTTCAACTGTGAGTCTTGAGGTATCCACACCTGCCTCTGAATTTGAGAACCTCGTCTGATCCTTTCAACCAATCTAGGTCAGTCAGGTCCTTAGCTCTCAACTCATATTCTCCCACATCTTCATCTACTTTCTGGGCTTCCCTAACTCGTGCTGTCAACTCATTTTTGATCCTTAATGTACCCAGATATATGTGCGGTCTATACCTTTCCCTCGGAGTTTTAAACACGGTTTTTGTGGCTTGTTCAAGCAACTGTCATTCTTTTATCATCATATGAGCTACAGTGTTTCGACTCAACGCGTCGACAACTACATTGGCCTTTCCTGGGTGATAATCATGGGTAAAGTCGCAATCATTGAGTATTCCATTCAACGTCGTTGTCTCATATTTAATTATCATTGTGAGAATATGTACTTGAGACTCTTATGATCTTAGAATACTTCAAACTTCTCTCCGTATAAATAATGTCTCCAAATACGTAGTGCGAACACTATCACAGCTAACTCAAGATCATGAACCGGGTAGTTCTTCTCATGATTCTTTAGTTTTCTACACGCGTACACCACTACCTTCCCAATTTGCATCAGTACAGCTCCCAAACCAATCCCAAATGCATCAGTAAAGATAGTCAAGCCCTCACCTGGAATCAGAGATATTAGAATTGGAGTGTTCATCAATCTTGTCTTCAAATCCTAAAATGCAGTTTTGCAATTGTCATCCCACTCAAACCAGACATTTTTCTGAGTTAGTCATATTAATGGTGCTACAAGAGTGGAAAATCCCTTAATAAATATTTAATAATATCCTGCCATCTCGAGGAAACTTCTAATATCTGTTACTGTCTTTGGTTGTTTCCACTATAGTGCGGCTTCAATTTTGGAAGGGTCTAGTGCTATCCCTTCACTTGACACTACGTGTCCTAAAAATTTCACCTTCTGAAGGCAGAATTCATACTTGCTAAGCTTAGCGTATGGCCTATGTTCCCGCAATAACTGTAGTGTGATTCTAAGGTGGCTCTCGTGGTCCTCCCTTGACTTGGAATAGATCAGGATGTCATCTATGAATACAATAACAAATCGATCGAGATGTTCCTAAAATACTCGGTGCATGAGATCCATAAATGTTGTCGGTGCATTCATTAGACTGAAAGGAATTACAAGATACTCAAAGGGTCCTAGCCTAGTTCAAAATGCAGTCTTCGAAATGTCCGTCTCTCGAATTCTCAATTGGTGGTACTCGGATCACAAATCGATCTTAGAGAAGTACTATGCACCCTGTAATTGATCAAACAGATCATTGATGCGCGGAGGAGGGTATTTATTCTTGATGGTCACTTGATTTAGCTTCCGATAGTTGATGCATAATTGAAGCGACCCATCCTTCTTCTTGACAAATAAAGCCAGTGTGCCCCAGGGTGAGGAGCTCGGTCGAATAAATCCCATGCTCATAAGTTCATCAATCTGTGCTTTGAACTCTCGGGTTTCTATCAGGGCCATTCGATATGGACAAATAGAAATAGGCCATGTACTTGGCATCAAGTCAATCGAGAATTCTATCTCTTGACATGGCAGCAAACCCGGTAATTCTTCTGGAAAGACATTCCCAAACTCCCTAATTACCTCTACCATATCTATCAACATTCTTATCTTCGGTGCTCTTAAAGTTCCCAATTAGCTGTACAAATGACCATCTCTTCTATACCTAGATCCTTGAACCTTGACTTTTGGATATCTCGGCTTTCTAAAGACTACTGATTTGGCAAAATAATCAACCTGAGCATAGTTCTGTACTAACCAATCCATCCCCAAGATGACATCAAAGTCGAACAATCTAATGTCATGAGGTCGGTAATCATCTCTTGGTCCTCTATCCTAATTATACAGTTTCGATAAATTTTCTAGGCTATCTATCAATCTCCCAATGGGGTAGATAGTTTCATCACCCGGCCTGTGTCAAAAATTTCTAAATCTAGCAATCGTACAATTTTAGTAGAAATATAAGATTTAGAGGAACAGGTATCGAATAAGACTAGAAGTCTGCAACTCCTTCTCCTCTTGCTCAACCCTCTGAGCTCGATTCATTGTGTTTCTGTAACTGGTGATCTCAATCACTAACATCTTGGCCCTTAAGTAGGGTTGCAGTCCTCTGAAAAATCTACGGACTTTCTACAGATCAGTTGGAATGAGCTTGGGTGCATATCGTAACAGTCTGGTAAATCTCAGCTCGTAATCTGTAACAGATAGATTACCTTGCACCAACCCCAAAAATTCCTGATGTTTGATCTCTCAAGCCATCTTGAATATGAATTTGTCTAAGAACATCCTCTCAACGTCGACCCACTTGAAAGGTCTATCTCCCAAAACATTCCTCTCAGATCGCCACCAATGGTTGGCATCCCCGTCGAACTGAAATGTAGTTACCGTTACCTACTGGTCTCTCGGGCACTGCATGACACTCAAAATATCCTAGGTTTTTAAAGCTCACTCCTCGACCTCAGCCAGGTCGGAAGAACCTCCAAATTGTGGTGGACGTAGTCGTTGGAAGTTCTGTAGCCATATTCCTGGATCTGTCTATGCTTGGGGCGGGGGAGTCCTCGCAGCCCTCTATGGTACACCCTGTGGATGTGGTCTCTGTGGTGGATCCTGGGGTGGAATGTGATTGGTCCCCTGTGAAGAAGCCTGGCGCTTCCTCAACTCTATCACCTCCTCGACTAGTCTAGCCTGTGACTCAAACATCTCCTCTCTAAACTTGTTCTGAGACTCAGCTATCTATCCCATAAACGACATTATCTGCGCTATCGGATCGGGGGTCTGATCAGACGCCTATTCTGCCTCTATGGCTTTCTGGCCTCTCCCTCGGCCTCTGCCTCTACCTCGTCTACTAATCTCATTTTTGTTCATCAACAACAAGGTATTTATCATCATATGACTAAAATCGTTATTATGAAAGCATCAATTACAACTTTAACAAGGGATTTAATAAAAAATACCATTTTCATTACGAATAGAATGAACCTAGAATCCTATCTTAGTCATACTAGGCTCTATGGACTGTAGACACGGAAGAGCTCGTAATCCCAATACAAAACTACTAATGAGCTCTAATATCAGATTCTTAATATTACTCTAATATCTGTGGTATCAGCACACTCTTCAAAACATAGTAGATCTGTATCCCATAGGGATCTAATACTATGCTCTGATACCATCTGTGGCGTCCTGCCAAACACTAACACAAAGCCCCATGTCAGATCTCGAGGCACTAGGTAATACCTCAAAATTTCGGCATGGTCTCCTCTGTTTATGTTAGCATTCTAAGGCATTCAACTTGTTTCACCTGATAAACAAAATCGACAATATCCTATATATGCATACAAGAACAGAATAACAACGGAAGATCTATATACATCTAGCCATATAAGATAAATCACAATGCAAAATTATAAACATTATATATGATTAATCTAAAAATCCTCACTCTAACAAAAATCTTAATGCTCAATACAAAATCTATAATACTCATAGTTAAAGGACACCACCAGGGGTAATAACCCCAATACTCACCAGGTAGTGAACTCTGGTCTTCTATCTGACCCACCAGATTGTCCCTACACACTGGTTTTTACATTTGCCTTGCCAACTACAAGTTCTGAAATTAAAAAAAATAAGAAGGAAAGGGTGAGTAACAATTTTTACTTAGTAAGAAAACAAATAATTTCTGCCAATAACCCCTCCTAACATGAACGAATAAGCATACTGAATCATTTTAACAATACAAAATTTTATAGAAGAAACTATGATAAACTAGTACATATAGCCAGGGATGAGCACCTAAACATTTTAACACTGACATTACAACAACCAACAATATTCACTATAACATTTTCTTTTTATACAAATCTAATTGACCAAATGAAAACATTTAAACATGTATTTCATTTTATATATAAAAATAAGGTAACAAATACATAATACACAATGATGTAGTGGAATTGATTCATGACTTGATCGCTCCCAGTTGGGACATGATGTTTCATATTCTTTACTAGCTTTTAATTCTTGATTTTGTGGTCGGTCGCTGCACTTACCATACTTGGTTGACCATTTATCCAGCTCAGGTTAACCGTTTGACATGACCGTAAACAATGGATTTCTTTTCGATGAGTCAGAACGTACGACTACTATACATTGTTAGTGATCACTAACTAATCATCTTCGTCTATGCCTATTAGGTATACATGTAATTCCCAAATATAAAAATCATTCGTGTATGATCACCTTTACATTACAAGTTCACTGATAAAGATAGAGAGGAATAAACCCAGATTCCAATTGTGACTCCACTCTCATACGCGTCCCATACCACGTATGAGCTTGGTGGTTCCTATCGTACATCCCAGGATAGTACACTACTCTGGATGATATGACGTACTATCCCTTTAGGCATTCACAGATTCTTTAATAGCTCACAAAATTGCTACATATATATTATTTTCAATTGAAAACAAAAGATAAATTAATAATATAAGGTTGAGAATGGATATCCAGTTTCCTACCATGTAACTGTGGCCACTCAGTCTAAAATAAATAACAGAACAGAAAAGTAAACAACGCATTGCGCTAACAGAAAGTAAATAAACATGCAACCAGTAACATTAGCCCTAGATATCCGTTCACTAACGTACACACAACATAACAATGTAAAATGCAAACATCAACCGTCGGGTGTGACTCTAACATTTTACCATTTCATACCCTTTTTTTTCCTTTTTCGATTTTTACAGTTTTCAATCTCTCCAACAAAATATTCATTTTCTGATATTCATCAACTCAATATGAGTTCATTGAATATTAAATCAATTTTTCAACTATGAAATTTATTTTTATCAATAACATTGAAAAAGTACAAAACTTAGATCAAAATGGGGTCCGAACGGTGCATAGGACCTAACTAACAGAAATAACCCAGAGAAATATTCTACCCACGTATAATTTGTTATAAAATACAATTCAATATATCAAATATACAAGTTCTGACATGAATTTGAATCGATGAAAAGAATTCTATATTTTGAAAATATATAACAAATTTTTGATAAAATCTTAGATGCAATTTTCATAAATCTACGGTTACCGATAAAAATTGAGAGTCCTTATAATCTCTATGCAAAAGGATTGAAGTGCGTGCGTGGAAATCAAGAAGGTTAGGGTGAAAATCGATGTGGATCAGATTTCGAGATGACTGATTTTTGAATTTGACCCAGTAGTTTTGAAGATTCCGATGTCGTCGTCCTTTCCCCCTTCTACGATGGAGAACGATTTGACCCCGAAACAAGCAAAATCTGAGGTTTAAGTTACGAAACCCCCGTATATATATACGGTTGATTTTTTGTGATATGAGGTGAAAGAGAAGATGAAATGAAGAGATCTTGGGTGGATTTTGTAGATGTCGAGGTTGTGGACTTTTTTCCCTTCTACGTCGGTCGTCGAAGGTGAACCATTTGCGACAAATCTGTGTTTGAAGTTTTTTTTTTAAAAAAAATTGTTTGAATTATGTTGGCTGATTTTTTATAGGTTAAAACTGAAGATGAATAGTAGAAATTTTAAAAAATTTATTTATATAAATTTTGAGACAATTTCGATATTTTGCCTATTGTTTCGTTCGACGATAACTTGACTGTCCGGGCTCTAAAAGTAACGAGTGAATACTCTATTTTATATAATTTTTTGTTCTAGATCTAATGGTGTGGTCAATTTCTATAAATTCTATCTCTAACAAAAATTTACATTTTTGGCCTGTTGTGACCCTAAAATTGACGTCATTTTTGTTTTTGACGATAATTCAACTTTTTGGGCTAAAAAAAGACAAATAAGTAGTCTATATTCAATAATTTTTCGTTATGAACTCAATGGTATGACCGAATCTTAACAATTCTTGTTCTAGCAAAAAGTTATTATTTTAGCCTGGTTTGACTCGGTAATCGAGGATATTATAATTTTTCTATTTGGATTCGCATTTGTGCGTGCTTACAGGCTAAAGTATATTTTTCAATCATTTTAAGTCCAATGGTGAGGTCAGATTCCATTAAAAATAATTAGATACATCCTAAAGTTTTATCCTAATTCTCACTTTTAGAATTTTTCAAATTTTCACTATTTATTTTTCCTCGAGATATGATCAAAACTTGAGGTTTTACACTTTCTCCCCATTTTTGTCAGTACTTTAAAAAAGGGTGTAATCAACCCAGTGCCAACACACAAATTTACCTATAAGCATAGGGGTAAAAAAATGCATTTCACTAGATTTACCAATAAGAGCAACTTATGCATGGCAAAGGCAGAACATAATGTCCAAAAATAGATTTACCTATATAGAGCATGAACACATGTTAAGAGAATGCACGGTGTAAAATATGCCAATCAAGTGAAGTGCAGTCAAAATAGGTACATGAATATGAGTTAAACCTTGAAATTTACCAATATAGAGCAAAGTTAAACACATATTCATTCAACAAAAATTGAGTTGTTAGTTATGTGAAAGGTGAAAATAAGACTAATCAAGGCACAGAGCAGTGCCAGATTCAGTTTAGACATATTTACTCAAATAGCTAAGCACACCTAATACAACCTAGAAATAAACCTAACCACCAATAAAAAATAATCTAGTCATATTGATATGCCTATAATGCCTACGATCCACCAGATGAACCTAAGGATGTAGTGTTATCCTCAGAAAGGTCATCCTCAAGAAGACATACATGGACGAGATGCTTGATATAATGGACTATCTTCTTGAGACAAAACTTCATGTGAGTCTACTACTGTACAATCTCAAGTTGACATGCTTCCATAGCAGTCAAGCGAGACTCAATGTCAAAACCAATGGTAGGAGGAGGAACGGGCACGATGGGTGGAGTTGGAACTGGTGCTTGAGCTTGGCGAGTTGGGCACGGAGGAGCTGGAAGAGTTAGGATCTCGATACGTATTTTGGAGAGGTTAAATGCATCAAAATTGTCAGTATGGATCACTAGGGCTATATCGATTGGTAATCCACAGAAGACAGCCAACTGGGAGATGAGATGCCTGAATGGCAAACTTTCAGAAGAACGACTAGAGCGAGCAAATAGAACTATGCTATGCAAGATGTACATGAAAAGGCAAATCGCTTGTCCTGTGGCTACACAATATATTGTGTCCGTTATATGAGCTGCTACATCGATCTTGTTGCCAGTGCGAGGATACATGTTGGATATGAAGCTCTTGTGGATGGATCTAGTACCTCGAAAGCAAATCTGTACTTCGTAGTGTAGTTTCTTTAACTTATTGAACGTTTCGATGTTTGTAAAGGGTATGCATGTAGGCATTCTGAAAGCGCCCTAGATCCGTGGGGTGCGCAATCGCCACCTAGTTATTACAGTCTAGGAACCAAACATCGATTCGAAACGGATAAAAATAACTAATCTACTCAAAATCAATACTGAGTACGGGGATCACGTTACGGGGTTGGAAGGTGTTAGGCACCAACCCCCCGCCTAGCGAATGTCAGTTTTTACTAATTATCAAAAAAACTACATTGCTAAAAAGACCTAACCACTAAAAAAAGTAAGAAATATTTACCTTTACGAACGCAACGGCCTTATTCCCTCAGATCTGATAGAATAATTCCTCGTACAACACTCCTTGCTTTGTTCTGTCACTAGATTTGCTTCAAATCTCCAAGACGAAGTACCTCCTTCTTAGATCTGAATTTTTCTCATTTATTTATGGATTTCGAGGTATTTTTGAAGGGTTTCTAAGTTTTTTTGACCTAAAGTTGGCGTATGGATGTTAGGTAAGGAGTAAGGGCTTCAAAATCAGGATTTTGGGAAGGTTGGGAAGTTTTTTGACCTACTTTTCTTAGGATTTATTTTTTTATACGAAAATAGGTTGTAGAGACCCTTATTTATAGATTTTTTTAGGTGCTTTTTAGATAAAGTTAGTGTTTAATTAGAATTACATTAGGTAGAGTTAGTGTTTAATTAGAATTATATTAGATAGTTTTAGAGTTTAATTAGAATTACATTAGATAGAGTTAGTGTTTAATTAGAATTATATCAGATAGTTTTAGAGTTTAATTAGAATTCTAGAGTTAGTGTTAGAGTTTAATTAGAATTTTTTTAGGATTTTGACTTTAGTCTTATTAGATTGATTAGGGTTTTGACTTAAATCTCCCTTGATTGACTAAAATTTAGGATTTTGACTTAATTCTTACTTGATTGAATTGATTTTAGGATTTTGACTTAAGTCTTACTTGATTGACTTGACTTTAGGACTTTGACTTAAGTCTTACTTGATTGACTTGACTTTAGGATTTTGACTTGAGTCTTACTTGATTGACTTGACTTAAAAATTTAATTTTAATTAGGATTTCACTTTATATTAATAAATGTTTTAATTATTAATTTCAGAATTTTTAATTATTAAAATTTTAAAATTACCATTTTACCCTCGGAGATGACTTTTTACATTTTTAAGTTATTTTTCAATGTTCCAAGATGTTTTGGAATCGATTTTTCGTAAGAAATTCAATGAAAATATTGGTTTGTATCATTTATGAAATCTTTTTTACGAAATGATCGTGAACTTTATGAGGGGTATTTTTGTAATTTTGTCAAATTTTGTGAACATTGGCGAAATGGTTTATTTGGTTTTGATTTGTTGTTTTGTGTATTTTAAAGGGTTTTCATAAGCGTAATCTACGCTCTAAGAATGTTTTGAGGTTAGGAGTATTTTGGTAATTTGATCATTTTTCAGTGATTTTTATCGTGAAACTTCTTTTTGCCTGAAAAATGATGATTTCTATGTTTTTGGGATTATATTTTCCTAATGTAGCGTGGTTTCTATAGTTTTGTTAGTTTGAGATACCTCATTGTAAACACCCCATTTTGGCTGAAAAATGATGATTTCTATGTTTTTGGGATTATATTTTCCTAATGTAGCGTGGTTTCTATAGTTTTGTTAGTTTGAGATACCTCATTGTAGACACCCCATTTTTTGCATCCGCCTGATTAATCAACTCGTCAACCCGATCGCAATGATTCCCAATGATGGATGTGTATTCCATTACTTTATTTTGTTACCAGATGTGTTTCAGACATCCGGATGAGATATCTCGAACTGACAAAACCTTAGAAACCACGCTACGCTAGGAAAGTACGACTCCAGAAACATAAAAATCATCATCTTGCAAACAAAAAGAAGCTTCACGATAAAAATCACTAAAAATTGACCAAATTACCAAAATACCCCTAACATCAAAACAACCCTAGAGACTACGTTACGATTAGAAAAATCCTTTCGAACACATAAAATAACAAATCGAAACCAAATAAATCATTTCCCAATTTTCACAGAATTTGACAAAATTACGAAAATGCCCCTCATAAAGTTCATGACCATTTCACATAAAAAATTTCATAAATGATACAAACTAATATTTCCATTGAATTCCTTACAAAAAATTGATTCTAAAACATCCTAGAACATTAAAAAATCGACTTAAAACGTGAAAAGTCCTATTCGGGGTAAAACGATAATTTCACAATTTTCATAATTAAAATTTTTGAAATTAATAAATAAATATTAAATAATTAAAGTGAAACATTAATGAAATTAATTTAAAATTTTGAACCAAAGAAATCGATCAATCGGACTCTCAAGCAAAATTGTTGAGGGTTCGTGAGATATTTCTTTAAGGATCCCTCCATTTGGGGGTCCAAAGAATTAAAGATATAATAGAGGGGGGTTCTCCAAAAATTAAAGCCAATTAAGCAAGACTAAGGTCAAGGTATTAAAATCAATCAAGTGAGACTAAAGTCAAAATTAAAGTCAATTAAGCAAGACTGAAGTCAAGATATTAAAAGTCAAAACAAGTCTAACTAAAACACAACTCTAATTAAACACTAACTCTATCAAAATCAACCCCTAAAAAAATCTATAAATAAGGGTGCTCACACCCTATTTTCGGATCAAGTCATAAACCCTAAGAAACGTAGGTCTTAAATACCTAAAACAAATCTAACTAAAACACAACTCTAATTAAACACTAACTCTATCAAAATCAACCCCTAAAAAATCTATAAATAAGGGTGCTCATACCCTATTTTCGGATCAAGTCATAAATCCTAAGAAAAGTAGGTCTAAAAGCCCCCCTAACCTCCCATAAACCCTAGTTTTGGAGTCCCAACTCCTTACCTAACATCCCTCCTTTGATTTTAGCCTAGAAAACACCTAAAAGCCCTTCAAAAATACCCCAAAATCCATTAACAAACTCGAAGAATTCAGATCCAAGAAAGAAGAGATACCTTGCCTCGGATATCGGAAACCAAATTCGAAGACAGAACGAAGCAAGAAGTACGGTACAAGGAGCAATTTTTGTCGGATTTGAGGGAACAAAGTCTTTGCTATCGGAAAGGTATAACTTCTTATTTTTTATTTTATTATTATCTAGGTTTTTTTAGCAATGTAACTTATTTGGGAAATTAGTAGAGACCGGCTTTGGTCGGGCAGGGTTGGTGCCTAACACCTTCAACCCCGTAACATGATCCCTGAATTTAGTTTTTTCTATTCTAGATTAGTTCTTTATCTATTTAGAGTCATTGATCGGTTCCTAGACCGTAATAACTAGGTGGCGACTCCCAAACCTCAAGGGTCAAAATTGGATCCGCGCACCCTGCGGATCGATGGCGCTTTCAGTGGCGACTCCACTGGGGACCTTCAAGGATCAAACTTGAAAAACCCCAAGTATGGGATACGTCGCTAGTAGGACCTTTTTTATTTATTTTTAGTTAGTTGATTATTTGTTTATTGTGTTTTATTTATTTATGTTTTTTTATTTCTTTTGGCTTAATCATAGATCATGTGATTCAATCTGGAATATCCTAATCCGGTATATTATCTATATGGTTCAATTTGGGATCATTCTGAATGGTCCCAAATAATGCCAGATTTCAAAGGAATGATTTTATTAGCGATGGTACGATGACTGTGGATCATGTGTTTGTTTTTTAGATTTAAAAAAAAAATTTCAATTAAATATGTTCTCGGATCTTTGTTCAATTGATTGTTTAACATTTTTTTTAAAAATGTGATTGTGCTGTCCATTGGCAGCAAGCATGAGAAGTAAAAAAAAAAAAAAAAGGGTCGATGTGCTGTGTGTAACAACGATGGGTAAAACGATAGGGTGGGGTGCATTGAGTAAAAAAAAAATTCTTTTATTTTAAATAAATTTTTTTTTTCTTATTGCTCTTCTGTTAATGTCATCTTCTTCAACCAAACGAAGATCAGAGAACAACCAGTTTGGTTTTCTCAAACCGATTGGCGGTGATTGTGCAAGGTATGATCAGTTTCTGATCTAGGAAAATTATCGATTTTTTTCGGTGATTAGGCACGGAGCTTCAAATCGATGACTCCTCCAAAGCTTCACTCAAATCCCATCGTCTCTAACTGAGATTTGAGATAGCTCTCCGTCCGATCGATTTAGAAATCTATTGTCTTATCAACCTTTGACTCGAGAAACCTCGTGATTCTTGAATCAATAGCGGATGAAGCTGTAGCTTGTAGAATTCGCGGAAGCTATCTCCACTTCAACCTCAAGCTCTAATAGAGCATTAATGGCAGATGTTTTAAAATTTTTTTTTAGTAGTCGAGCTTGTTCGATAGTAGAAAGATTGATCTAGAATGTTGATGATGAAAAGAAAAGGAGAGGATTAAGATACTTGAGATTAAACTCTGAAATTTTTGCAGGCTTTGTTGAAGGGCTAATTGTTTCGGAAAACACCAAAAAAAAACCGAGTTTCAATTTATTGGTTTTTCTTAACATTATCTGAGTAGTCTCCCGAAACTACGGATTGTTCAATTCAAAAGGCTAGAAGAAAATCAGGGATTTTGACAGAATTGAACCTTTGAGATTAATTCTTGGAAATTTGGTGATGATTCGATTGACGCTCCTTAAGGGACCTTCTAGGTTCAGACTTGAATTTTAAAACCAATTGATTTGAGTCTAACTCGGTGAGATTAATGAATGGATGAGGCAACCGGTCACTTTTTCAAATTTTTTTTAAAAAAAAATTTGTGACTTCACGTGTTAGGGTAGATGGAATCTCGCGTATCTGTTTTGCTGGATATATATAATTTACCTTTAAAATCGTGGATGTTTGGCAAATACAGCAAAGAGGAAAGATAAAGGGATTTGCTAACAGTTTTCTTTGTGGCTTAGTAGAGAATGATTTTGGGGTGCTTCGAGGGTTGTTATTAGCACACCAATCCTACTTGTAACGCACCTATCCATACCAAATAATTTTCAAAAGGGATTGGTGTGTTGTAAGTAAATAATGGGTATACCGATAATGTATCTCATTTGTTTTTATCTCAATGGTGGTAGGGGATACAAGTCTCTCCCTCGTGTTAAGGTTTTTTTTTTAATATTATTTTTATTGTTACATCAACCTATAATAAATCATCCGTATTTGTTATTTGTTTGCAAACCAAAGAAATTGGTGTGACAATAATAATAATAATAATAATAAAAGGGAGTTTGTTAAAAGAATAAAAAAATCAATTTGTTTAATTTGTTTATTAATAGGCTTCTTTAATTTTTGTTTAGGATTTTCTTTTATTATTAAAAAAAAAAAAATGGGTCATGTGATTTTAAAATTTCCATTTATCCTCAATTCAATTTACTTTGAAATTTTGAATTATTTTGGGCCATCCAAAATAACCTTTGATTGAAATACAAGAAGAAATATTTCGAATTAAATGTTTGCTTTTAACATGGATATATGCTTGATATATTTATTTTCAATCATGTGATTCGATTAGTGTTGATCTCAATTAAATATTCATGTGATTGGAATGGTGTTGATCTTGATTGAATATTCACATGATTAGAATGATTTTTTTTAATATTTATGTAGTCCAATGTATGATTGGTTCGATTGGGCCCATAGGCCCATTTGTTTGAAAAAGGCCCCGGGCACACCCCACCCTGTTTTGCACACACCACATGCACGTTTACTGTTTTACCCACTTACACGTCCCATATAGCCAACGTGGCACTAGTGCGTGGCCCGGTCTCTTCGGAGATGCGACGTCATTCATGAAAACCACAACTCCAGTCACGTACCTTAGGGTATATCAAACTGGGGCATCAATACCGTCTGATCAGGTGATTCTGAGAAGTATATTGATGCACCCAGGCTGGAGCGACCTGAGCCTTTGACCTATTGTGAGCCACACAGTCACATGTCCCGATTGCCAACGTAGTACTAGTACGTGGTCGGTCCCCTCGTGGGATGCCAAACCATTTATGAAAGCTACAACTCTTGACTCGTACCCGTAGGTATAAAAGATAATCTAAGTATATCAATTGCACTTCTTGGTCAAAATCGGTGCCTAAGCAAGATCTTGCCCCGCTGTACCCTACTGTACGAGGGGGATAGACTACGTCTATTCTAGACGAGAGGTATTTAAGTGGGCCTTGCTCAGCATTGTGCGCTGCCTAAGCAAGATCTTGCCCCGTTGTACCCTACTGTACGAGGGGGATAGACTACGTCTATTCTAGACGAGAGGTATTTAAGTGGGCCCTTGCTCAGTATTGTGCGCCACCTCTCAACTGGAGATCAAACTGGCTGTTTTTGGCCTCAGAGAAGTGAATTGAGGTTTTAGATTATCACCTATATGGTATATCAAACCAAGTCACCATGTATCGAAAGGTATATAGGTGTGCTTGGGCAAGGGTGGCCAGATAAAAATGCATTGCACGTAGTAAGCTTAGAGTCTAGAAACCTTCTCAGTAGGTCACGACTCGAACTTATCGTGGGTGTTCCCGGGTTGTTTATTGAATGGAGCCTGTTGATTGATGAATGTATGTGAGTGATGTGAATGGTGAGATCAGAGTGTATGATTGTCCTCAAGGATCAAAAATGTCATTTTTGAAAATTGAAATGGGTGCACCGACCCAATAAAGAATCCATTATTTTACAACAATGACCCAGCCCATCTCGATCCAACAATCATGATGGACCGGGCCATTTAAATTAAAAGGGAAATCGAATTTTCAAAGAAGAAAAGGAAAATATTTTCCAGAAAAGAATGCTTTTCAAAAGAAGTGTTCTCTAGAAAAATATTCTCCAAGAAAAAATATTTTCCAAAAAATATTTTCCATAAGAACAAGATTTTCTGAAAGGAAAGTATTTTCTAAATAAAAAGAAAATTGACATTTTACATGGACCTTGAAAGAGTACTAAAATACCCTTTTGTGTCAAACCACGATGCTAGTCGCAGGCGATAACCCAATCGATCAGTTAGTCAAAACAATCGTCGTAGGGATGCACCCTGTAGAGAAGATCAATTTTGGGAGATTCATGTTGAGGAGTGCTCTTTACTTCCACGAATTTGAGATAGACTGGAACCTCTTACATGCTATGGCTAAGCGATGGAACCCCTATCTTCACATATTCCATATGGGGTATATGCATTTGTGCCCCACTCACGAGGATTATTGTGGCATTATGAGGATATCCACTTCAGGACCTCTAGTCAGGCCCTCATTGAAGACCGGATATTCTGGTGACCTCACCACAGGACTGAATATTTTCAAGGAAGAAGCCAAGGCCTTAGTCCATGACGGGAGATTGAACTTAGTACCTTTATTGGGCCCGTATCGCTCCCGCAGTCACCCTATCAATGTAAAACCCGAAGCCTGGTGCGCCACTAGAGATTATCGATTATGTTTAGGAATCCTAGCCAAATATATACTGACCTCTAATAGTGATGGCCAAACTATCCCTGAGTCCTTCATAGATATAGCTTCTCAACTCTCAAGGAAAGTCAACCCGGTACCTCTCATCCTAGCCGAAACTTTCTCAGGTTTAGATGCCATAAAAAATGGTGAGCGGGAAGGCTTCAAAGGAAGCCCCTATTTACTCTATATGTGGCTTTGTGACCGTCTCAAGATCGTAGATGTTCCTTCAAACCTTGAATATGGGCCAGAACACTTTTTCAAGATAAACCTGTTAGTACATCACAACTCAGTCAAAGCTTGGAGCAAATGGTTAGACTCTCGCCTTGCCTGTCATATCGATTTTAGGTACCCTTGGTGGATGACTGATCCCCCTATTCTAGAAACCAAAGGATCGTACTATGTCTGTTTGATTGGTTTAGAAGAAACATCTTTTTACCATCCTAATCTGATCCTAGAACAATACGACGTACCTATAGAGTTATCCTTACCCCAGCACAAAGCTTTCTTTCCCCCCGAACCTTTGACTGAAAAGTTAGTACACCTTATTGAGAAAGCTTGGAACAAGCGCACCTTAGGGTATCCAGACGGACCAGCAGAATTCAAAGAGCCAGTTGTTAGAGTCAAGAGGGTTAAGCCTGACAGCAATCCTGATGACCATCAAAATAAAGCCAAGTGTCCATGTAAAAATAGTTCAAGTCAAATTTGTTGAAAGATGTTTTAATAAAGACATATTGTTTGTCAATCATTTTCAATAAAACTATCTTTCTTTTTTAATAAATATTTCCTTTTCGAATACTCATTGTGTAAATGGATTAATTAATGGATTGGTGCACAAACCTCAATAAAATGATTCTTAAAAATGTTATCAAGGGGGTAATACTGAAATTGACTAAATCTACCTTTGATGGGGTCATAAAGGATTATCATTGCTCCCAAACTCAAGCGTCCACCTCCTAGTTGGAGTCGTAAGTCCAGTCGGTTAGAACGAACCACAGTACCAAGTCAACAAGCAGAGATGGCGTCAGAATCTGAGCTCACAGAGATCCGTAAGATCTTGGCAGACTTTGCCAATGATATCCACAATATAAAAGGCAAAGTGGAAATGTTAGAACAAACCTCGGAATCGACAGGGAATCCTCTAGATGACCTAAAAGGAAAAAGGTAGAAGAGAAACGTCCGCGTGAAGTCTTCGAACTCGACGGAGACGAAGAGTATGTTGATGAAAATCCGGCGTTATCTAATAGAATGTCTCAATTAGAGTCAGCTATGAAGAGTATAAAGGGTATTGATGAAATTCTAAAAGGAAAAGGTAGAAGAGAAACGTCCGCGTGAAGTCTTCGAACTCGACGGAGACGAAGAGTATGTTGATGAAAATCCGGCGTTATCTAATAGAATGTCTCAATTAGAGTCAGCTATGAAGAGTATAAAGGGTATTGATGAAATTGCAGCAGGCATTGAAGCTCTGAATCGCATCCCTAGAATCCATTTGCCAGAGAAGTTTGTAATGCCTGAAATGGACAAGTTCAGTGGGACAGGATGTGCGAAAACACATCTTAAGGTGTATGTTACCAACATGCGCACTATGGGGCTCAGCGACGAACAGATGACATTATTGTTCCAAAGGACTTTATCAGGATCAGCACTACGTTGGCTAATGTCTCAAGATCCAGTTACTGTGGGTACATGGGAGAACATGTCAAAGGCCTTCTGGCATCAGTATAAATACAGTACAGAGATTGAGACTTCAAGAAGGGATATGGAAGCAACTAAACAGAAAAATGGGGAGATATTCACTAATTTTATTGGTCGCTGGAGGGCCAAGGCTATTCAAATGTGGGATAGACCTTCGGAGAAGGAACAAGTAGAGATTATCCTAAAGAACCTCTCTCAAGGATATGCTCAGCACCTAGTGGCCCAATACTTCCCTACTTTTGAATCCTTGCTACAAGCCGGAAGCCAACTCGAGGATGCATTTGCCTCTGGGATTCTTTCCAACCCCTCAGATAACAAGCCTAAGAAACCATATGTTCCCAAACCCAATATCAACCATACTTACATCGCCAATACCTCCATTACCCCAACTCAACCCCCGACCAGGGCTAATAACCAGGTTCACCCAAGTCAACCTCGAACTCTGCGTCAATTTACCAATTTAGGGATGACCCTTACCGTAGCTTTGTAGAAACTATTGAAAAAAGGGTTGCTTACCCCGATTCAACCTTGACCTTTGCCAAATCCCTTGCCAGTCGGACACAACTCCAACTTATTCTGCGAATTTCATCAAAATCCTGGTCATCACACGGATCGATGTATCACCTTGCGCCATGCCATTCAAAACCTCATTGATAACAAAAAGATCACAATCCCTAGCCCACCAAATGTCACCACTAATCCACTACCTACCTATCAACCTCCACCAACCCTGAACATGGTTTCTCACACCCCATTACTATTCGACCATGTTTCTCTCATCCATCCAAGCCAAGTTAAATCGCCTAGTTACCCCCTTGTTGGGATAGCCTTCACTAATGAGGTTTTCACTATGAACTATGAACCATTTGATTTAACCTCGGATGATACATATTGTTTATCCCCGCCCCATTACGATAGCCCCGCATTCACTAGTTACCTGTTGGCTCAAATGAATCTGAAAAACCTTGTACCTTTGACAGACGAAGATCCATACTTGTTGACTGAAGAAGATGAGCCTTTTTCCCTTTCCTGTGATGAAGTTAGACATATGACTCGAGGGAGAAGAGTTTTTAAGCCACAAGAACTCTGTGTTGATAATCCTGCAGCCCTGTCAAGAAAAGAAGGAGAAGATCCCACCAAGGAAAGCATCGAAGAGGATAACTCCGTGATCAAGCAGTTGAAAAAGTCAGGGGCCAATATCTCAGTATGGGGTTTACTCATGGCTTCCACTGCTCATAGGGAGGCTGTTCTCAAAGCACTAAACACAGCCCAAGTCTCCCTTGACACTTCTCCAGATCAGCTAGCCAGTATAGTAGGGGCAACTTACGTGGAGAATATCCTATCCTTCTCGGACTCAGATCTCCCAAAAGAAGGGGCAAGCCACACTAAGCCGTTGCACATTACAGTTGACTGTAACGGGATGAGGGTACCTCTGGTTTTGATCGATAACGGGAGTGCACTGAACGTTTGCCCGTGAAAACGGCTACTTGTCTCGGGTTTAAGGCTGAAGATCTCAAGCCCACTAATCAAGGTGTTAGGGCCTATGATAACACCAAGAGGGATGTACTGGGAATTTTGCACCTTCGATTGTCCACAGGCATAGCTGAATTTCCTGTGGAATTTCAGGTCATTGATATCCAGTCCTCTTTCAATTTACTATTAGGGAGACCATGGTTACACTAAATCAAAGCTATCCCTTCTACACTACACTAGAAGGTCAAGTTTATCAAGGATGGGCTAGTAATTACTCTTCGTGGAGACGCTGAAATTGTAGGGATCGTAAATAGTACTGTGGAAAATAATGAGTCACTGCTCGAGATTCAGCCAGAACAACAGAGGATAGAACTTAGTGGGTTCGAATTCGAAAAGATATGCTCAGTCCAATGGGATCAAGCCATGAAAGAATATTTTCCAATGGAAAATACCTCTAATTGCTACATGGCCAATATATTCAAGAAAATGAGATTTTTTCCTGGTATGGGCTTGGGTCGCAAACAGCAAGTTGTTAAAGAGGCACCAGTGATTAAAGAGGCCATCGGCACATTCGAACTAGGATATAAGCCTACTAAGGAAGATTGGGCCCAATACTGGAAGACAGAACGGGATAAGGCCATTGCAAAAAGGCAAAGGCGTACCATAGATCTCATTAAAATGAAGCCCTATCGAAAGATCCTCAATGGTTATTTTGTGAAAGAAGGAGAAGACTTCTGTTACTGTGGGTTCCCAGAGCCTTTCATTGATCACATCACAGGTACTCGTTTGCCGGGGTTTGAAATCTTCTTTGGCATGGAATGACCCAAAAAGGAAGCAAGCACAGAAGTTAAGGAGAAGAAAGTTGAAGACTGGCAGCTCGATCTGGACTCCCTCAACATCGATCCGCTATTCATTGAAGATCATGGTATCTTAGTTTTGTCAGTTGAGAAAGGGATCCCAAATCCTCAGTCTGTAATCAAACCCGCTGTTGGGTCTCTATCAAATTATCATGTAATCAGTCCTGCGTTGCATGTCAAGGCTGGGTCTGTCAGTCCCATTAGTCCTGTTCAGTCTGACATGCCAGTTAAGTCTTTCATTTCTGTTAAGTCAAGTAAGTTAGTTGTTTCTGCTGAGTCTGTTATTTCTAGTGAGACTGTTTTTCCTGCTGAGTCAAGTGAGTCTGTCAAGTCTGCAATGAGTCCTGTTACCCCATCTCTTTTTAATAAAATGAAAGAAATTTTTGATTACCCCGAGCGCAATAATAATTTAACTAATAATCTGACTTCGGAGGGAGAATCTTCTTACGAAGAACCTCCCCCTGAAATAATCAAATTACTTGAACAAGAAGAGGAACGTCAGGCTGAACCTCTAATAGAGGAAGTAGAGGTTATCAACCTCGGAACAAAAGAAAGTCCTCAAGAAATTCGGATAGGGATCACTTTATCTCCTGATGAACGCAAAGGGATAGTAGATTTACTCAGAAAGTTCAAAGACGTATTCGCATGGTCTTACGAGGATATGCTGGGGTTAAGCACAGATATTGTTCGACATCGGATTTCGTTATATCTTGATGCTCGATCAATCAAACAGAAACTTCGACGTTTGAAGCCAGAATAGACTCTGAAAATTAAAGAAGAAGTTACGAAGCAGATTAACGCTGGATTTTTGGAAGTAGTAGAATACCCTGAGTGGATTGCTAACGTCGTCCTAATGCCAAAAAAGGATGGAAAAGTTAGAATGTGTGTGGATTTTAGAGACCTAAACAAAGCAAGCCCAAATGATAGTTTCCCTTTACCACACATAGATGTTCTAGTGGACAGTACAGCAGGACACGCTTTATTGACCTTCATGGATGGATTTTCAGGATACAATCAGATAAAGATGAACCCTCAAGATATGCAAAAACGTTATTCATCACACAGTGGGGGACCTTCTTCTATAAGGTCATGCCTTTTGGTTTGAAGAACGCTGGAGCCACCTATCAAAGAGCAGCCACGACTTTACTACATGACATGATACATAAGGAAGTCGAAGTCTATGTAGATGATATGATAGTCAAATCCAAAGAACGACTATGGCATGTTACTGCGTTAGAAAAGTTTCTCACAAGGATTCAAAAGTACCAACTCCGCCTCAACCCGCAAAAATGTGTATTTGGAGTAACTTCTGGAAAACTATTGCGATTTGTGGTCAGTCAAAGAGGGATCGAAGTAGACCCTATGAAAATTAAAGCTATCCAAGAGATGCCGCCGCCTGAGACTGAAAAGCAGATTCAAGGTTTTCTAGGCAAAATCCAGTATGTTAGCAGATTCATTGCTCAACTCACCAACGTCTGTGAACCTATTTTCAAGCTTCTCAAGAAGAATGAACCAACAATTTGGAATGAGCAATGTCAAAAGGCTTTCGACCAAGTCAAAGAGTATCTCTTCTTTATCTATCAGTCATAGAAGAAGCTATGGGATGCATGCTTGCACAATATGACAAAGATACTCGCAAAGAGAGGGATATATACTACATCAGTAAAAAGATGTTAGAATATGAACGAAAATATTCGACTCTCAAAAAAACCTGCTTAGCACTGGTATGGGCTACTCAGAGACTCCGGCACTATATGCTATCTCATTCAATTGTCCTGTTATCTCGGATGGATCCTCTCAAGTATCTTTTCGAGAAGTCGACGTTGACAGGGAGAACCGCGCGATGGTTATTGTTGCTATCAGAGTTTGACATTACGCATGTTAAACAGAAATTTATTAAGGGGAGCAGAGTTGTAGAAGAATTGGGCAGATCACCCTGTAGTAGAAGGAATAAGGCCTGTCGATCAATTCCCAGATGAGAACATCGGCATGTTAAAGAAACAAAGAAGAACCAGAACCAAACAGGGCAGTGTACTTTGATGGACCGGCCAATCAAAATGGGTATGGAATAGGGGCAGTCCTGTTTTCTCCGGAAGGATGCCAAGCCCACATTCCTATGCTTAAATTAGCCTTTGCGAACACTAATAACACGGTTGAAACCGAGGTATGCATCGCGGGGCTCGAAGCTGCTTTGAACCTGGGCATTACAGAAATTGAGGTTTTTGGGGATTCAGCCTTGGTCATACATCAGTCATGGAAGAATGGAAGACTAGGGATGAAAAGTTGAAACACCTTACCATGGAGTATTTGTTAAACTTAGTCAGTAAGTTTAAAGCTATCTTGTTCCAACACTTGTCAAGGGAGGATAACAGATTTGCTGACTCCTTAGCGACTTTATCTTCAATGATCCATTTACCCCCTAGCATGGAATTGAGGCCGATCACTATTGAAGTCAAAGACAAACGCGCATTTTGCCATCAGATCAACATTGCTACTTGACTACCCGATGGAAAGTCATGGTACATAGACATAAAGAAAGTGTTGGAAAAACGAGAATTCCCGGAAGAAGCATTGAGGAAGGAACGACAAACCCTACTAAGATTAGCATCTCAATTCATTCATCCTGTGCGCAGGAAGTTTATAGAAAAGGTCTTATGATGGGATTCATTGTTGGTGTGTATGATGAAGATCAAGCTGAACAGATAATGGTTGAACTACATTCGGGAGAATGTGGACCCTCACATGAGTAGGAAAATGTTAGCTAACGAAGAAAATTATGAGACAAGGATACTACTGCCCACGATGGAAATAGATTGTCATCACATGGTCAAAACCACTGTCATAAGTGCCAAATACATGCGAACCTTATACATGTGCCACCATCTCAATTAGTGGGTCTGACTTCACTATGGCCATTCTCAGTCTGGGGAATTGACATTATTGGTAAAATATCGCCTAAGGCATCCAACGGGCACGAATGCATTTTAGTTGCCATCGATTATTTTACCAAATGGGTCGAAGCTGCCTCTTATGCTGTCCTCACTGCGTCTCGAGCTGCAAAGTTCATTCAAACAAACATCATCAGTCGATACGGGGTACCTTCAGAGTTGATCTCTGATAACGGGTCGCACTTCAAAACTGAAGTTATCAAATTGTGTTCAAAGTTCAAAATCTCACACCATAAATCATCTCCTTACCGCCTTCAGACTAACGGAGCAGTCGAAGCAGCTAATAAGAATATTAAGATTATCCTCAGAAAAATGTGTCAATCACATTGAGATTAGTCAGAAAAACTGCCATTTGCATTATGGGCATATCGAACCTCAATTCGATCCTCCACCGGAGCTACTCCCTACTCCTTAGTGTATGGCATGGAAGCAGTCTTGCCAGTTGAAATGGAGATTCCGTCTCTCAGGATTTTGTTAGAAAGTCAGTTGTCAGAAGCAGATTGGGTTCGTCAACGGTATAAAGAATTGAATTTGATAGAAGAAAAATGACTAAGAGCATTGTACCACGTGCAAGCTTATCAAAGAAGAGTCGCCCGTGCATTTGACAAAAAGATCAAGGCCCCTTCACTTACAAGTAGGGGACTTAGTACTCAAAGAGTCGGGCACCTATCTTTGACCCTAGAGGGAAGTTCAAACCAAATTGGGGAGGTCCGTTCATCGTCAAGAAAATATTACCAGGAAAAGCTGTCAGGCTTCAGGATCATGATGGAATCGAATTACCAGAACCAACCAACCTTGACCAAATCAAACGGTATTACATTTAAGGAGGCCATCTTTGGCCGAATCAATCCTTATATTACCAAGTTACCTAGTTCAACATATCCTCTCTCAACCCCTTTGCAATCTTTTCAAAAAAAAAAATTATGCCTTTTTCTTTCTCAGCCAGATCACCTAACCTAGGGGAGGGAAGATTTGAACTACGTATTGGTCTGATCCAAAAATTCTGGGGTACGTAGGTAACCTGAGAAGTTACTTCAGGCCCGACCACATCAAAAAAAAAAAAATCTTTTTCCCCACACAATAAAGAATCAAGAAAAAAATTCAAAAGAAAAGAAAAATATCTTCAAAATGGGGAAGAAAATTTAAGGCAAAGTAAAAGAAATGCCACACAAGGGGCATTCGGGTTTTTGAGCCTCAAAATCCCTTTCTTTTTATACCCAGTCCTAAGCGTACCTATAAAAGTCCTCCTAAGTACCATGCGAAAAGTCAAGGAAGATAGCAAAACATAATCAGACAGCAACTCCAGAAGTTTAAACAGGAAGAAAAGAAAAAGAAGAAAAAAGGCCTGCTAGGTTGAAAACTCCAAAAGGGCGACTTAGGAAAAAATTAAGGCAAGCTTGCAAGGTTGAAAATCTGAAAGGACAACTTTGGCAACAATCAGAGCTAAGAAAAAAAAAAGAAAAAGCTCGCTAGATCGAAAACCTGAAAAGGCGATATAGGCAAAAGCTAGAGCAAACTCGATAAATTGAAAACCTGAAAAGGCGATCTAGGCAAAAGTTAGAGCAAAAAAAAAAAAAACAGAAGAAAATCCTAAGCTGAGAGCAGTCCGAGCTGAAACATCAGAAGTCCGAATAATCAAGTTTAATACTTCGCTTAAACTAGGCATAGACTCAAAAGCCACAAGTATCTTGTCTACGATCGATCTGAAAATTTTTACTTCCCCAAGTGAACCAATGGAGAGAAGGGTGAATTCTATGATGAGTCTCGAAAGGAAATAATTTTGTTCTCTTGAGCCTGACTCAAAACCTTCAGTAAAATTAATCAAAATTAAAAGTTGAGTCTTTATTGCGCTTGTGGTAATCAAATATTTCAAGCCTTCATACAAGGGGCATTTCTTTCTTCTTTAATATAACTATTTCCCCCCTTGTACCAGGGGCATTTTTTAATTTTTGCATGATGTGTTCGATTATCTTCAATGCCATGTTTATTGTCAAACTAGGGGCATTTTGTTTTTAAGCAATGTTAATCCTAAAGATAATGAGAACCCCAAACTTAAGGTTACCCTCTTGATAACAGTTTTTCGAAAAACTCTTGAGGTTCAAAAGAAATAAAAACTCAGGTTTTAAATTCATAAAACTTTTTGATAAATCCTTGAGGTTCAAACAAAAGCATTTTGGATCTCACATAGGAGACATGGCATTCTTTCGTTCTCCGGATTTTGGTCAGTTGCTGCCAAGGGTTATCATAGATTTTGCTCAGTTTTCGCGAAGGGTTATCTTGGATTTTGCTCAGTTACCGCCAAGGGTCACCTTGGATTTTGCTCAGTTCCCGCCAAGGGTTATCTTGGATGTTGCTCAGTTGCCGCCAAGGGTATCTTGGATTTTGCTCAGTTGCCGCCGCCAAGGGTTATCTTGGATTTTGCTCAGTTTCGCCAAGGGTTATCTTGGATTTTGCTCAGATGCCGCCAAGGGGTTATTTTGGATTTTGCTCAGTCTGCCAAGGGTTATCTTGGATTTTGCTCAGATGCCGCCAAGGGTTATCTTCGATTTTGCTCAGTTGCCGCCAAGGGTTATCTTGGATTTTGCTCTGTTGCCGCCAAGGGTCATCTTGGATTATGCTCAGTTATGCTCGGAATTGTGCTCAGTTTATGCTCAGTCTATGCTCAGTTTATGCTCAGATTATGCTCAAATTATGCTCAGATTTTACTCAGTTCCAACATAAACTCTTTGAAATTTATCACAGATTTTAAATCACACACTTGCACAGTTGTTACATCAGTCAAGGAGAATTTTCTAAAATTCAAGGATTTGACACCGTCAGGGAGAGTTTGCGCTCAAGGACCTGACAACCTGTTAATTCGGGGAGAGCTTTACCCTTAAGGATCCGAACACCCTGACGAATTGCTAAATCAGGCTGCAAAATGAACTGTCACTAGCTTTGGCATTCAGATATCGCACTATCTACTAAAATAGATTTGCTGTCAAGTTTGCTTCAACCCTCTGTCAAAGAGGGGCATCTGTAGACACCCCATTTTTTGCATCCGCCTGATTAATCAACTCGTCAACCCGATCGCAATGATTCCCAATGATGGATTTGTATTCCATTACTTTATTTTGTTACCAGATGTGTTTCAGAAATCCGGATGAGGTATCTCGAACTGACAAAACCTTAGAAACCACGCTACGCTAGGAAAATACGACTCTAGAAACATAGAAATCATCATCTTGCAAATAAAAAGAAGCTTCACGATAAAAATCACTAAAAATTGATCAAATTATCAAAATACCCTTAACATCAAAATAACCCTAGAGCCTACGTTACGATTAGAAAAATCCTTTTGAACACATAAAATAACAAATCGAAACCAAATAAATCATTTCCCCAATTTTCACAGAATTTGACAAAATTATGAAAATGCCCCTCATAAAGTTCATAACCATTTCACATAAATTTTTTTAAATGATACAAACTAATATTTCCATTAAATTCCTTACAAAAAATCGATTCTAAAACATCCTAGAACATTAAAAATCGACTTAAAACGTGAAAAGTCCTCTCTAGGGTAAAACGATAATTTCACAATTTTCATAATTAAAAATTTCGAAATTAATAAATAAAATATTAAATAATTAAAGTGAAACATTAATGAAATTAATTTAAAATTTTGAACCAAAGAAATCGATCAATCGGACTCTCAAGCAAAATTGTTGAGGGTTCGTGAGATATTTCTTTAAGGATCCCTCCATTTGGGGGTCCAAAGAATTAAAGATATAATAGAGGGGGGTTTCTTCAAAAATTTAAAGTCAATTAATAAGCAAGACTAAGGTCAAGGTATTAAAGTCAATCAAGTGAGACTAAAGTCAAAATTAAAGTCAAAATTAAAATCAATTAAGCAAGACTGAAGTAAAGATATTAAAAGTCAATCAATTAAGACTAAAGTCAAAATATTAAAAGTCAATCAAATAAGACCAAAAGTCATAATAGAGTTCTAATTAAATAATAACTCAATCTAATAGAGTTCTAACTAAAACAATTTTAATTAAAACACAACTCTACCTAAAACAAGTCTAACTAAAACACAACTCTAATTAAAAGAACTCTAATTAAACACTAACTCTATCAAAATCAACCCCTAAAAAAATCTATAAATAAGGGTGCTCACACCCTATTTTCGGATCAAGTCATAAACCCTAAGAGAAGTAAGTCTAAAAGCCCCCCTAGCCTCCTACAAACCCTAGTTTTTGAGCCTTAACTCCTTACCTAACATCCCTCCTTTGATTTTAGCCTAGAAAACACCTAAAAACCCTCCAAAAATACCCCAAAATCTATTAAAAAACTCGAAGAATTCAGATCCAAGAAAGAAGAGATACCTTGCCTCGGAGATCGAAAATCAAATCTGGAGACAGAACGAAGGAAGAAGTATGGTACAAGGAGCAATTTTTGTCGGATCTGAGGGAACAAAGTCTTTGCTATCGGAAAGGTATAACTTCTTATTTTTTATTTTATTATTATCTAGGTTTTTTTAGCAATGTAACTTATTTGAAAAATTAGTAGAGACCGGCTTTGACCGGGCGGGGTTGGTGCCTAACACCTTCCAACCCCGTAACATGATCCCCGAATTCAGTTTTTTCTATTCTAGATTAGTTCTTTTTCTATTTAGAGTCATTGATCGGTTCCTAGACCGTAATAACTAGGTGGCGACTCCCAAACCTCAAGGGTCAAAAGCAGATCCGCGCACCCCGCGGATCGAGGGCGCTTTCACTCATCTGAATTTCTGAAACATATCTAGTAACAAATAAAGTAATGGAATAATCATTCATCATTGAGAATCGTCGTGATCGGGTTGACGAATTGATTAATTAGATAAGTGTAAAAATGGGGTGTCTACAATGCCCCTCTTTGGCAGAGGGTTGAAGCAAACTAGATAGTAAATCTATTTTGTAGATAGTACAATATCCGAATGCCAAAGGTAGTAACAGTTCATTTTACATCCTGATTTAGCAATTCGTCTGGACGTTCGGATCCTTGAGGGCGAGCTTTCCTCAAACTAAGATTTGTCAGGTCCTTAAGATCCTTGAATTTTTAAAAAATTCTCCTTGACTAACGAAACAAATGTGCAAGTACGTGTATTTAAAATCTAAGATAAATTTCAAAGAGTTTAAGTGAAAACTAAGTAGAATTTGAGCATAAACTAGACATAAACTAGGTATAAACTAAGCATAAACTGAGCATAAATTGGGAATAAACTGAGCATAAGCTGAGCATAAACTGGGCATAAACTGAGCATAATTCTGAGAAAACCCTCGGCGGCATCTGAGCATAATTTCAAGAAAACCCTTGGCGGCATCTGAGCATAATTCCGAGCAAACCTTGGTCGTATTTGAGCATAATTTCGAGAAAAACCTCGGCCGCATCTGAGCATAATTTTGAGAAAAGCCTCGGCGGTATCTAAGCATAATTCTGAGAAAACCCTCGGCGGCATCTGAGCATAATTCCTTAGAAAAATCTCGATGGCATCTGAGCGTAATTTTGAGAAACTCTCGACGGTATCTGAGCATAATTTCGAGAAAACCCTCGGTGGCATTTGAGCATAATTCTGAAAAACCCTCGACTGCATTTGAATATAATTTCGAGAAAACCCTCGGTGGTATCTAAGCATAATTCTGAGAAAACCCTCGGTGGTATCTGAGCATAATTCTGAGAAAACCTCGATGGTATCTAAGCATAATTCTGAGAAACCCTCGACGGTATATGAGCATAATTTTGATAAAACCCTCGGTGGCATCTGGCTGAGTAAAACTGGGAAGGAAGGAATGAATCTGGGAAATAATGATTGAAAATGAATTTGGAAAAGAGTGATTGAATCTGGGAGTGAATAGATCTTGTGAAAGAATGATTGAATCTGGGAGTGAATAGATCTGGAAAATGATGATTGAATCTGGGAAAGAAAGAATGTCCTATTTCCTATTCTAGGTGAAAGGGTAATGAGTTAAGCTCTGGGCACAACTAAATGTGAGATCAAAACACTTCTGTTTGAATCTCAAGGTTTTTCCAATATTTTATGAATTTTAACTTCTTTTTAACCTCAAGGGTTTAAAAAAAAAATGCTATCAAGAGGGTAACGTTAAATTAAGGGTTCCCATTATCTTTTAGGATTAACATTGATCAGGCTTGAGAACAAAAATGCGCTTAATTTGACAAGAAACATTGTATTGAACACATCTTGTAAAAAAAAATGCCCCTAGTATAAGGGGGAAACTACATATCAAAGAATAAAAAAAATGCCCCTTGTATGAATGTTTGAAATATTTGATTACCACAAGTACAGTAAAGATTCAACTTTTAATTTCGACTTTTTATATTGAAGATTTTAAATAGGCTTAAGAAAGTAAAATATTTTCTTCTAAGACTCATCATGGAATTCACCATCCTCCCCCTTTGATTCACTTGGGGAAGCAAAAATTTTCAGATCAATCGTAGGCAAAATACTTGTGGTTTCTGAGTCTTTGCCTGGTTTAAGTTAAGTGTTGGACTTTATTATTCGTACTTCTGTTGTTTCGGTTCGAACCTCCTTAGATTTTCTTCTGTTTTTCTTTGTTGCTCTAACTTTTGCCTAGATCGCCTTTTCAGGTTTTCGATCTAGCGAGCTTTTTTTTTCTTACTCTAATTGTTGTCAAAGTCGTCATTTCGGATTTTCAACCTTGTGAGCTTGCCTTAATTTTTGCCTAAGTCGCCTTTTCGGGTTTTCAATCTAATAGGTTTTTTTTTCTTTTTCTTCCCTTTTCTGAATCTTCTAGAATTACTGTCTAATCATGCTTTGCTATCTTCCTTGAATTTTTGCGCGGTACTTAGGAGGACTTTTATGGGTAAGCTTAGGACTGGGCATAAAAAGAAAAGAATTTTGAGGCTCAAAAAGAAAGGAATTTTGAGGTTCAAAAAACCAAATGCCCCTTGTGTGACATTTCCTTTTAAGTTGTTTTTCCTTGATTTTTCTTCTCCATTTTAGATGATATTTATTTTTCTTTTGAATTTTTTTTCTTTTTAGATTTTTTCTTTGTCGGGGAATCTATTTTTTATTTTGATGTGATCGGGCCTGGAGTGACTTCTCAGGTTGTCTACGTATCCCAAAATTTTGGGTTAGACCAAGACGTAGTCTGAATTTTCCATCCTTTAGGTTAGGTGATCAGGCTAAGAAAGAAAAAGGTATATATTTTTTTTTGAAAAGGCTGCAAAAGGCTTGAGAAAAGATATATTGAACTGGGTAATATGAGAATTGATTCGATCAAAGATGGCCTCCTTAAATGTAGTACCGTTTGATTTGGTCAAGGTTGGTTGGTTCTAGTAATTCAATTCCATCATGGTCTTGAAGTCTGACAACTTTTCCTGGTAATATTTCCTTGATGATGAACGAACCTCTCCAATTTGGTTTGAACTTCCCTCCAAGGTCAAAGATAGGTGCTCGATTCTCTTTGAGTACTAAATCCCCGACTTGTAAGTGATGGGCCTAGATATTTTTGTCAAATACACGGACGACTTTTCTTTGATAAGCCTGCACGTGGTACAGAGCTCTTAGTTATTTTTCTTATATCAAATTTAATTGTTCATACCGTTGACGAACCCAATCCACTTTTGACAACTGACTATCCAACAAAACCCTAAGAGATGGGATTTTCATTTCGACTAGCAAAACTACTTCAATGTCATATACTAAAGAGTAGGGAGTAGCTCCAATAGAGAATCAAATTGAAGTTCGATATGCCCATAGTGCGAATGGTAACTTTTCTGACCAATTTCGATGTGATTGACACTTTTTTCTAATGATTATCTTCAGATTCTTATTGGTTGCTTCAACTGCCCCATTAGTTTGAGGACGATAAGGAAATGATTTGTGTGCGAGATTTTGAACTTCGAACACAGTGTAATAACTTTGACTTTAAAATGTGATCCATTATTAGATATTAGTTTCGAAGGTACCCATATCGACTGATGAGGTTTGTTTGGATAAACTTTGCAACTCGAGATACCATAAGGACAGCATATGAGGCAGCTTCGACCCACTTAGTAAAATAATTGTAGACACCCCAATTTGCACGAACCCATAGGAAAATCCAAATTTTCTCGAATTAATTTCGATTTAGAACTCAAGTTTTCGACGGACCCACATTGCTATTTTGCATCATTTTCATGCATACATGCATCATCTCATATCATCGCATGCCCATACCTTGTCCCTAATCCACCTAAACCTATGCCCATCACCCAAACCCAAATCCAATTCCATATCCCAAACCCAAATCCAAGTCCATGTCCTAACCCAAAACCAAGTCCATCCTAAGCCCAAACCCAAGTCCACATCCCTAACCCAAAACCAAGTCCATCCTAAGCCCAAATCCAAGTCCATATCCCAAACCCAAACCCAAGTCCATTCTCTTACCCCTTATATGATGACACATGTTGATGCCTCATAAGCCCCCAATACCCAATGCATCATCTAATTGGAGGGTCAACTTTCCCTTTGTGAAAACTCAAGAATGCCCTTCTCAAAAAAGTTTAGTCAAACCAAAAAGGTTATTTGGTCTTTGGTAATAATCCATAAAGGTGAGGGAACTTCCCATTATGCCCTCAAAAGGTGGGAATCTTCAAGTACATACATGGAGTTCTCCCATTGGTCCATTTCAAAATTATACTTCCACCTTGCTTTATTTGTTATTTACAAATGAACCAAAGTCTACTTTTCACCTACCACTTCACCTTTACACATGTCATCCTCCTATTCACCCTCCCAAATGTGCTTTTGTTTTCCCATTGGTCCATTTCAAAACTACACTTCCACCCTTGCTTTATGAGTTATTTACAAATAAACCAAGATCTACTTTTTACCTACCACTCCACCTTTACACATGTCATCCTCCTATTCACCCTCCCAAAAGTACTTTTGTTCTCTCACCTCTATTTACCAAAAAACCAAGGATCAAAGCATGCTTTTAGGGTTTCTTCACAAATGTCATCTTTACCCTCATACAAATGGAAAATCCAAAAAGAAATAACCTAAATCTCATGTCCATTTTCTTTATTTTTAGGGTTGGACCACTTTATCCCCAAAAGTTCTCCAAAAACTCTATAAATACCCTCATTTTCCATGATCAACTCATGCTCTCAAGCCCCCATCTCTCAACCTAAAACTCTACAAAAATTCCTACTCATTCTCTCATCTTCTAAACTTCAACTCAACCCTCAATCATCTCATTCATCTCTCAAGCCTACTCTTCAAGGTTCAAGTTCATTAAGGGACAAGGTGGGGATAAGATGTAGTTATTTATTTTAAAGCTTGCATCTTCTTCTTCTAACCTTCTACTTTATTTTATTTTTAGAAAACCTTAGGATGTAATGCATACCCTCTCCCATCCTCGGTAGATTGGACTAAGGTTCGATCGAAAGGATGGGGGTTGAAGCCCTTTTCACCTCAATCTCATGCATCATATTGTACACTATGCACACACTCACTTATGCATGGCAATGATGAAGAAATGTGTCACCCTCTTGATGGGGTGAAACACTAAGTTTCTAGCCATGCATACATGCATCATGGTTGTGACCTCAAGGGAACTCCATCATGGAGTCTCTCTAAAAGCCCAAACCTACATTCATATTCATAAATTTAATGTGGCTACATGGGTCATTCTTTTCCATAGAATGCCCCTAATGTCATGCTAAAAATCAAAACCCTTTGTTAAGGGAACATTCCACTTAATGCACGCACCACTCTTATCATACATTCTCATGCATTTTAATATTTGTTTTCTTGAGTTTTCACAAAATAAATGGCCAAGCAAGGTAACCACCTTTGGTGGAGAGGATGGGGTGCCTAACACCTTCCCCATCCTCTAACCGGACCTCCTTACCTAGATCTAAGGTAGACCTTGCCCTTTTCCAATGAATGAGAGTCACTACAATGCCATGGAAAAAATGGTTTTCAAAAAATCAATTCGGGTGCCCATTCACACCCATTTCAAAAAAAGAATGGTGGCGACTCCAAACAAAGTAGCATTGAGGTTCATGGCGAACATTTCATGTCTACAACTTGGCGACTCCACTCGGGACTAAGTGGGTCCAAACCAATTTGTCTTGGCCATTTTCTTTTCTTTCATATTTTCTTTCGAAAAAAAAAAAAATATATTCAACTTTATTTTTCAGTTTCATTTTTGTTACTAACATATTGGTTGGTTGATTTACTTTGTTGTGCTTATGATGTTCTCTTCTTTGTGGGAATGCATGTAATATTTGTGTTCTTATTTTGTTTTGATTCAAAGTTGTAAGGGTTGATACACACTTGTAATGCACTTGTGCACATTCGATTCATATCTCATTGCACAAACCACCTTCTCCTATTTTAAAAATCTAACCCCGGATGCCGGTACTCTCAAGCCCCCTAGATCGTTCATTTGGGGAGGCGGGGAGGAGAACATCCACCTCAATCACCAACCTAAGAAGTGTACATTTCAATGTGCATGGAGGTTTGAAGATTGAGTAACCTCAAACCACCTATAGCCGCATGCATCAAAATACGATTAGAGGCATAGGACACAAATGTCAAGATGTATCAACCCTTGAGTATCTTGTAATGTTCTTTTTTTAGCCCTTGAAGGCAAAGTTGTAATGTCCAAGGGGGCAAAGTTGTATAGATTTTAAGTTTTTTTTTTCTTACATGTCCCCCTAGGTAAAGGGGGAAATCTCTATATATTTTTATGCTTTGCATAAAAAAAAAAAAAAAAAAATTTGTACCCCAAGCCAAAAAACAGAGGCTATGTGCCTCAAAAAATCTAAAAAAAAAAAAATTTTTAATTTTTTTTTTTTTTTGCAAAAATTAAGGTTCTGGTCCGTTTTTAAAGAACGGACCAGTACAAAAGCTCTTCGGTCCGTTCATTAAAAACGGACCCTAAAAAAAAAAAAAAAAATTTTTTTTTTTGCTCATTTTGTTCCTTACATCAGTCTTGACAACTTTTCTCTTGGACTTTATTTTTCTTTTTAGTTTTAAGGCTTGAAAATGATTAAATAAACCATTTCTTCGTTAAACTTAGGGTCTACCCCTCGCCACTTTGTGTTTCACCCAAATGGAGCTCGCCTCCACTCTACCTATCAAAGTTGATCCGGACCCAATGTGACACACTATCAACCTTACCCATAACCATATCTAAATGGGTCCATGACCCATATCCACTTCCTATTGGGTCCACGACCCATATCCATATCCAAATGGGTCCATGACCCATATCCACTTCCAATTGGGTCCACGACCCATGCCATATCCAAATGGGCCCACAACCCATATCCACTTCCAATTGGGTCCACGACCCATATCCACTTCTAGATGAGTCCACAACCCATATCCATTTCTAGATGGGTCCACGACCCATACCATATCCAAATGGGTCCATGACCCATATCCACTTCCTATTGGGTCCACGACCCATATCCACTTCCAATTGGGTCCACGACCCATATCCACTTCTTGATGGGTCCACGACCCGTATCCACTTTCAAATGGGTCCACAACCCATATCCACTTCCAATTGGGTCCACGACCCATATCCACTTCTAGATGGGTCCACGACCCATACCATATCCAAATGGGTCCATGACCCATATCCACTTCCAATTGGGTCCACGACCCATACCATATCCAAATGGGCCCATAACCCACATCCACTTCCAATTGGGTCCACGACCCATATCCACTTCTAGATGGGTCCACGACCCATACCAAATTCAAATGGGTTTACAACCCATATCCACTTCCAATTGGATCCACGACCCATATCCACTTCTAGATGGGTCCACGACCCATACCTATCCAAATGGGTCCATGACCCATATCCACTTCCAATTGGGTCAACGACCCATACCAAATCCAAATGGGTCCATGACCCATATCCACTTCCAATTGGGTCAACGACCCATATCCACACCCAAAGGGGGTCCACAACCTATATCTGTTCCAAATGGGTCCACGACCCATACCTACCTCTAGATGGGTTCACGACCCATATCCATTTCGAGTCGGATCCACAACCCGTACCAGATCAATCTTTAAATCTCAACCATGTTCATAATCTATATGTGAACCTTCGGCTCCGTGCCAATAAACCCCCAGCTCCGTGCTGACAACTGTCGGCTCCGTGCCGATGAACCCCCAGCTCCGTGCCGATGAACCCCCAGCTCCGTGCTGACAAAACCTCCGGCTTCGTGCTGATGAACCTCCGGCTCCTTGCCGACAAACCCCAGCTCCGTGCTGACAAACTCCAGCTCCGTGCTGATGAACCTTCGGCTTCGTGCTGATAAACCCCCAGCTCCGTGCTGACAAAACCTCCGGCTCCGTGCTGATGAACCTCCGGCTCCTTGTCGATGAACCTTCAGCTCCGTGCTGACAAACCTCCAGTTCCGTGCTGATGAACCTTCGGCTCCGTGCCGATGAACCCCTAGCTCCGTGCTGACAACCTCCGGCTCCGTGTCGATGAACTTCCAGCTCCTTGCTGATGAACCTTCGGCTCCGTGCTGACAACCTCCAGTTTCGTGCTGATGAACCTTCGGCTCCGTGCCGATGAACCCCTAGCTCCGTGCTGACAATCTCCAGCTCCTTGCTGATGAACCTTCGGCTCCGTGCTGACAACCTCCAGCGCCTTGCTGATGAACCTTCGGCTTCGTGCTGATAAACCCCCAGCTCCGTGCTGACAAAACCTCCGGCTCCGTGCTGATGAACCTCCGGCTCCTTGTCGATGAACCTTCAGCTCCGTGCTGACAAACCTCCAGTTCCGTGCTGATGAACCTTCGGCTCCGTGCCGATGAACCCCTAGCTCCGTGCTGACAACCTCCGGCTCCGTGTCGATGAACTTCCAGCTCCTTGCTGATGAACCTTCGGCTCCGTGCTGACAACCTCCAGTTCCGTGCTGATGAACCTTCGGCTCCGTGCCGATGAACCCCTAGCTCCGTGCTGACAATCTCCAGCTCCTTGCTGATGAACCTTCGGCTCCGTGCTGACAACCTCCAGCGCCTTGCTGATGAACCTTCGGCTCCGTACTGACAACCGTCAGCTCCGTGCCGATAAACCTCCGGCTCCGTGCCAATGAACCTCCAGCTCCGTGCTGACAAACCTCCGGCTCCGTGCTGATGAACCTTCGGCTCAGTGCCGATAAACCCCCAGCTCCGTGCTGACAACCTTCGGCTCCGCGCCGATAAACCTCCGGCTCCGTGCCGATGAACCTCCAGCTCCGTGCTGACAAACCTTCAATCCATGCCGATGAACCCCAACTCCGTGCTGACAAAAAATCCAACCTCAACGAAATTCAGGATTTTCTTAAAACAACTTTACCAATTAATCCAATCTGTCATAATTTCACCCACCTTACAAACGCCCGGATGTGACGACAGTCACCCGGAAGTGATGGTTATATCTGAACCATCAAGGGAGTCACCTTCCCAACTTATCCGTCCTGCAGAAGAAGGGCAAATTTTCAAGAATTGGGAGGAGTACCCAATCACTTACGAGGCCGCCATGGGGTCCAGAATCCCTACGGCCTCCAAAAAAAAACGTCATTAGCAAAATCTCGTCTATCCGAGGACCATAATGAGCCCTCGTCCTCGGAACAAGACTGTTTTGGGGGCTCACCTTCGTTGCTAATGAATTTGCATGATTTTTCTTTATCTTGTTTCAGGAATACAGATAGTCCACAAAATCTAAAAAAATCAAAAAGTTTTCAAAATTCAAAAAAATCAAAAATCTTTCAAAATTCAAAAAAAATCAAAAACTCTCCAAAATTCAAAAAAATCAAATATTCTCAAAAATTCAAAAAAATCAGAAATCTTCAAAATACCCAAGGTTTTCAAAGAATTTCCTCAGTTGAATGAGCCTTGTGACAGAACAGAGTATGAAAGAGAAGAATACGACTTTGACCTCGAGCTCGACTTTGATCTCATGGGGATTGAAGAAGAGTTAGAGGAAGAGGTTGAATATCCTCCAAAAGAAATCAAAGAACTCATAGAACGTCACGAGAAGGGTGTTCAGCCAAATATAGAGGATACAAACTCAGTGAACCTAGGCACCGAAGATGACCCACGGATCGTTAAAATCGGAGCCTTATTAACGATTGAGCAGAAAGAGGAGATGACAAAATTTTTACAACAGTACCAAGATATCTTTGCATGGTCCTACCAAGACATGCCTGGTTTAGACACAGATCTAGTCGTTCACAAGTTACCAATCAAAGCGGGAAGCAAGCCAGTCAAGCAGAAATTACGAAGGTTGAAACCAGAGTGGACACTTAGGGTCAAAGATGAAGTAATGAAGCAGTTCCAAGCAGGGTTTCTCGCAGTATCCACCTATCCTGAGTGGCTCGCTAATGTCGTTCCTGTACCAAAAAAAGATGGAAAGGTACGCATGTGTGTAGACTATCGTGATCTGAACAAAGCCAGTCCTAAAGATGACTTTCCATTACCACACATCGACACTTTGGTCGACAACACAGCAGGGCACGGTATGTTCTCCTTCATGGACGGCTTCTCGGGTTACAATCAAATTAAAATGGCGGAAGAAGATCAAGAGAAGACTGCATTCATTACACCTTGGGGTACCTTTCACTATAAGGTCATGCCATTCGGTCTTCAAGAACGCTGGGGCAACTTACCAACGAGCCATGACTGCCTTATTTCATGACATGATTCACAAGGAGATAGAGGTATATGTGGACGACATGATAGCCAAATCTAACCTCGATGAGGATCATCTGGTAAACCTGAAGAAATTGTTTGATCGATTAAGGAAGTACAACTTAAGGCTTAATCCGGCAAAGTGTGTATTTGGGGCAACATCAGGGAAGCTATTGGGGTTCATTGTCAGTAGAAGAGGCATTGAAATCGATCCAGCTAAAACGAAGTACATCATAAATATGGAGCCACCCAAATCAGAGAAAGAGATCAGGGGATTCCTAGGGAGAATTCAGTACATTAGTCGGTTCATCGCACAACTAACTCCGATATGTGAGCCAGTATTCAAACTACTGAAGAAGAATGAGCCAAAAGAATGGAATGAAGACTGTCAGGAAGCTTTCGACAAGATTAAGAGATATCTGCTTAATCCACCGGTTTTAGTTCCACCTACACCAGGTCGACCTTTACTGATGTATCTTTCTATGCAAGAAAACTCCATGGGCTGTGTACTGGGGCAACATGATGAAACAGGTCGAAAAGAGCGTGCCATCTATTACCTTAGCAAGAAGTTCACAAGTTACGAGGCGAACTATTCAACACTCGAAAAGACGTGTTGTGCCCTCGTTTGGGCATCACAACGACTACGCCACTACTTGCTTAGCTATTCGACTATGCTCATTGCTCGGATGGACCCCTTGAAGTACCTCTTCGAGAAGCCGGCGCTAACAGGACGCACTGCAAAATGGCAGCTACTATTATCTGAGTTCGACATCACCTATGTCACTCAAAAAGCCATCAAAGGACAAGCCATTGCTGACCACTTAGCGGAACACCCTCTGCCCGACTATGAACCGCTAAAGACAAATTTTCCTGATGAAGCCATTTTGTTTGCTGAAGCCGAGAGCGACAATGAAGAATCTAGTTGGAAAATGTATTTCGATGGAGCAGTAAACCAAAAGGGAAACGGAATTGGGGCAGTCTTGGTTAAGCCAGACGGAACGCATATCCCTATTGCAGTCAGATTAAGGTTTCAGTGTTCGAACAATGAAGACGAGTACGAAGCATGCATTGTGGGGTTGAAAGCAGCGATCGACCTCGAAGTGGATGAAATAGATGTATTTGGAGACTCAAGTCTGGTAGTCTACCAAACAACGGGAGAATGGAAGACCCGAGAACAGAGACTGGTTCCGTATCACGAGTATCTCGAAGATCTAAGTTCAAACTTCACCCGAATCTCCTTTACTTACATGCCGAGGGCTAAGAACCAGTTTGTAGATGCATTGGCTACTCTAGCCTCAATGATCAGCATCTCTGAAGATACCATAGTCGACCCTATTGAGATTGGTATTCAAGACGAGCCAGCGTATTGCTTACCTGTGGAGATCGAAGAACCTGAAGAAAAACCATGGTATGCAGACATCAAGGCATTCTTAGAGGATCGAACTTTCCCACCCGATGCCACAACGACGGATCGAAAGACTATTCAGAGATTGGCAGGACAGTTCTTCTTGAGTAGCGGAGTCTTGTACAAAAAATCGCATCACGAGGTCCTCCTCAGGTGTGTAACACAGACAGAAGCTCAACGCTTAATCGAGACTGTGCATGGAGGAGTCTGTGGACCTCACATGAATGGACATATGCTCGCAAAGAAGATTATGAGAATGGGTTACTACTGGATGACTATGGAGAGCGACGGATATCAACATGTTCGAAAATGTCACTTGTGTCAAATCTATGCCAACAAGATCAACGCACCACCTTCAGAATTGCACAATATGACTTCTCCCTGGCCCTTCTCACTCTGGGGCATGGATGTCATCGGGCAGATCAATCCTCAAGCTTCCAATGGGCATCGCTTCATCTTAGTCGCTATCGACTACTTTACAAAATGGGTAGAAGCAGCATCTTACGCCAATGTTACAAGGGGCAATGTCTTGAAATTTGTGAAGAACAACATCATATGTCGATACGGCCTCCCAAGCGGGATAGTAACCGATAACGCCAAAAATCTCAAGAACAAAGACATGTCTAAGATGTGCAAGGATTTTCAGATCACCCATCACAACTCAGTCATTTACAGACCAAAGATGAATGGAGCAGTTGAAGCCGCTAACAAAAACATCAAGAAGATCATCGAGAAAATGGCCGTTACTTACAAAGATTGGCACGAAATGTTACCATTCGCTCTACATGCTTATCGAACATCAATCCGAACTTCGACTGGGGCAACGCCTTATTCACTAGTCTATGGAATGGAAGCAGTCTTGCCCGTTGAGGTCGAGATTCCCTCCCTTCGGATATTAAAGGAAGTTGAATTGATGAAGCAGAATGGGTCCAAGCCCGATTCGATCAGTTGAACTTAATAGAGGAGAAACGACTTTCAGCAATCTGTCATGGGCAAACTTATCAACGGAGAATAGCACGAGCTTATAACAAGAAGGTTCGACCTAGAGAGTTCTCGCCAGGAGATCTTGTTTTAAAGAAGATTTTGCCAATACAAGAAGATGCGAGAGGAAAGTTCCGTCCGAATTACGATGGGCCATTCGTCGTCCAAAAGGTACTGTCCGGAGGGGCGCTAATCCTTACAGAGATGGATGGGGAAGTCTTTCCACAACCGATCAATGCTGATACCGTGAAAAAATATTACGCCTAAAGTCGTTCCTTGAAATGAAGAGGGCCATCTTTCTACTACCTGAACAATTATCTACCCTTAGTTAATCCTTTTTGAGCCATCACATTCATTTCTTAACCTAGGACCGGGGCAAGTCACCACCACAAAAAAAAAAAAAACGTCAAAAGTCAAAACAAAAATACCAAAGTATACTCCTGGCCCGCATGAGGATAAACTGTGAACGGCTAAAAGTACAAAAAAAATCAAAAAGTCAAAAATCTCGAATGTCTGATCAAAGCTCGACCCAAATCTCCAAGTTCGTCTGACAATGGGAGGAGACATAGATCATATTTTCGAAACAAAAACAGACAAACCCCATGTCCGATCTACCCCTCAATAAATCCAGACTCAACCTTCTTTATATCCTTTCACAACCTAACCTAAGCCTACGTTTCGTCCTAATTAAAGTCCTCTCAGATCAGGGAACGGTTCAAGGCAACTCAATCACAGTGGAAGCACGTCATGGAAAACATCGTCAGTGCAGTCTATCTTGCCACTTAAATCGGATTTCAAGCCACCAAAGTCGTTGGGAGATCCGAGAGGGGAGACTAGGTCGAATATTTGAAAAAAAAGAGCGACTCGAAGTGTAGAGTCATTGATCTTGAAGCTCAACTTGAGTCCCCGCACCATGAAAATCGTCGGAGGAACTCGAGAGGGGAGTCCAGATCTGTTACTCAAGAAAGAGCGCCACTAGAAGAGTAGAGTATTCGATCTCGCAGCTCAACTTGAGTCACCAAGCCACAAAGGGCATAAAGAAATCGAGAAGACATTCAAAAAAAAAGAAAAAAAAAAAATCTATAAAGTAAGCATAGACTGAAAGGGCATAGTGAAAACCTGCAAGGGCACTATGAGTAAAAAAATCAGTCCATGGCAAGATCAAAACCACCGGCATGATGAAAACCCAAAAAGGGCGTCGATGCGCAAAAATGTGGAAATCGGGTCTGGTGAAAACCGTAACTGGCGCCAGGGGAAAAAATGAAAAAAAAAAAAAAACAAAAAAAAAAAAAAAAAAAAAAAAAAAAAAAACTCCTGGCTCGCAAGAGTATAAACTGTGAACGGCGAAAATCTCGAAATCCTCAATGTTCCAACAGATGCAACTAAGATAACTCAGTCAAAATTTTCAATCTCGGGGATGACTCTAAAGAGGTTAAGGATTAGCTGACACTTGTATCCTCGACATTTGGCAAAGGCACCATGATCGTTAACTTTCAGAGTTTTCAAACACAGTCTGTCACAGATTATTCGACAAAGGGAATCTTTTAAAACCTAAAACAAAAAAAAATGCATCATCAAAATTACTATTCTTGGCCTATGACGAAGAATCTAGGACTTTTCTTAAAATCAAGTGTTTTCGAAAGCAGTAGATATATCTGAGGCCACTATGTAAAAAAACCTATTTCATTCATTTCAAATAGTGTTACATCATTATCATTAAAAGCAGGGTACAAGAAGGAATAACGGGCAAAGTACCACTCAAGCATTTCTCTGGCAAGCGTAGAAGGCAACAAGCCATCCTCTAGGGCTTGACCTGAGCAGCTTGGTCAACGATGATTCTCTTCACATCCGAGGCTTGATGACACACCAAATACTCAAATATTATGCCATCATGCAAGTCTTTCTCAAGGATGGTCACGTCACACTAAGCTCTCTCAAGATGATCCTATAACTTCCATGAAGGGGAAACTAAGTTCGAAATGCAAAATCAAGGAGGGAAAAAGAAAAAATATCTCAAAATTGCATTGCATGGTTCAAAACGTCAATCACTTCCAAAAATCATAAAAAATGGTATCTAAGATTTCAAACGAGCTCCGTGCCACGAAATCAAGGGTTTCAAAAAGGCTAATCCTGTCAGACCCCGTGCTTGGGTAGCCACATTTTACAAAAAATTCTTCAATCCATCCGGCGTTGTTAATCGTCATGCAATAAATTATTTCGGATTCGTGCAAATAAAGGGTCTAATTTATTCTTTGCAGTTCTTTGCAAGCAACTCCTGCAAAGAGGGGCAGCTGTAGACACCCCAATTTGCACGAACCCATAGGAAAATCCAAATTTTCTCGAATTAATTTCGATTTAGAACTCAAGTTCTTCGACGGACCCACATTGCTATTTTGCATCATTTTCATGCATACATGCATCATCTCATATCATCGCATGCCCATACCTTGTCCTTAATCCACCTAAACCTATGCCCATCACCCAAAACCAAATCCAATTCCATATCCCAAACCCAAATCCAAGTCCATGTCCTAACCCAAAACCAAGTCCATCCTAAGCCCAAACCCAAGTCCACATCCCTAACCCAAAACCAAGTCCATCCTAAGCCCAAATCCAAGTCCATATCCCAAACCCAAACCCAAGTCCATTCTCTCACCCCTTATATGATGACACATGTTGATACCTCATAAGCCCCCAATACCCAATGCATCATCTAATTGGAGGGTCAACTTTTCCTTTGTGAAAACTCAAGAATGCCCTTCTCAAAAAGTTTAGTCAAACCAAAAAGGTTATTTGGTCTTTGGTAATAATCCATAAAGGTGAGGGAACTTCCCATTATGCCCTCAAAAGGTGGGAATCTTCAAGTACATACATGGAGTTCTCTCATTGGTCCATTTCAAAATTATACTTCCACCCTTGCTTATTTGTTATTTACAAATGAACCAAAGTCTACTTTTCACCTACCACTTCACCTTTACACATGTCATCCTCCTATTCACCCTCCCAAATGTGCTTTTGTTTTCCCATTGGTCCATTTCAAAACTACACTTCCACCCCTTGCTTTATGAGTTATTTACAAATAAACCAAGATCTACTTTTTACCTACCACTCCACCTTTACACATGTCATCCTCCTATTCACCCTCCCAAAAGTACTTTTGTTCTCTCACCTCTATTTACCAAAAAACCAAGGATCAAAGCATGCTTTTAGGGTTTCTTCACAAATGTCATCTTTACCCTCATACAAATGGAAAATCCAAAAAGAAATAACCTAAATCTCATGTCCATTTTCTTTATTTTTAGGGTTGGACCACTTTATCCCCAAAAGTTCTCCAAAAACTCTATAAATACCCTCATTTTCCATGATCAACTCATGCTCTCAAGCCCCCATCTCTCAACCTAAAACTCTACAAAAATTCCTACTCATTCTCTCATCTTTAAACTTCAACTCAACCCTCAATCATCTCATTCATCTCTCAAGCCTACTCTTCAAGGTTCAAGTTCATTAAGGGACAAGGTGGGGATAAGATGTAGTTATTTATTTTAAAGCTTGCATCTTCTTCTTCTAACCTTCTACTTTATTTTATTTTTAGAAAACCTTAGGATGTAATGCATACCCTCTCCCATCCTCGGTAGATTGGACTAAGGTTCGATCGAAAGGATGGGGGTTGAAGCCCTTTTCACCTCAATCTCATGCATCATATTGTACACAATGCACACACTCACTTATGCATGGCAATGATGAAGAAATGTGTCACCCTCTTGATGGGGTGAAACACTAAGTTTCTAGCCATGCATACATGCATCATGGTTGTGACCTCAAGGGAACTCCATCATGGAGTCTCTCTAAAACCCAAACCTACATTCATATTCATAAATTTAATGTGGCTACATGGGTCATTCTTTTCCATAGAATGCCCCTAATGTCATGTTAAAAATCAAAACCCTTTTTAAGGGAACATTCCACTTAATGCACGCACCACTCTTATCATACATTCTCATGCATTTTAATATTTGTTTTCTTGAGTTTTCACAAAATAAATGGCCAAGCAAGGTAACCACCTTTGGTGGAGAGGATGGGGTGCCTAACACCTTCCCCATCCTCTAACCGGACCTCCTTACCTAGATCTAAGGTAGACCTTGCCCTTTTCCAATGAATGAGAGTCACTACAATGCCATGGAAAAAATGGTTTTCAAAAAATCAATTCGGGTGCCCATTCACACCCATTTCAAAAAAAGAATGGTGGCGACTCCAAACAAAGTAGCATTGAGGTTCATGGCGAACATTTCATGTCTACAATAATCTATAGCAACTAGAATGTATTCATGCCCGTTTGATGCCTTAGGAGATATTTTACCAATAATGTCAATTTTCCAAACTGAAAATGGCCACGGTGAAGTCAGACCAACTAATTGAGAAGGTGGCACCTGTATGAAGTTCACATGTATTTGGCATTTATGACAGGTCTTGACCATGTGATGACATTCTGTTTCCATCGTGGGCTAGTAATACCCTTGTCGCATAATTTTTCTAGCTAATATTTTCCCATTCATGTGAGAACCACAATCCCCTGAATGTAGTTCAACCATTATCTATTTAGCTTGATCTTCATCAACACATGACAAGTGAATCACATTATAAAACCTTTTGTATAAACTTCCTACGCACAGGATGAATTGAGATGCTAATCTTCGTAGGGTTTGTCATTCCTTCCCCAATGCTTCTCCTGGGAATTCTTATTTTTTCAACACTCTTTTTATATCTGTATACCATGGCTTTCCATCAGGTAGTCTAGTAGAAATGTTGATCTGATAGTAATATGCAAGTTTGTCTTTGACTTCGATGGTGATCGGCCTCAATTCCATGCAAGGAGGCAAATGGATCATTGAAGAGAGAGTGGCTAAAGAGTTAGCAAATCTATTATCTTCCCTTGACAGGTACTGGAATAGGATAACTTTAAACTTACTTACTAAGTGTAGACACCCCATTTTTGCACTCAATTGATTAATCAACTCGTCAACCCGATCGCAACGATTCCCAATGATGGATGTTTATTCCAATGCTTTATTTTGTTACTAGATGTGTTTCAGAAATCCGAACGAGGTATCTCAAACTGACAAAACTGTAGAAACCACGCTACGCTAGGAAAATATAACCCAGAAGCTTAGAAATCATCATTTTGCAGATAAAAAGAAGCTTTACGATAAAAATCACTAAAAAATGACCAAATTACCAAAATACCCCTAATATCAAAATGACCCTAGAACCCACGTTACGCTTAGGAAAACTCATTCAAACACATAAAACAACAAATCTAAACCGAATAAATCATTTCGCCAATTTTTACAAAATTATGAAAATGCCCCTCATAAAGTTCACGACCATTTCACACAAAAAATTTCATAAATGACATAAACAAATATTATCATCGAATTCCTTACGAAAAATAGATTCTAAAACATCCTGAAACATAAAAAACTAACTTAAAACGTGAAAAGTCCTCTTCGGGGACAAAATGGTAATTTCACAATTTTTATAATTAAAAATTTTGAAATTAATAAATAAAATATTAAATAATTAAAGTGAAACATTAGAAAAAATAATTTAAAAATTTTAATTAAAAAAATAGATCAATCAGACTCTCAGGCAAAATTGTTGAGGGTTGCCAAGATATTTCTTCAAAGACCCCTCCATTTGGAGGTCCAAAGAATTAAAGATATAATAGAGGGGGGTTCTCCAAAACATTAAAGTCAATTAAACAAGACTAAAGTCAAGGTATTAGAGTCAATCAAGTAAGATTAAAGTCAAAATTAAAGTCAATTAAGTAAGACTAAAGTCAAAATATTAAAGTCAATCAAGTAAGACTAAAGTCAAAATCTTAAAGTCAATCAAATAAGACCAAAAGTCAAAATCCTAATAGAGTTCTAATTAAATAATAACTCTATTTAATAGAATTCTAACTAAAATATAACTCTACCTAAAACAATTCTAATTAAAATACAACTCTACATAAAATAATTCTAAGTAAAATACAACTCTAATTAAAAGAATTCTAATTAAACATTAATTCTATCTAAATCAACCCTTAAAAAAATCTATAAATAGGGGTCTTTACACCCTATTTTCGTATCAAAAAATAAACCCTAGAAAAAGTAGGTCGAAAAGCTTCCCTAGCCTCCCCAAAACCCTAATTTTGAAGTCCTAACTCCTTACCTAACATCCATAACCCAACTTTAGCTCAAAAAATACCTAGAAACCCTTAAAAAACACTCGGAAACCCATAAAAAAATCCAAAGAATTCAGATCTAAGAAAGAAATACCTCAACTTGAAGATCAGAAAATAGATCCGGTGACAGAACGAAGTAAGGAATACTATACAAAAAGTTGTTTTATCAGATCTGAGGGAAAAAAATCATTACATTCAGAAAAGGTAAGTATTTTTATTTTTTTTATTAATTAGGTCTTTTTAGCAATGTAGTTCTATTTGGGAATTAGTAGAGACCGGCGTTTGCCGGGCAGGGTTGGTGCCTAATACCTTCCAACTCCGTAACGTGATCCCCGGATTTAGTTTCTTATTTTTCGTAGATTAGTTTCTTTTGCCTTTTAGAGTCAATTTTTGGTTCCTAAACTGTAATAACTAGGTGGCGACTCCCAAACCTCAAAGGTCAAAAGTGGATACGCACACCCCGCGGATCGAGGCCGCTTTCACTAAGTTTAACTGAAACTCATGATAAGGCTTCAACTTTTCATCCATAGTCTTCCATTCTTCCAATGACTAATGTATAATCAAGGCTGAATCCCCGAAAATTTCAATTTCTGTAATGCCTAGATTCAAAATAGCTTCAAGCCCAGTGATGCATGCTTCATACTCTGCTATATTATTGGTGTTAGAAAAGGCTAACTTAATAGCTATAGGAATGTGGCAACCTTTAGGAAAAAACAGAACTGCCCCTATTCCATACCCATTCTAATTGGCGGCCCCATCAAAGTACATTTGCTATGCTTGATTCTGCTGTTCCTCTTCAACATGCAAGAATTCTTATCTGGAAACTGATCAACAGACCTTATTCCTTCCACCATTGGATGATCTGCAAAGTATTCTGCCACAGCTCTTCCCTTAATAGATTTTTGTGTAACATGCGTGATGTCAAACTTTGATAACAACAACAGCCATCGTGCGGTTCTCCCTGTCAGTGCCGGTTTCTCAAAGAGATATTTGAGAGGATCTATCCGAGATAACAAGATAACTGAATGAGATAACATATAGTGTCGAAGTCTCTAAGTATCCTATACCAGTGCCAAACAAGTTTTTTCTAGGGCTGAATACTTTCGTTCATACTCTAACATCTTTTTGTTGATATAGTAGATAGTCCTTTCTCTACGATTATCTTTGTCATACTTTACAAGCATACATCTCATAGCTTCTTCTATAACTGATAGATAAAGAAGAAGTGGTTCACCCGCTGTAGGTGAAACCAAAATAGGCAGGTTCAAGAGATATTCATTGACTTGATCAAAAGTCTTTTGATATTGTTTGTTCCAAACTGTTGGTTCATTTTTCTTGAGAAACTTGAAAATAGGTTCGTAGACATTGATGAGTTGAGCAATGAATCTGCTGACATACTGAATTCTGCCTAAAAAATCTCAAATCTGCTTCTCAATTTTAGGCGGTAGCATATCTTGGATAGCATTAATCTTCAAAGGGTCTACTTCGATCCCTCTTTGACTGACTACAAATCCCAATAATTTTTCAAAAATTACTCCAGATACCCATTTCTATGGGTTGAGACGGAGTTGATACTTTTGAATTCTTGTGAGAAATTTTTTTAATGCAGCAATGTGCCCCAGTCGTTCCTTAGATTTGTCTATCATATCATTTGCATAGACTTTGACTTCCTTGTGTATCATGTCATACAGTATAGTCGTGACTGCTCTTTGATAGGTGACTCCAGCATTCTTCAAACCAAAAGGCATAACCTTGTGGCAAAAGGTTCCCCACTATGTGATGAACGATATTTTTTACATATCTCGAAGATTTATTTTTATCTGATTGTACCCTGGAAAACCATCCATGAAAGATAGCAACGTGTGCCTTACCGTACTATCAATAGAACATCTATGTGTGGTAAAGGAAAACTGTCTTTTAGACTTGCTTAGTTTAGGTCTCTAAAATCCACGCACATTCTGACTTTTCCATCCTTTTTAGGCACCGGGACGACATTAGCAATCCACTCAGGGTATTCTACTACTTCCAAAAATTTGGCATTAATCTACTTCGTAACTTCTTCTTTAATCTTTATAGTCCATTTCGACTTCATATGTCAAAGTTTCTGTTTGATTGGTTGAGCATCAGGATATAATGGAATCTGATGTTGAACAATATCTGTGCTTACTCCCGGCATATCCGCGTAAGACCACGCGAACACGTCTTTGAATTTTCTAAGCAAGTCTACTATTTCTTTGCATTCATCGAGAGATAAGGTGATCCCAATCCGAATCTCTTGAGGACTTTCTTTTGTTCCAAGGTTGATTATTTCAGGGGAAGGTTCTTTGTCAGAAGATTCTCCTTCCGAAACTAGATTATTAGTTAAATTATCATTGCGCTCAGGGTAATCAAAAATTTCTTTCATTTCATTAAAGAGAGATGGGGTAACAAGACTCATTGTAAACTTAACATACTCACTTGACTTAGCAGAAATAACAGACTTATTTGACTTAGCAAAAGACTCATTTAACTCAGTAGAAAAAACTAACTTACCTAACTCGATTGAAATAAAGGACTCACTAGACATGCCGGACTGAACAGGACAGAACCAGCTCGACATGTAGCACAGGACTTATTACATGATAATTAGAAAGAAACCCGACCGCGAGTTTGATTACAAACTGAGGATTTGGGATCCCTTTCTCAACTGACAACACTAGGACACTGTGATCTTTAATGAATAATTGATTGATATTGAGGGAGTCTAGATTGAGCTACTAGTCTTCAACTTCCTTTTCTTCAGCTTTTGTATTTGCTTCCTTTTCAGGCCATTCATTGCCAAAGAAGATTTCAAATCCTGACTGACGAGTACCTGTGATGTGATCAATGAATGGCTCTGGGTACCCACAATAACAGAAATCTTTTCCTTTTTTCATGAAACATCAATTAAGGGTTTTACGATAAAGCTTCATTTTAATCAGATTCGTGGTGCAGCCTTTTTGCAATTATTTTGTCCTGCTTTGTCTTCCAGTATTGGGTCCAATCTTCCTTAGTAGGTTTATATCCTAGTCTAAATGTGCCGATGACTTCTTTAATCACTAGTGTCTCTTTAATACTTTGTTGATTGCGACCTAGGCCCATACCAGGGAAAAATCTCATTTTTTTGAACATATTGGTCATGTAGCAGTTAAAGGTATTCTCGATAGGGAAATATTCTTTCATCGAGTGATCCCATTGGACTAGGCATATCTTTTCAAATTTGAACCCACTAAACTTTACACCCTGTTGTTCTAGTTGAATCTCAAGTAATGGTTCATTCTTAGCTTCGGTACTACTTACAATCCCCATAATCTCAACATTTCCATGAAGGGTAATTACTAGTCTATCTTTGATAAATTTAACTTTCTGGTGTAGCGTGGAAGGTATGGCTTTGATCTGATGTAGTCGTGGTCTTCCTAACAGTAAATTGAAAGAGGACTGGATATCAATGACTTGAAATTCCACAGGGAATTCAACTATGCCTATGGATATTCTGAGATGTAAAATTCCCAATACATCCCTCTTGATGTTATCATATGCCCTAACACCCTGATTAGTTGGTTTAAGATCTTCAACTTTAAACCCAAGGCAAGTAGCAGTCTTTAGAGGACAAACATTCAGTACACTCCCATTTTCAATCAAAACTAGAGGTACCCTCATCTCGTTATAGTCAATTGTGATGTGTAACGGCTTAGTGTGGTTTACTCCCTCTTTTGGGAGATCTGAGTTCGAGAAGGATAGGATATTCTCTCCATAAGTCGCCCCTACTATATTAGTCAGCTGATCTGGAAAAGTATCAAGGGAAACTTGGGCTATGTTTAGTGCTTTGAGAACAGCCTCCCTATGAGCAATGGAAGCCATTAGTAAATCCCAAACTGAGATATTGGCCCCTGATTTCTTCAACTGCTCACGGAGTTATCTTCTTTGATATTTTCTTTGATAGGATTTTCTCTTGCTAAGACTGCAAGATTATCAACACAGAGTTCTTGTGACTTAAAGACTCTTCTCCTTCGAGTCATATGTCTAATTTAATCACAAGAGAGGGAGAAATACTCATCTTCTTCAGTCAACAAGTATGGATCTTCATCTGTCAAGGAGACAAGACTTTTTGAGTTCATTTGAGCCAAAAAATAACTAGTGAATGAGGGGCTACTGTTAGTATGTATTGTCTGAGGTTAGATCGAAGGGCTCGTAGCTCGTGGTGAAGATTTCTTCGGTGAAAGCTATTCTGACGATGGGGTAACTAGGTGGTTTGACTTGGATGGGGTGGATGAGAAATATAGGGTCAAATGGTAATTGGGTGTTGGAAATCATGTTCAGGTTTGGTGGAAGTTGATAGGCAGGTAATGGATTAGTGGTGACATTTGGTGATGTTGGGTTAGGGATTGTGACCTTTTTGTTGTTAATAAGGTTTTGAATGGCATGGCCCAAGGTGATACATTGATCAGTGTGACGGCAAAAGTTTTGATGGAACTCGTAGAACAAGTTAGAGTTGTGTCCAGTTGGCAAGGGATTTGGTAAAGGTCGGGGTTGGATAAGGGTAAGAAACCTTTTTTTTTTTATCAATTTGTGAAGAGCTACAGTGAGACTCATCCCTAGATTAGTAAATTAACACGGAGTTCGAGGTTGACTTGTGTGAACCTGGTTATTAGTCCGGACTGGGGGTTGAGTTGGGATAGCTGACGTGTTGGCTATGTAAACATGGTTGGTACTAGGTTTGGGAACATAGGGTTTCTTAGACTTGTTATCCGAGGGGTTAGAAAGAACCCCAGAGGCAAAACGCATCATCGAGTTGGCTTTTGACTTGTAATAGGGATTCAAAGGTAGGAAGATATTGAGCAACCAAGTGCTAAGCATATCCTTGTGTAAGTTTTTTCAAGATAATTGCCACTTGTTCATTCTCTGAGGTTCTATCCCACATTTGGGCAGCCTAGCCCTTCAACGACCAATGAAATCAGTGAATATTTTCCCGTTTTTTTGTTTAGTTGACTCCAAATCCCTTCTTGAAGTTTTAATCTCGGTACTATATTTATACTAATGCCAGAAATCTCTTGACATGTTCTCCCATGTACCTATTATAATTGGCTCTTGAGACATCAACCAACGTAGAGCTGACCTGGATAGAGTCCACTGAAATAACAACATCATCTGTTCATCACTGAGCCCCATAGTGCGCATGTTAGTAACATACATTTTAAGATGCGCTTTTGCACAACCTACCCCACTGAACTTGTACATTTCAGGCATTACAAACTTCTCTAGCAGATGAATTCTAGGGATACGGTTCAAGACTTTAATGCCTACTGTAATTTCTTCGATACCCTTTATACTCTTCATAGTTGACTCTAATTGAGACATCCTGTTAGCTAATACCGGATTTTCATAAAATGTTCTTCATCTCCGTCAAGCTCAAAGACCTCATGTGTACGTCTCGTTGCATTTTCTTCTACCCTTTTTCCTTTGGATCATAAAGGAGACTGCCCGTTGATTCTAAAATCTGTTCTAGGACTTCCACTTTGCCTCTTATACTATTGATATCATTGGCAAAGACTGCCAAGATCTTATGAATCTCTATAAGCTCAGACTCTGAAGTCATTTATGCCTGTTGACTTGGTACTGACGTTCGCTTTAACTATCTGGACTTACGACTCCAACTAGGAGGTGGAAGCTTGAGTTTGGGCACAATGATAATCCTATACACCCCATCAAAGGTAAATTTAATCAATTTTAGTGTTACCCCCTTGATAATATTTTAATGAGTCATTTTATTGAAATTTGTGCACCAATCCATTAATTAATCCATTCACACAATGATTATTCAAAAGAGAAATAAATAAAAGAAAATAGCTTTATTGAAAATGATTGATAAAGAAATGTTCTCATTATAACATCTTTCAACAAATTTGACTTAAACTATTTTTTATATGGATGCTTGGCTTTGTCTTGATGGTCATCAAGATTGCTATCAGGTTTGATCTTTTTAGCTTCAACAACTAACTCCTTGAATTCTGCTGGTCCGTATGGATACCCTAAGGTGCGTTTGTTCCAAGCATTCTTAAAAAAATGTACTAACTTTTCAGTCAATGGCTTGGGAGGGAAGAAAGCTTTGTGCTGAGGTAAAGATAACTCTATGGATACGTCGTACTGCTCTAGGATCAATGCAGGTTGGTAGAAAGATGGTTCTTCTAGTCCGATCAAACGGACATAGTAGGATCCTTTGATTTCTAGAACAGGGGGGATTAGTTATCCACCAAGGACATCTTAGACTGATATGACGGGCAAAACGAGAATCCAACCATTTACTCCAAGCCTTGATTAAGTTGTGATGCACTAACAAGTTTCTTTTAGAAAAGTATTCTGGCCCATACTCGAGGTTTGAAGGGACATCTACAATTTTGAGACGATTGCAAAGCCACATATAGAGTAGGTGTAGTCTTCCTTTGAAGCTTTCCCTCTCACCATTCTTTATGACATTCAGACCCGAGAAACTTTTAGCTAGGATAAGAGGTACAGGGTTGGCTTTCCTTGAGAGTTGGGAGACTATGTGTATGAAGGACTCAGGGACAGTTTGACCGTCACTTTTAGAGGTCAGCATTTATTGGGCTAGGATTCCTAGGCACAATCGATTGTCTCTGGTGGCTCGCCAGGCTTCTGATTTTACATTAACGGGATGACTGCAGGATCAATACGGGCCCAGTAAAGATATGAGTTGATTAGATCAAGATAAAGTATGCTTAAAATAGATAATTGGGAGTAGGAAGTTCAAGGAATTCTACTTTGTTTTTATTCCCTCATTTGCTTTCATTTGTTAAACTTTTTGATCTAAAGTGCTAACACCAAGCCCTTATGATTGAGTTATAAAAAGGTTAGAGACTAGAAATTGCTCATCAACATGTTCTAGGTAGATCCACCTCTAATGGTGGTTTAATTTCATAAGTTTAATTGCTTTTAACTTCATTTATTTTAGTTCAATTTCTAGCAAATTTAAATCTTCTTATAAGTTCAAAAAAACAAAGAAAAACAGTTTTAATTCATTTTGGTTAATTTGAATTTTATTCTCTTACCTTAACTCTACTCCCTTTTTCTCTTGGGTTCGATCCCCTACTTGTCCCACAAGTAAGGTAAAAGTAATATTAATATTAACTCCAGTGGGAAGAACAACGATATTCTCATCACTTAGACTCATCGAGATTCGTCTCAGACTTACTTAGATTTTGCCCAGACCTGCTGAGATTCTTTCACGAATTTTGCTCAAACCCGCCGAGATTCATCTCGGATTATACCCAGACCTTCTCGAATTTTTCTCAGACCTTCTCGGATTTTTTTCAGACCTTCTTGGAATTTTCTCAGACCTACCGAGATTCTTTCTCAGATTTTACTTAGACCCGTCGAGATTCGTCTCAGATTTTACTCATACCTGCTCAGATTTTGCTTAGACCTGTCGAGATTCTTTTTTGGATTTTACTTAGACTCGTCGAGATTCATCTTGGATTATACTTAGACTCTGCTCAGATTTTACTCAAACCTGCCGAGATTCTTTCTCGGATTTTGCTCAGACCCGCCAAGATTCTTTATCAGATTTTGCTAAGACCTGCTGAGATTCTTTTTCGAATTTTGCTCAGACCCACAGAGATTCATCTTGGATTATTCTCAGACTTGCTCATATTTTGCTCAAACCTATCGAGATTTTTTCTTAAATTTTATTTAGACCCGCTGAGATTCATCTGAATTACTCAGACTTGTTGAGATTCTTTCTCGAATTTTGTTTAGATCTGTCGAGATTCTTTCTCGGATTTTGCTTACATCTGTCAAGATTATTTCTCAGACCTATCGAGATTCTTTCTCGAATTTTGCTTAGACCCGCCAAGATTCGTCTCGGATTATTCTCAGACCTACTCAGATTTTTCTTAGACCTGCCGAGATTCTTTCTCGGATTTTGCTTAGACCCGTCGAGATTCATCTCAAATTTTACTCAGACCCGTCGAGATTCGTCTCGGATAATATTCAGACCTTCTTAGAATTTACTCAGACCAGCTCAGATTTTGCTCAGACCTGTCGAGATTCATCTCTGATTATACTTAGACCTTCTCGGATTTTGCTCAAACCCGTAGAGATTCGTTTCGAATTTTACTTAGACCTGCTCAGATTATGCTCAGACCTTACGCTTAGTTTTTCTCAGAATATGCTCAGATTTTACTCAGTTTTATCCGATTCTTTTTAAACACGTTTCTCGGATTTTATGTTGACCTGACACAGTTTTTCATTATTAAGTTTGCTATCCTCATAGCATAAATGTGCAGAATGGAGATGCGCATTTTTGAAATCATCACTACACAATGGCACACACGTGCACTCACATTGCATTAGCATTAGTTATGGAGAATTTTTCAAAATTCAAGGATTTGATAGTTTTTCCAAGGAGAGGTTACCCTCAAGGATCTGGATGCTTCGACAAATTGCCGAATCAACTACAAAATGAGCTATCACTAGCTTTGGCATTCGGATGTCGTACTATCTACCACAATAGATTAAACATCTAGTTTGCTTCCACCCTCTGCTACAAAAGGGCATTTGTAAACACCAAATTTTTACATCTGCCTAATTCAACAATTCTTCACCTGGTTGTTGTGAATTCCTAATGATGAGTATAAAAGAACTCGAAGGCATGTGAGTACTATTTTGATTCCTTCTGTTTCTAATTTATTTTCATCCCTCTACTTGTCACGACTTGACATAGAAGTTTACGCACACTTAGGATCGCTACATCTTACGTCCGACTTAGCAAACACGTACACATAGGTTCACTACACAATTCGATAACTCAGAGACCTTGCTACACTAGGAAAATATGAATTTGAGACTTAAAAATAATCACATAGGGATTGAAAGAAACTTTACGCTAAAATCCGTAAAAATCTGTACAAATCACAAAAATGATGAAAATACCAATCATAAATTTTGGACTGCTGAAAAATCTGGAAAGTACCTCCATTGCACTCAGAATGTGATTTCGAGTCTAACGGGACCCAAATCGATAAAAACAAAGAAATTCAAGAAAAAACTATAAAAATCACCAAAATGATGAAAATACCCCTCATAAATTTTGGACCCCTGAAAAATCTTGAAAGTACCTCCTAAAAGCGCCCTCGATCCGCGGGGTGCACAAATCCGCTTTTGACCCTTGAGGTTTGGGAGTCGCCACCTAGTTATTAAGGTCTAAGAACCAAACTGACTCTAAGAAAGGCAAACATTACTAATCTACGAAAGAAAATAAAGGTCTGGAGATCACGTTACGGGGTTGGAAGATGTTAAGCACCAACCTCGTCCTACCAAAGCCGGTCTCTACTAATTTTTCAAATAAATTACATTGCTAAAAAAAACCTAGATAAAAATATTAAGATATTATACCTTTCCCAAGACAATTTTATCGTTCCCTCAGATCTGACAGAGTAACTCCTTGTTCAGTATTCCTTGCTTCAGTCTATTTTCGGATTTGATTTCTGATCTTCGAGGGGAGGTATCCCTTCCTTAAATCTGGATTCGTCGGATTTGTTTATAGATTTTGGGGGTATTTTTGAAGGGCTTCTAGGTGTTTTTTTAGCTAAAATTGGGGTATGGGTGTTAGGTAAGGAGTTGGGACTCCAAAACTAGAGTTTATGGGATGCTAGGAGGACTTTTTGACCTACTTCTCTTAGGGTTTTTCATTTGATACGAAAATAGGGTGTGAGGGCCCCTATTTATAGATTTTTTTAAAGGTTGATTTAGATAGAATTAGTATTTAATTAGAATTCTTTTAGTTAGAGTTGTATTTTAGTTAGAATTGTTTTAGGTAGAGTTGTATTTTAATTAGAATTATTTTAGGTAGAGTTATATTTTAGTTAGAATTCTATTAAGTAGATTTATTATTTAATTAGAATTCTATTAGGGTTTTGACTTTTGGTCATATTTGATTGACTTTAAGATCTTGACTTTAGTCTTAATTGATTGACTTAATACCTTGACTTTAGTCTTGCTTAATTGACTTTAATTTTGACTTTAGTCTTGCTTGATTGACTTTAATACCTTGACTTTAGTCTTGCTTGATTGACTTTAATTTTTGAGGAGAACCCTCCTCTATTATATCTTTAATTTTTTGGACCCCCAAATGGAGGGATCCTTAAAGAAATATCTTACGAACCCTTAACAATTTTGCTTGAGAGCCTGATTGATCGATTTTTTTAGTTCAAAATTTTAAATTAATTTCATTAATGTTTCACTTTAATTATTTAATATTTTATTTATTAATTTAAAATTTTTTAATTATGAAAATTGTGAAATTACCGTTTGCCCCCAAAGAGGACTTTTCGCGTTTTAAGTCGGTTTTCGATGTTCTAGGATGTTTTAGAAATAATTTTTCATAAGGAATTTAATGGGAATGTTGGTTTTTATTATTTATGAAATTTTGTGTGTGGAATGATCATAAACTTTATGAGGGGCATTTTCGTAATTTTGTCAAATTCTATGAAAATTGGCGAAATGATTTATTTAGTTTCGATTTGTTGTTTTATGTGTTCAAAAGGATTTTCCTAAGCGTAATATAGGCTCTAGGGATATTTTGATGTTGGGGGTATTTTGGTGATTTAGTCATTTTTAGTTATTTTTATCATAAAGCTTCTTTTTGTCTGAGAAATGATGATTTCTAAGTTTTTAGGATTATATTTTCCTAGCGTAGCGCGATTTCTACAGTTTTGTCAATTCGAGATACCTCATCCGGATTTCTGAAACATATCTGGTAACAAAATAAAGCATTGGAATAAACATCCATCATTGGGAACCGTTGCAATCGGATTGACGAGTTGATTAATCAGGCGAGTGTAAAAATGGGGTGTCTACAGATGCCCCTTTTTGGCAGAGGGTTGAAGCAAACTAGATAGCAAATCTATTTTGGTAAATAGTACGATATCCGAATGCCAAAGCTAGTGACAGTTCAGTTTGCAGCCTGATTTAGCAATTCGTCGGGACGTTCGGATCCTTGAGCGTAAAACTCTCCCTAAACAAAAATGTTATCAGGTCCTTGAGCGTGAGCTCTCACTGATAGTGTCAGATTCTTGAATTTTATAAAATTCTCCTTGACTAATGAAAAAGTACACGTATGTGCAAAGGTGTGATGCTTACTGAGTAAAAATGTGTTAGGTCCTAGAGATCTTCTCTCATTGACAATAATGATTCAAAATTGAAATATGATTATGCAATGAAAGCAATCATGGCAAGGTTTAACAATGTGGTAATTGGAGTCATAACATTGTAGGAACTTCGTTAAATCCTATTTGAAATTCTTTTTTAAAGTTCGAAAAAGTTTGAGTCTCGTTTATCGGACTCGAGCCTATAGTAGCCACGCTTCTCGGGCTAAGGAACTTAAACAATCCTGTTAATTCAATATATTTCAAACAAAGCTGGAGTCTCGTTTCTCGGACTCTGGCTAAGGTTTACAGGAACTTAAACAATCCTATTAGACATGGAGTCTCGTTTCTCGAACTCGAGCTAAGGTTTGTAGGCACTTCAAAAAACCTATTCATTCTATGATTCAAAAAGTTGGAGTCTCGTTTCTCAGACTCGGACCTAGGTTTGTAGGCACTTCAAAAAACCTACTCATTCTATGATTCAAAAAGTTGGAGTCTCGTTTCTGGGACTCGCACTTTGGTTTGTAGGCACTTCAAAAAGCCTATTCATTTTATGATTCGAAAAGTTTGAGTCTCGTTTCTCGGACTCGAACTTAGGTTTATAGGCACTTCAAAAAGCCTATTCATTATATGAATCAAAAAGTTGGAGTCTCGTTTCTCAGACTCGAACTTAAGTTTGTAGGCACTTCAAAAAGCCTATTCATTCTATGATTCAAAAAGTTGAAGTCTCATTTCTCGGACTCGAACTTAGGTTTGTAGGCACTTCAAAAAGCCTATTCATCTATGATTCAAAAAGTTGGAGTCTCGTTTCTCGAACTCAAACTTAGGTTTGTAGGCACTTCAAAAAGTCCATTCATCTATGATTCAAAAAGTTGGAGTCTCGTTTCTCGGACTCAAACTTACTAAGCCAGTTTCTCGAGCTTAGATTTATAGGAACTTAAACAATCCTATTAATTCATTCTATGATTCAAAATCGAGCTCAAAGTTTGAAAGATCAAGCCTTTATTAGCTTATCATGCATCTGGATTCATAATTATAATTAGGCTTCGTCGGACTTTTAAGTTTTTGTATGATTTTCTTTTTATCATGTGATTAAGAACAAAAACTTTGAAATTAAATGATCTTCAAAAATGCCCCTAGTTTCAAGGTTGGCTTTAACAGGGACTTGACTACGAGATTGATGGAATGGATTACGCTTGAAAAATATGGACCCTGATGTATGACAGATAGAAGAACTGACATTCTCTTAAATTTAAGACTCTTAAGATTATCATATATGCAATAAAAATTGATCATTATTTTTGAGAAATGCTTGAGCTGGACTTAAAAAATCTTGATAAATATTAGAATAGAAGATCTTTCTCTTCAAAGTGGTTGATGATTCTACATCTTCTATTAACGAACACTTGAACAAGTAAACATACTTTTGAAGATCCTACAATGTTCAAGATGACTTCTGATTTTTTCGATTTCAACATTGTCTTCATCGGATGTGAGTTCTTGGCTTAAAAATGAATATTGTGGCTTGAATGATTCTGTATTTTCTAGTTTCTGCACAAAAGCTTCCTTTTGAATTTTTCTTCTTGATGAGACCTTTCCTTCCATTTGATGATGCCCTAATTTTTGCCTAGATCGTCTCTTTAGGTTTTCAATCTAGCGGGCTTTATTTTTCTTTTCTGATGATGGCTTGATTTTTTCCTAGGTCGCCTTTTCAGGTTTTCAACCTAGCAGGCTTTATTTTTTTATAGTTATGCCCTAAATTTTGTCTAAGTCGCCTTTTCGGGTTTTCAAGGCTTCTCTTTTTTCTTAATGATCTTGAATAACCAACTCGACAACTTCTTGGTTCCCTGCACCTTAATCGAATCAACTAGCATTCAGGAGGACTTAATAGGTGGGCTTGGGATATGGTTTAGAAAGAAAAGATATAAGGCTCAACTTCCTAAAATGCCCCTAGTTTGATATTATCTCTTTTCTGTCAATTATTTTGATTTTTTCTAAATGCCCCTAGTTTGGCATTCTTTTCTTTTTATCAATTCTTTTGATTCTTTTTTCTAATGCCTTTAGTTAAGTATTATCTTCTTTTGAACCTTTTAATAGGGGATTTTTCTTTTGGATGACACTTTCCTTAAGAGAATACATTTTTTTAAATGACCGGGCCTGAAGTAACTTCTCAGATTGCCTACATACCCCAAATATTTCTTTTTTCCTTTTGGGATCAGGTCAAAACGTAGTTCATACCTAGACTTCTCTCCCAAGATTGGTTGGTATGGTTTAGAAAGAAGAGGCTATTGATTTTTTTTAGAGGTTGCAAGGGGCTTAAAGAAGGTTATTTTTTCCTTGGTAAGACAGAAAAATAGTTCGACCAAAGAAGGCCTCCTTTGGTGAATGTTGCTTGACTTGATCAAAGTTTCAAGAATTCGATATCTAGATTGCTTTGTCGAGTAAGGTCTTCTTTTGAGAATGAGTAACTTCAATTTTCTTCTGAGAATGAGTAATCTTCAGTCTTTTTCTACGAAATTGAGTATGATTGAGTTCATAGTATTTGACATTGACTCGTTCAACCATTTCGAAACTTCGAAGAAAATCTCATGTTCTTTTGCGAATGATAATTATTTTTTCTGAGTGAAAAACATGATGGATACCTTCTTGTGGGTCTTGGCACATTTGTAATGGTTTAAACTACATCATTCTTGATTGATAATCTTTGATTTTGAAGTTCAGCCTCGACTTTATGGCTTGATTTATTTTGGTACAATCTATCCTCATGAGATCATATAGGAACATTGTTGAATTTCTCAAGTAAGTTTATTATTTTCTCATATTCCCCTGAGAATAATGTATCACCAATTTACACTTCTTGAGTGTACTCTTTAATTCCAATATTTATCAAACTTGATTAGTGAGCTTTAAGTCAATCCTCATGTTAGATATTATGCTCAAATCATTATTATACACATGATAATCAGAAGCTTCTATATTTTATTGGAATTAAAAAACATAAACTGACAAACTCATCGAAGATTCGAGAGTTGAAGAAAGACTAAAGTAATTGAAACAACTAACTGGATTTAAAGATTGACGAAAACTAGATTGAAACTCAAAGAAAACTCAAGGACAATTATCTACAAAGTGAAAAGGTCCTTCTGGGTGGATGGACTAATTGGACTTGACATTGGTACTTTAACTAGACGACTCTTTTGACGAATCCAAAATGACACAATTGAGGGTTTAGAACGTTTAGGGGCACTTAGGATTAACCATCGATTCTGAAGGTTTGACTCTTAACCACATGATTAAAAATTAGCCCTCCAATGAAAAATATTGAATCCAAATGCACTATAAGTCTATAGTGACCAAGAATGTGAAAAAGATTAGTCACGGGTCTACCCTTGATTGGGATAGAACCTTTGATCAGAAAAATTAATTTGATCCTAAGATCGAATCTTTTTGGTATAAAATGGTCTGAATCTTTAAAAGTGAAATCAATCAGTCCAACTGATTTGGTATTGATCAGTTTGATCCATTTGTCAATTGGGCCAACTGGTTTAAGTGGTTCAAATTAAACGGTACATTTCACCGATTGGGTCGGATCGATATTGCAGATTTTGTTTGATTATTCTGGATCGGTCCCCCCCACTTACTTGTTGGTTGGATTGAATAAAGCAACCCGGGAACACCTGTAGTCAGTTTGAGTCATGACCTATAAGAAGGCTTTTAGACTCTAGGTTTACTATATGCAATGCAATTTATCTGGCTACCCTTGCCCAAGTGCACCTATCTACCTCTCGAGCGTACTCAACCGGACGGTACGTGGTGACTTGGTTTGATATACCGTATAAGTGATAATCTAAAACCTCAACTCACTTCTCTGAAGTCAAAAACAGCCAGTTTGATCCCCAGTTGAGAGGGGGCCGACCACGTATTAGTACTACGTTGGCAATCGGGACATGTGACTGTGTGGCTCACAATAGGTCAAAGGCTCAGGTCGCTCCAGCTTGGGTGCATCAATATACCTCTCAGAATCACCTGATCAGACGGTATTGATGCCCCAGTTTGATATACTATATGGTACGTGACTGGAGTTGTGGTTTTCATGAATGACGTCGCATCTGCGAAGAGACTGGGTCACGCCCTAGTGCCACGTTAGCTATAAGGGACATGCAACGTGCAATGCAATAATATAAACGTGCTAGTGGTGTGTGCAAAATAGGGTGGGGTGTGTCCGGGGCATTTTTCAAATAAATGGGCACGTGGGCCAGATCAGATCATCAATGGGCCACAATCATAACAAATGCAAATATCAAAAAGTCATAACATGCTAATCAGAAGAAATTAAAATCAATCTATCAATCCAAGCCAATCAATTAATTAGAATTAAGCAATCAACGCATTAAGCTCAACGGTTCAATCAATCAATATATCCAAGGGATATGATCATATCAATTTGGTATCAAAAGGAAACCATGCACCCTAATGTAGCACGTGACCTATTTAAATGTGAATTTATTGAGTTAACTCACCTCATAATATTCAACATCATCTAACATGAAAAAAAATATCACATGGAGCATCATTATATCATATTGAGAGAATATATGAGAACAAATAAATTTTATGAGGCCAATAAATTGAAACGAGTTGACCCGACTCATTACGTTCAAAATTGGGTATCATGGCAACATATTATAATAAAATCACACAAAGAAAATAAATAGCACACACTTAGTTCTTCACGTGATGTAAGATGAAATCACACACATGGTTGATTTTCGAAATCCAACCCTTTTTTTTTCAATGGTCCAATCAAATATCACTTTGGATGATCCTAAACAAATCGAGATTTTCAAAGAATATTGAATTGAGGATGGCATGATGAAGTGACGACTTTTTTTTTTTTTAAACAAATTGAATTTTTTTTTTTATCTTTTATCTTTTAACATGAACAAAGCAAAATGATTATTATTATTATAATTATTTTTAAAAGAAAATTTTCTGTTTTATTAAACCAAACAAAAGTTTTTTTATTTTTTGTATATATATTTTTAAAAAGTTGCCGTTGTTCTCTTTGCAAAACACATTAATTAACAAATATAATCCTTAATAAGAAAAAAAAAAACACACATCATCAATTGATCCAAATTCCAGCCCAATTTCTTGTCCTCTCTTTCGTTCCACCTACAGCACCACATGACACGTTAATCATATTTCAAGGAAATTTTGAAAAGGATATATTTTAGACTTTAATTCCATGAAATGTGGCTAAGGTGGCATGTATTGAGGTGCACACAACGTGAAAAGCACTATGTGTCAATCGATCAACCTCTTTAAAGCTTTTTGATAATTTTCCCATCAAGGACAATTATCCAGAAAAAACTTTAAAGCGGCCTTTAGTGTTCATACAATAACAAACGGTATCAACGTGGAAAATTATTGTTGGAGCTTAAAACATGTGCCAGGTAGAAAACGATTTGTTGAAATCAGTCCTCATCCTTACGAGGACAATCAGTTTGACACGAATAACAATTTCCCTTTAAAATAAAACCCATTTTCCTTGTTTCTTCTTCACGACTGATTTTTCTCTTTCTTCATCAAGAGAATTCTACTTCCACCAATCTACTTTGATACTCAACTGCAGATTCAAATTTTCTAGATTCAAATCATTATAATCCATATTTACGATCATATGCATTCTTGATTGCCACGAATCAAGCAAACTATTCATCAAAATCACCACTTGCAGTGGATCTGGAACATGTGCCTCCGCTTCTTCAAGATCTGTAACCATCGAACCCATCTCAAGTATGTGATCCATTACATTAGTTTCTTCTAACATCTTTGAAACTCTTTAAAATAAAAACCTAACAATCAATCAATCTTGACTGTCATTGAAGCTCCAAGCATAAAGGTGAAGCAAACAGCAAGGGCGGAGGAGGATGATAGAAGATGGTGTAGAGGAGTGTGATCAAACCCTCGATTTGCTGAGGATCTTTATTCCGCTTTTGTAGAAACAATGGAGATCTTGTAAAGGGAGAGAGAGAGAGAGAGAGAGAGAGAGGACGTCCTCTCTGTTTCTTGCTGATTTCCGTCATCTTTTTTGTGGAGAAGGAGATAAAAAATAGTAAAAACTATTTTCTGCTAATGGCACACCATGCGTAAAAAATTATTTTGTGATTTTTTTTCTTGGAATTCTCTCATCATCACAAACAACATTAAAAAAGACATGTTTTTTGTTTTTTAATGCATCACTCACAAATAATTTATCTTCATAATACCTAGTAACGTGCTAAAAGAAATTTTTTTTTTTTAAAGAAAAAAAAAGAAAATCCATAACTTAAATTCCAACCACCATCATTCCATCCTCAATTTATGTCAATTTGAATCTTTCATTATTTAGGGTCATTCCAAAATGACCCTAGATTGAATCAAAAAGAAAAATTATATGCCAAATCCGAAATATCCAAAATTGAACCAAAGGGTATTAATAAAGGATAATAGAAAAAAAAAAAAAAATCCAAAACGAGTCAACACCCATTATTTTAGACCATTACCTTCTTGAAATCCTACATGATTTTAAGTTCATTCCGAATAACCCTTGATGATCCATAAAAAAATGCCAAAATAGAATATTCAACATCCAAACCAGTGCTCAATAATTGAGCCAAAAAGAATGATAAAATAAAAAATAAATAAATAAACAAAAAACTAAAAATAAAATAATTAAAAAAAACTAGGTCCTACTGAAAGCGCCTTCGATCCGCGGGGTGCGTGGATCCGCTTTTGACCCTTGAGGTTTGGGAGTCGCCACCTAGTTATTAAGGTCTAGGAACCAAACTGACACTAAGAAAGGCAAACATTACTAATCTACAAAAGAAAAAAAAGGTCTGGAGATCACGTTACGGGGTTGGAAGATGTTAAGCACCAACCCCGTCCGACCAAAGCCGGTCTCTACTAATTTTTCAAATAAATTACATTGCTAAAAAAAACCTAGATAAAAATATTAAGATATTATACCTTTCCCAAGACAATTTTATCGTTCCCTCAGATCTGACAGAGTAACTCCTTGTTCAGTATTCCTTGCTTCAGTCTATTTCCGGATTTGATTTCTGATCTTCGAGGTGAGGTATCCCTTCCTTAAATCTGGATTCGTCAGATTTGTTTATACATTTTGGGGGTATTTTTGAAGGGCTTCTAGGTGTTTTTTGAGCTAAAATTGGGGTATGGGTGTTAGGTAAGGAGTTGGGACTCCAAAACTAGAGTTTATGGGAGGCTAGGAGGACTTTTTGACCTACTTCTCTTAGGGTTTTTCATTTGATACGAAAATAGGGTGTGAGGGCCCCTATTTATAGATTTTTTTAAAGGTTGATTTAGATAGAATTAGTATTTAATTAGAATTCTTTTAGTTAGAGTTGTATTTTAGTTAGAATTGTTTTAGGTAAAGTTGTATTTTAATTAGAATTATTTTAGGTAGAGTTATATTTTAGTTAGAATTCTATTAAGTAGATTTATTATTTAATTAGAATTCTATTAGGGTTTTGACTTTTGGTCATATTTGATTGACTTTAAGATCTTGACTTTAGTCTTAATTGATTGACTTTAATACCTTGACTTTAGTCTTGCTTAATTGACTTTAATTTTGACTTTTGTCTTGCTTGATTGACTTTAATTTTTGAGGAGAACCCTCCTCTATTATATCTTTAATTTTTTGGACCCCCAAATGGAGAAGTCCTTAAAGAAGTATTTTGCGAACCCTTAACAATTTTGCTTGAGAGCCTGATTGATCGATTTTTTTAGTTCAAAATTTTAAATTAATTTCATTAATGTTTCAATTTAATTATTTAATGTTTTATTTATTAATTTCAAAATTTTTAATTATAAAAATTATGAAATTATCGTTTTGCCCCTGAAGAGGACTTTTCGCGTTTTAAGTCGGTTTTCGATGTTCTAGGATGTTTTAGAAATAATTTTTCATAAGGAATTCAATGGGAATGTTGGTTTTTATCATTTATGAATTTTTTTGTGTGAAATGGTCGTAAACTTTATGAGGGGCATTTTCATAATTTTGTCAAATTCTATGAAAATTGGCGAAATGATTTATTTAGTTTTGATTTGTTGTTTTATGTATTCAAAAGAGTTTTCCAAAGTGTAATATAGGCTCTAGGGATATTTTTATGTTGGGGGTATTTTGGTAATTTGATCATTTTTAGTGATTTTTTTCGTAAAGCTTATTTTTGTCTGAGAAATGATGATTTCTAAGTTTTTAGGGTTATATTTTCCTAGCGTAGTGCGATTTCTACAGTTTTGTCAGTTTGAGATACCTCATCCGGATTTCTGAACCATATCTGGTAACAAAATAAAGCATTGGAATAAACATCCATCATTGGAAATCGTTGCAATCAGATTGACGAGTTGATTAATCAGGCGAGTGCAAAAATGGGCTGTCTACACCTCCATTGCACTTAGAATGTGATTTCGAGTCTAACAAGACCTAAATCGATGAAAAAAAAATTAAGAAAAAATCATAAAAATGACCAAAATACTCCTCAATATCCAACTCTAACATAGAGACTCTGATCCCTAGGAAAATCAAATTCAAACCAAAAATCAAAATAAAATTCAAATAAAAATTAAACTGAAATTTAACACAAAAACTAATTTAAAATTCAAATCTAAAATCAAATTAAAATCTAACCAAAAATAAAATTAAAATGAAAAATCAAAATTAAAATTATTAAACCGATTAAATTAAAAATAAAAATAAAAACCAACCAACCAATAAATTTAAAACGGAACCCAACTAAATTCAAAATCGAACTCGTTCGACGGAATCAAATTTGAAATAAAATCAAAATCAAATTAAAATTGAATCAACAAAATCAAAATTTAAAATTAAATTGAAATTATAAATTAAATTAAAAAAATAAATATTCAAAATCAAAGTATATCAAACAAAAGTCAAATTAAAATCCAATCGATTAAGCAAAGTGAAAATTAAAATCCATCAAACTTTTAAATCAAAATCCAATCCATCGATTAACATTGAAATTACAATCCAATCAACCAATTAAAATCTATCAACCAAATTCAAAACTAAAATCGAACAATCAAATTCAAAATTAAATCGATCAACCAAAAGTAAAATTCGCTCGATCAAATTGAAATCCAAATCTGATTGAATTAAAATCGAGTTTCAACTAATAAATCAATTTAAAAATGGTTTATGAGAGATCATTAAAGCGAGTAGCGTGGGATCACCACCCCCCATTCTCCAAAATAAAAAAAAAAAAAAAAAATGTGGGCACACATTTTCTTCTCTTACTCTCTCTTCCCCATGTTCTCCATCTCGTTCTCTCCAACTTCTCATAACTAACCATGTCCTCGACCATCTTTTCCATCTCTTCCTCTATCATGTTTGATGGTAAAATCACTATAAAAGAGGATCAAGGAAGCCATTTAAAAAAGGAAAAAAATATTTTGGGACTGCCCTTAAAAAAAAAATAGCAACATTTTTCTACTATTAAACCTGCAACCTTCTTCTTTCTTCTTGAAAAAAAAAGTCACACATTCTTCTCCATTAACATCCTCAACTCTTTCTTCCCACGTTGGACGGTTACCCCACTCATTTTTCTTTCCCATTTTAAAAGAAAAAAATCCTGCAACAATCTTCTTCTTCCATTAATATTTTTTTGCCTCTTCAAATAAAAAAAAAAGAAAAAAAATCAAGAATAAAAGATAACCCCCCAACCATCTTCTTTCTTACACTCTCTTTATTCATTTTCCTATTCGTTACATCCTTTTTTTCAACCATTCAAACAGTAAAAAAAAATATTGATTTTGGAAGAAGATTCAGACAATAAACTCGTAAAATCACGGCACTACTTATAAGCTATTTCAAATTTTTATTGATGGAATCCAAGCATCCAAAATCATTCAGTAAAGGAAATTTTTTTATTTTATTATATTTGTTCTTGATTTCATAATTTTTTATGTACCCAAATGGATTAGCTAATTTTCGGTATACGTGGTGCTAATAGCAATATTTGATTTTTTGAAGTCTTAATGGATCGATTCATTAATTTTAATATTAGTAGATCGATCGAGGTAATTTTTAACAAAATTAGAGAGCCAACTTATTGATTTGAATCGGATTATCTCATTGATTTTGTGATATTAATGGATCAACCCATTGATCGTTTATATTATCGGATTGACTCACCCATATTGTGATCAACTCATTGATTGTTGGTATTAATCAAATTTCATTGATAAAAAAAATACGTGGGTTAATTCACTGATTTTTATACACGTGGCAATTCATAGAATCAAATTTCTTTGATTACAAATGTGTGAGTCGACTCGCTGATTTTAATGCACGTGGCGATTCAAAAATCGAATTTCTTTGATCAAAATTGTTGAGTTGACTCACTGATTTTTTGTGCACATGGCATTAAAAGTCGATTTCATACTTTTCAAGATGTAACCAAATCAATTCACAAATTATTGAGTAAACTCACTGATTTTGTGTACATTGAACGTTTCAAAATGTTATTTTCTATAAAATGTGCACGTGTGTTAACTCACTGATTTTGTGCATATTGGAGGTTTAAAATAGAAATTTTCTATGAAATGGGCATGTGAGTCAACTCATTAAATTTGTGTACATTAGAGGTTAAAAATAAAAATTTTCTATGAAATGGGCATGTGAGTCAACTCACTGATTTTGTGTATATTGGAGGCTTAAAATAAAAATTTCTATGCAATGGGCATGTGAGTCAACTCACTGATTTTGTGTATATTGGAAGTTTCAAATCAAAATTTTTTAAAAAATGGGCACGTAAGTCAACTCACTGATTTTGTGTACATAGAAAGTTTAAAATAGAAATTTTCTATAAAAGAGGCACGCGAGTCAACTCACTGATTTTGTGTACATAGAAAGTTTAAAATAGAAATTTTCTATAAAAGAGGCACGCGAGTCAACTCACTGATTTTGTGTACATAGGAGATTAAAAATCAAAATTTTCTATAAAACTGGGCTTGTGAGTCGACTCACTGATTTTAGTACACGTGGCAATTCAAAGAACCAAAATTTTTTTACTAAAAATATGTGAGTTAACTCATTGACTTTAATAAACGTGACAATTTAAAAAATCAATTTTTTGACTAAAAATGTGTGGGCTAACTCACTTATTTTTAATACACATGACGATTCATAAAAAATCAAAATTTCTTTGATTAATAATTTGTGGGTTAACTCATTGATTTTATTACAAGTGACAATTCAAAAAAATTGAATTTTGTTGATAACAAATGTGTGGGTCAACTCACTAATTTAGTGCACGTAACGATTCAAAAATCGAATTTTCTTTGATAAAAGTCATCAATGAGCCAATTCATTAATTTTGTGTACATGGTATTAAAAATTGATTTCACATTCTTCCAAATGTGACTGAATCAATTCACTAAATTTTGGTGCCACATAAGCCTTATCAATCGTGGAATTCCACCATGTGAAATTCAAGAATTCATGTAATTATTTTAGAAGTAAGATTTTTTTAGTAAATTCGATGCAATTTGATGATAATTGGACCCTTTTTTGACCTTTAGTCTTTGAATGTTGACTATAGAATATTTTTGGATTGCAGTAGAGACTGATCATCTTAATCAGGCGAGTTCGGTGCCTAACACCTTTCGAAACTCATAATTTGACCCCTTACCCATTATTCGTGAACCAACCTGATCCATTTTGAACTTATCTATAGTTCCTAGACCTAAACTAGGTGGTGATTTATTATTTTTAAAAAAATTTGATTTGCATAATCAGACCCCTATTCGCTATTCAGTGGATAAAAAGGGTCGAAAGGGTGACTTCAGGTTAACAGGTGTGAACTGAAAGGTGTGATACCCCTTTTTATCCTTAGTCATTTCTACATCAATGTAGGGTACATCTGGCGATCGATTAATGGGTATGAGATTCTCTATGAGGACGGAGATCACCCTCTAACCCATGATGAATTTGACCTGTTTGTACAAGGAAGAAGGGACTACCCCTGTGATATGAATCTAGGGTTTTTTTTAGAAGGAGATTGAATGCTAAGGGTATGTCTAAAATCTCAAACGCTACTACAAATATGCATGATCCAATGGTGATGGGAAAATCCAATTCCCCTAACGACTCAGTTTTCCCACTATCAAAAACTTTGATAGTCCTTTTGGTAGACCTGATATGAAAGAGATTTACATTTAGCTTGTGCAAGGTTTGTAGAGGACACACATTTAAAGTTGAGCTATTGTCAATCGATACCCTTGCTACCATCATGCCTTTACATATTACTACAATATGTAATGGCTCAATGTGATTGCACCCTCTATTGATAAACTCATTTTCTATGAAGATGATTGGATTAAGGGTCACGGTCTATCCCACCTTTTTCTCCAACTCTTCCAATGAGGTAGTCTCTAGTACATGTGTACCACTAAGAACTTTAAGTAGTGCTTCTCGGTGTTGTTCTGAGTTTAATAGAAGGTCGAAGATGCTAATCTGAGCTGGCATCTTGTTCAACTACACTACTATGTTATACTCACTCTTCTGAATGAGTTTAAGGAGGTCAACTACTTCTTTGTAGATTACTCGACTCTTTTTCTTCTCTGGTTCTTTTTGTGATATCTGTTCCTCTTTTACAAGTTTTTTTTTCTTTTCTCCTTCTCAGTTTACTTATTTATCTCATTCTTCTTCTGTTATTTTTTTTTTGACATCTTGTAACACCTTCCTGACTTGGTCATATGCCTAATGTCTGTAACCATAGCCTCCTTCGACTTTTTAACCCCTATTGATGTGATGATCATTGTCCAGTAACTCCATGGGATGGTTTGATTTGAATGGTATGGAAAAGGTTTAGAGGATATGATAGTCATAGGTTGAGGTTCTGATTTTAGATGGAGGATAAGAGGTGGTGGACTAGATTTGGTGCTTGGTGTAGCAAGGTCAGGGATTTGCAGGCTAGTACAAGATAGGGCGAGTGGTGGTTGGAAGGAAAAGTTTGAGGTTTGAGAGGTTATTGTAGTATAGGGTATGATAAGGGATGGTCGATAGGAAGAACCTGAAGTTGGTAAGGTATAAGGTATGATAAGTGGTGGTAGTGAAGAAGAACTTGAGGATGGTAAGGCGTGAAGTATGATGAGTGGTGGTCGTAAAGGATTCGAGATTTGGGAATTGGGGTAAATAGTGAGACTGGCTATTCTGATTGAAAGTTAGGATAATAATTGGTTAGTTGTATCTTGAGGTAAAGCATTTATGCTTGATGATACTAGTTCTTTCATAAGGTTGACTCTAACCTTGGAGTCAATAGTTGTTATCAGTATTGAAGGGTCGAAGCTCGGTTCATCTCTCTTTATGGCATTCATTGTAGGCCCATTGCCTCCCCTGTTATGCATCGGTAAGGAGTTCTAATTAATGTTTTACTAAAACGTTTGGGATGTTGGACCGTCTAAGATAATTGTGTTCATGTTGATCAGATTTTGAGCTTGATGCTTAAGTTGCCAGTATTAGTCAGTGGTATGCCCCGGTGTACCCATATAAAACTCATAGAATTGATTGGGGTTGTACCCTAGTCCTTTTATCGCCTCTGAATTTGGTTGTCTCTTGGTGAGATATTCTCTTCTGAGTAGTTCTGATAGAGTCATAGGCAAGTAAGTAAAGACTCGAAGGATCCTGTTGGGTTTGCGCTGCTTGGTTTGATGATTTTTGACAAACTTTGGGTTCTTACCAAATACTGGGTTTTACCCGAACTGGAGTGCTTAAGAAATATTGAAAGCGCCCTCGATTCGTGGGATGCATGGATCCGCTTTTGACTTTTGAGGTTTGGGAGTCGCCAACTATTTATTACGGTCTAGAAATTGAACTTTGACTCTAAAAGGATAAAACAACTAATCTACCAAAAAAAAAAGTCCGGGGATCAAGTTACGGGGCTGGAAGGTGTTAAGCACCAACCCCGCCTGGCAAACATCGGTCTCTACTATTTTCCAAGAAGATTACATTGCTAAAAAGACCTAAATAAAAAATAAAAAATATTTACCTTGATGATCGCAACGGTGGTTCTCTCAGAGCTGGTGGAGAGATTCCATGCTTTGTTTCCATTACTGGATCCGCTTCGGATCTCCAAGATGCAGTATCTTCTTCATAGATCTAAGTTCTTTCTAATTTTTGATGGATTTCTAGGTGTTTTTGAAGGGTTTATTTTGTGCGAAATGGTTATGGACTTTATGAAGGGTATTTTCGTAATTTTATCAAAATTTTTGAAAATTGGCGAAATGGTTCATTTGGTTTCGATTTGTTGTTTTATATGTTTTAAAGGGTTTTTCTAAGCGTACTGTGGGCTTTAGGGATGTTTTGATGTTAGGGGTATTTTGGTAATTTGATCATTTTTTAGTGATTTTTATCGTAAAACTTCTTTTTGTCTGAAAAATGATGATTTATAAGCTTTTGGGGTTATATTTTTCTAGCGTAGCGTGGTTTCTATAGTTTTGTTTGTTTGAGATACTTCATCTGAATTTCTGAAACATATCTAGTAACAAAATGTAGCATTAGAATAATCATCCATCATTGGGAACCGTCGCAATCGGATTGACGAGTTGATTAATCAGGTGAGTGCGAAAATAGGGTATTTACAGATGTCCCTCTTTGGCAGAGGATTGAAGCAAAACTAGATAGTAAATCTATTTTTGTAGATAGTGCGATATCCGTATGCTAAAGCTAGTGACAATTCATTTTACAGCTTGATTTAGCAATTCGTCTGGACATTCGGAGTAAACCCTCGGTGGCATCTGACTGAGCATAATTCGAGTAAACCCTCGGCGGCAACTGACTGATCATAATCCGAGCAAACCCTCGGCGGCATCTGGCTGGGCATCATCCTAGCAAACCCTTGGCAGGAACTGGCTGAGCATAATCCGAGAAAACCCTCGGTGGTAACTGGCTGGGCAAAATCTGAGAAACCCTCGGTGGTAATTGGTTGAGTATAATCCGAGCAAACTCTCGGCGGCAACTGGCAAATTTGAGATAACCCTCAGAAGCATTTGAGCAAAATCCGAGATAACCCTCGGCGAAAATTGAGCAAAATTTAAGAAAATCCTTGGTGGCAACTAAGCAAGAATAAATCTGAAAAATAATGAATAAATCGAGGAAATAATGAATGAAACTGGGAAAGAATCTGGGGAAATAAGAATGAATCTGGGAAAGAATCTGTGGAAGAATGAATGAATCTGGGAAAGAAGAAATGAATCTGGGGAAAAATGAATGAAAACGAATCTGGAAAAGAATGATTAAGTCTGGGAATAAATAGATCTGGGAAAGAATGATTGAAAATGAATAAATCTGGGAAATAATTAATGAATCTAGAAAGAATCAGGAAAATAATGAATGAATCTGAGAATAAATCTGGGAAATAATGAATAAATTAAGAAAATAATGAATGAATTTGAATTTTTTTTTAGTAGAATGAAACTTGAAGGTTGAAAAAACCTCTGAGTTATCAATGAGTTTGGCGATACTTTTATCCCTGAACAAAAAATTAAATAAACACTAATGAAAATAAAGTTTAAAAAGAAAAACCTTGAAAACTTTTGTTCAAAACATATTAGGCATCTCAATCTCTTTGGGCACATGATCCAAATCAATCTTTAAATCAGAATTTCTTTCTTTTTGATAAACCTGGTTTGACAATATCTAGATTTATTGAGATTGTCAATCTTGATTAGGTCAAGATTGCTCAACGGATAACTTGAACACACGAAACATAACAAGAACTTCTACAACTGAGAAAAAAATGACCTTATTTAGAGATGACAAAGAATATACGAACATGCTTAACTCAAATGACCTCATCCTTTGACATTATGAGACTCTTAAGAGCATCATATGTGCAACTTTGAATAGATGAACATTGTTTGAAAAACTCAAAATTTGATGAACATTAAAAGTTTGGATTTTTCTTTTGAAGTTTGAAATTAATCTGTCTTTCTCCCTTTCAGATCATTTAATCAAATGAATATTTCTTCGAAAATCAAAGATGATTTCGATGTCTTTTGAGTTTTTATCAACTTTGACTTTGATATTGTCCTTCGTCTGATCTTTCTATTGCGGCACGAACCTTAAAGGAAGTTTCTTAGATTCTCCTCTCAGACTCTTCTTTGATGGTGCCTTAACTTTTGCCTAGATCGTCCTTCTGAATTTTTAATCTAACAGGCTAGGAATTTTTTATTTTTTATATGCTCTTCTTTTTGCTTAGCCCTTTCGGATTTTCAACCTAACAAGCTTTGATTTTTTTTTTGCCTTGACTTTTGCCTAAGTCACCCTTACGGGTTTTCAACTTAGCAGGCTTTTACTTTTCTTTATTAAGAGATCCTTATTGGTGATAGCACGAACTTCCTAATCCCCAAGAGGACTTTTCAGGTGGGCTTAGGAGAGTTTAGAAAGAAAGGATATATATTTCAAAATTCTCAAAAAAAAAAATTCCCTTAGTCTAATGTACTCTCCATTTCTAAGTACCTTTTTTCTTTGATATTTTTTATTTTAAAAAAATGCCCCTAGTTTGGCATTCTTGATTTTCTTTCTTCCATACTTTGGATGAAAGATTTTTCTTTGAAAAAAACTCCCTTCTTTATTCTTTTTTTTCTTTGTGTTTATTCTGGGAGTAGAGATCTTTTTTATTAGACCGGGCCTGAAGTAACTTCTCAGGTTGCCTATTTACCCCAATTTAGTTTGGGATCAGGTCTAAACGTAATTCAAAATAACCTCCCCTAGGTTGGTTGGTTGGTTGGTGTGGTTTAGAAAAAAAATGGTTATCTTTTCATATTGGATAGAGGGGCTTGCAAAGGAAAAAAATATTTTTGTTAAAAAAAGGTGAGATTGGGAAAAGTGCATCGGTCCAAGAAAGGCCTCCTTAAATTGGGTATCACATAATTTGATTGAGGTTAGTTAATGCTTTGCCTTGTAAGGTCTCTTAGATGATAACTGATCTGTCCTAGTTGGGCTCAAACTTTCTTAGGTGGAACTCTACGAGTAATTTCATTTTCAACGTTGAGTACTTGAATTGGCCTTCTCTTATAGTGTTGACTTTCAATTCTGACTCTTAGAGATAGTAAAGGAAAAAATCCTTGCTCCTTGCTTGATGTCCCATTTTTGGCATCCATTATATAATGTTCCTTTCTTTTATACCTGGGATAATAAATTCTGAACATTGTAATGGAAAATTCATTATCTTGAAGTGTTTAATCCACTTTGATGGATTACTTTGAGTATTTGAACTCATTGGTGACATTCAATTCTTCTGAGTGTAATTCATGCTCTAAATTTCTGTCTCTTGATCATGACTCCCTCGAGGTGCGACGTGTCTTCGAACCCTATATGCCGTGCCCATAGGTGAAATATCATTAGACCAAAGATTCATTGTTGAAAAATATTAGTGCTCACATTAGGCGTATCCTCATAGGATCATGCGAAAACATCTCTGAACTCCTTAAGTAAATCCATTATTTTCTCATGTTCCTTTAGGGATGGGACAGTTTTGATTCGCACTTTTTAAGAATTATCCTTAGATTCAATTTTTAATCAAATTCATCTTCAAAATTTGAAGACTTGTTGCACACATGATAATCGAAATAATCTTTTTATTTTATTGGAATGAAAGGATTCCATTATTAACCTAGAACAATGACTCTTGTAAAAAGAAATACTCTTTGAAACTTGACACAACTTGAAACTTAATGAGACAAGAAATAATGGAAAGACTAGGATAACTAGATGGTGTTTTATCCAGCAAACTCAACATTTCACTTAAATGTTATCTTCCCTGCATCGATGAGGTCTTGAATAGCATGGCGGAGAGATATGCATTTGTCGGTGTAATGACTTGTAACTTGGTGAAACTAGCAGAACTGGTGACTTTCGTCATTACGTTGAGGAGCATTGGGTATGGATTTAAGCTGTAATAGTCCTTTCTTTGTTAACATCCTCAAGGCGATACTCAAGGTCATCCCGAGATTATCAAACTTTCTTCTAGGCTTGGATCGCTTAACAACATTAACTTTCAATTGTGTTGGATTTGAGTTAGCGACCTTCAGATTAAAATATTTCATAAACTCTTCCATGATTTCTTCCCAAGTATGAAGTCGAGACTGTATTAGCAATATAAGCCATTCAAGAACGGGTCCTTTGAGAGTGGTGGAAAATAATTGTTTTGTTAACTTCCTAAACCTCGAAGATGCATGTCCCCGATATACGAGCATAAGTGAGTTCTTGGATAGGAAGTTCTGTCATATTTAGAAATGCTTAGTAATTCATATTTTTCTGAAGTATCAATTCTAGTCATTGAATCCCCTCTATATTTGTCTTTGTTATCTTGGCATATCCCCATCGGATGGCATTGGCAAACGTGATTCATCTAGTTCACAAAATCTTGCATGATTTGACATAGATTAGTTGTGTTGAAGATTGATGATCCTTCGAAAACAAATTAGAGATCACGATCAATGAGGGCAAAGGATTTGACTAAACAATAGAGACTATGCTTAGGCGACCAGTTAGATGACTTGAAAGAATGATCGAGGTAAAGATGTATTAGAAGACTAGACACAAAATAGGATGATGTAGAATGTCTTAGAGCAATTTTGACCAAATAAAATATTTCCTTCTTTGTTGAATCCGGATGCTTTTATCATTTCCAGGTTTACCAAAATGAGAAATTAATAAAATGACCTACAGTCCGATAGGCAAAGTGATGTGACCAATTTAATTCATTCGATCAGATCAAGCATAATGAAATAATAGGAACCCGTTGATTTGACTAGTTCCATGAATGAAACCACGTGTTCAATCGAGTTGTTAGTTCTATTTAGATCGATCTGACCTAATGGACTAAATTAGACTTTTTCTTGCTTGTAATCAATGGATCCATTTGATTTTGTAAAAGTTGATTCAAATGCTTGTTCCAAATGGGCCAATTGATTAGTTACGAGCTAATCAGATCCATTAGGAGGAATGGAGTAGTTTATCACCAAGAACCAATCAGTCTAACTGACTCGATGTAATTCAATAAGACCTATTTTCAATTGGGCGGACTGGTTGGTTTGATGTAAACTAAGTTCAACCCAATAGACTGGATCGGTCTGCGGGTTTATTGGGTCGGACCGATGTTGCGAGTTTAATTTGAACGGTCTGGATCGGTCTACCCAATTACTTGTTGGTTGGATTGAATAGAGCAACCCGGGAACACCCATGAGAAGTTCGAGTCGTGACCTATAGGGAGGTTTCTAGACTCTAGGTTTACTATGTTCAATGCATTTTTATCTGGCCACCCTTGTTCAAGTACACCTATATTCCTCTCGAGCGTACTCAATCAGATGGTACGTGGTGACTTGGTTTGATATACCGCATAGGTGATAATCTAAAACTCCAACTCATTTTTTTGAAGCTAAAAACAGTCAGTTTAATCCCCAGTTGAAAGGTGGCGCGCGATGTTTGAGCAAAGGCACTCTTAAATCACCCTTCTTCTATAATAGACGTAGTCTATCCCCCTAGTACCGTAATATGTCGGGACAGGATCTTGCTTAGGCATTAGTTTTGACCAAGAAGTGCAATTGATGAACTTAGATTATATTTAATATATCTATAGGTATAAGTCTAAGATTATAGCTTTCATAAATGGTTTAGCATCCCACGAGGGGACCGATCATGTACTAGTACTACGTTGACAATTGGGATATGTGTCTGTGTGGCTCACAATAGGTCAAAGGCTCAAGTCTCTTTAGCCTGGGTGCATCGATATACCTTTTAGAGTCACCGGATAAGACGGTACTGATGTCCCAGTTTGATATACCCTAAGGTACGTGAGTGGAATTGTGGTTTTCATGAATGACATCGCATCTCCGAAGAGACCGGGCCATGCACTAGTGTCATGTTGGCTATATGGGACGTGCAAGCCTACAAAATAGTAAACGTGCTAATGGTGTGTGCAAAACAATGTGGGGTGTGCCCAGGGCCTTTTCCAAACAAACGGGCCCATGTGTCACATCAAACCATACAAGCAAGGATTTCAAATATTGACTAAGAAATAAAAATCCACAACATCAAGATTGAAATCAAGGTATGTACATCAAATAAATGTATCAAGATCATAGCATATTAGATGGACAATTAGAGTAGTGCACAAAGAGAACAAAAATAATTGATCAAAATAGCACATAAATAACCAACTATTGAGATAAGCGCAATTTTTTTTTTTAAATGGGTCCAATCAAGAATCACCTGGGGTAACCCAAAACAATTCAAAATTTCCAAGAATATTGAACCAAGAATAGAATGGTAATCGTGAAGATGGGGAGCTTTGATTTAAATTTTTTTTTTTTTTTAAATCTTAGAATTTTATCCACCACAAGCACGTGGCATTGGATCACTCCTTCGGGTGCCACGTGGTGAGGTCAATGACTCTTAGTAAGTAGGAAATCTTATTAGGTTAGTGAGGATAGCCTACTTTTTTTTTTTTTAAATCCAAACAAAAATAAATAAATGTTAAAAAGGAAATGTGTTACTGCCACGTTGGGATGTCAAAGGCATTTAAGAAGATTCCAACAAACTTAATTCCCTTTTTGGTTTTCCTTTTATAATGTTGCTACCAGCATACCTAGCATACAACATTTTTTTTTGAGCTTCTTTTATGTTGCTGCCAACACATCCAACATGCTACCAGCAAACACAACTCGTTTTTTGCTTTTATAAATGTTGCTGCCAGCAACACACACACTCACAAAAAAGACCATTCAATGCATCTGCAACACACTAACAAAAAAAACATTTAACTCATCAGCAACACACAACTCCTTCCCCCCCTTTTCTCTATGTATGCTGCTGCCAGCCACGTAACTCACTCAGATATTTGATTTGGGCTTTTGTGGGCTGTTGAAGAGAGGTTCATTATTTCGACTACTTGAGAGACTTTGAAAGAGAAGGAAGATAGGTTTGGCATCTTCGTCACGGGTACTGTCATAGTTGAACCACAATGTTAACGAAAACCTTTAAGTTATCTCATCTACAGAATGAACATTGCGATGAGATGTAAGAGAACACCTTCTCTTTAAGCCTCTCTCTGATGGGGATGAAAGGGAGGATGAGATGAGCAGAGTTTGTGACAATAAGATGTGAAAGAGTAGTGGACAAAACGTTGGGTCTATAACCCACTATACTACAACTCTTATGTATAAATTTGAGTACCTCATAGATATCAATCTCATAGATGAAAAACAGAGTAGAAATTAATACGTAGAAGCAGATCGAAACCCTTAACCTAGACGCCATTATCGGACCATCGCAATGGCTTTCTACCTCTCTCTCTCCAATAGAGATCTCCCATGATCTCTCCTACTATAACGTATGGGTTGTGTTCTGGGGGAACATTTTTAAATCTGGTTTAAAAGATTGACTTTCAAAAAGATCTATAAAAACATTCTTTGGGTTAAAGAAAGCCAAGAAGAGGGGTCTGAGGTCTTTGATTCAAATTGAGAAACCGGATTAAACTTTCACAAATTAAAACATTTTTTTCTTCGATTGAGATCCTATCCCTTCACTCTTAATCAAGAGTTTACCACCAATCAGAACCAACAACTCTGAAATCTCTTTGACAGATGAAAGAAGTATCGATCTTTAGTAAAATCATTTAATATTGAATCGATTTCAAGAGAAGCCGATGATCCTAGGAACTATATCTTTCCATCAGAATGAATCGAAAATTCTTTTCGAATGTTAGGGATCTAAACCAATCGAACTGAGAGATTTAGACCGATCGGTCTCTGTTGAAAACGATGGAATTGAGTAAAAAATGAATTAAGAAGATGAAGGTGTAAGAATAAAAATTAAAAAATTAGCTAACAACACACCTCCCATTCTAATGCATTGCTGTTGCTAACAGTACGCCAAAAACTTCTCTAATTTTTTCTTTAAAATACTGTCACGGGACAGATCACACACACCCTATAAAAATAAAAAGGTTTTTTATATATGCTGTTAAAAGACAAGAAAAAAATAAAATAAAATAAAAAATAAAAAGAAATAAAATTTTTTTATTTAAAAAAAAAAACACTCTCCATGCTTCAACAATCATTAATCCATCCTTAACTAATTTTTTGAAATCTTGCATCATTTGGGGTCACTCTAAGTGATTCTTAATTGAGTCATAGAAAAACAACATGCCAAAGCAAAATACTCAAATTCCAAACAAATGATCAATAGAGCTAAAAGAATGACAAGAAAAAAATAGATAAACAAACCAATAAAATTAAAAACAAACGAACTAAAAAAACATAATAATAAATAACTAGGTTATCTTGGCAATGTTCCCATACTTGGGGCTTTTCAAGTTTGTTCCTCAATAATCCTCAGTGAAATCACCACTGAAAGCGCCCTCGATCTGCGGGGTGCGCGGATCCGCTTTTGACTTTTGAGGTTTGGGAGTTGCCACCTAATTATTTTTGTCTAGGAACTGAACATTGACTCTAAAAGGATAAAAAAAACTAATCTACCAAAAAAATTAAGTCCGGGGATCAAATTAAGGGGTTGGAAGGTGTTAGGCACCAACCCCGCCCGACAAACGCCTGTCTCTACTATTTTTCAAGAAGACTATTACTAAAAAGACCTAAATAAAAAATAAAAAAAATTTACCTTGATGATCGCAATGGTAGTTCTCTCAGAGCTGGCGGAGAGATTCCTTGCTTCTTTTATTTTATTGGATCCGCTTCAGATCTCCAAGATGAAGTATCTTCTCCTTAGATCTAAGTTCTTCCTAAATTTTGATGGATTTCTAAGTGTTTTTGAAGGGTTTCTGGGTGTTTTTTGAGCAAAAGTTGGGGTTTGGTGCTAGGTAAAGAGTTAGGACTTCAAAATTAAGATTTGGGGAAGGCTAGGGAGACTTTTTGATCTACTTTTTCTAGGATTTATTTTTTCATATGAAAATAGGTTGTAGAGGTCCCTATTCATAGATTTTTTTAGGTGCTTTTTAGATAGAGTTAGTATTTAATTAGAATTCTTTTAGATAGTTTTAGAGTTTAATTATGTTTCTTTTAGATAGTTTTAGAGTTTAATTAGAATTCTTTTAGATAGTTTTAGAGTTTAATTATGTTTCTTTTAGATAGTTTTAGATTTTAATTAGAATCTTATTAGAGTTAAGGTTTGACTTTGGTCTTATTGGATTGATTAGGATTTTGACTTAAATTTCACTTGATTGACCAGAATTTAGGATTTTGACTTAAGTCTTGCTTGATTGACTTGACTTTAGGATTTTGAATTAAGTCTTATTTGATTGACTTTAATTTTAATTAGGATTTCACTTTACATTAATTAATGTTTTAATTATTAATTTCAGAATTTTTAATTATTAAAATTGTAAAATTATCGTTTTCCTTCGGAAAGGACTTTTTGCGTTTTAAGTTATTTTTCAATGATCCAAGATGTTTTGGAATCGATTTTTCGTAAGGAATTCAATGAGAATATTGGTTTGTGTCATTTGTGCGAAATGGTTGTGAACTTTATGAAGGGCATTTTTGTAATTTTATCAAATTTTGTGAAAATTGGCGAAATGGTTCATTTGGTTTCAATTTGTTGTTTTATGTGTTTGAAAAGATTTTCCTAAACATATTGTGGGCTCTAGGGATGTTTTGATGTTAGGGGTATTTTAGTAATTTGATAGTTTTTTAGTGATTTTTATGATAAAACTTCTTTTGTCTAAAAAATGATGATTTCTAGGTTTTTGAGGTTATATTTTCCTAGCGTAACGTGATTTCTATAGTTTTGTTTGTTTGAGATACTTAATTTGAATTTCTGAAACATATCTAGTAACAAAATATAGCCTTGGAATAATCATCCATCATTGGGATCCGTCGTAATCGGGTTGACGAGCTAATTAATCAGGCGAGTGCGAAAATGGGGTGTCTACCAATATGTACAGCTTGAGGTAGGTTAACTTTGAAAGGGACGTAAGGTACTGGAGGCCTTTGGTTAGGTGTTGAGATGAAGAATGGTCGAACAGGTTGTATATTGTTAATTTGTGCTTCATCCTTCTTCTTGTTTAAGATTACCGGTTTCCATTAAGTAGAACCCCCTGTTGGTGCCCCTAGACTGGACAAGTCGTAGATTAGACCTGACCGAATATCATCTTCTACTCGATATGCCACTTAGACCAATTATGAAAAACTTGCAGTCGTATGACCCACTAGATGCGTGTAAAATGAGCGACTTAGAGTAGAGATGAATATGGTATTCAGCTCTTGTTCAGTCACTGGTGGCTTCACTTTAGAGGCTGATTCCGCCATCTTTGGGTATATTCCTTCACATTTTCCTTTGGTTTTCAGACCATCTTTGCTATATCATTCATTTCCAACCCCATATTTGTATTGAACCTATACTCCTCCGAGAAAATCGTAGTCAGATCTTAATCCGAGAATGATCCAATTGAGAACATGAGAGGGTTGCCCCCATTAAACTTCTTTAAAAGAGCTGGACCAACAACTTGTCATCATCACCAAACTGGCATATAAATCTATAGTAAATTTTTAAGTGGGACAAAGGACATCCGATGTCGTTATACTTCTGAAAGTTAGGATACTTAAACTTTGACGATAATAGTGTACTTGGGTATAGGCAAAGATCTTTGAACCTCATGCCATTTGTGGAGTCCTTGCCTTTCATTTTTTGGATTTCTTCCTCGACTGCCTCAAGCTTGTTGGCCAGTTTCTCCTCTATGAGGTTTCTCACATCGACTGCTTTAAATTCACATTCTTCCTCTTGACTGACCTTATATTACTATGGATTGCAATGAATGTGAATGGCTGGTCCTTGATTGGCAAGAGTTGTGGGTGATAAGGTATTTTGTGTTGATAGCGGCTGTTGTTGTTGTGGTTGTTCCGGTATAGCCTGATTTGAACAAGAAGCTTGTTGTTAAACAGTCTGAATGACGCTTGGATTTGCCATCAACAAATCCATAATCTTGTCATATTTTTCTACTACTTTCAACATTAAATCTAGTTTTGAGGTGAGATTTATTACTATTTCTATCACTGACTGTTGAGGTTGTTCTGAGGTGCTCATGGTTGGTTGTCAGCATAAAAAGTACGGAGGATTGTCTGGTGGCAAGTATTTTTTTCTAGGTCATTTGGCCACCTGTAGACAAGAGGTTGAACATTATTATATTATTGACACTGTAGACACCCCAATTTGCACGAACCAATTAAGAAAATACAAATTTTCTTGAATTGATTTCAATTGAGAACTTGAGTCTCTCAACAGGCCCGCATTACCACTTGGCATTATTTTCATGCATACATGCATGTGCATCATGTTATATAGTTTGCATGCTCAACCTTGTCCCTAATCCAATCTAATTTCATACCACTTCCATTATCTAATCTAATCTAAATTCATACCTAACCCAATTTCGTATCCACTCTCTATTAACTAACCCGTTTATCCATAACCTAAGTCCATAAGCTAAGTTCTATTAAACCCATTCCCATAAGTCCTCAATACCCAATGCTTAATCTAATTGAAGAGTCAACTCCCCTTGTGAAAACCCAAGAATACCCTTCTCAAAAAGTGTAGTCAAACCAAAAAGATTATTTGGTCTTTGGTAATAATTCATAAAGTTGAGAGAACTTTCAATCATACCCTCAAAAGGTGGGAATCTTCAAGTACATACATAGAACTCTCCCATTAGTCCATTTCAAAAACATACATCCACTCTTGCTTCATGAGTTATTTACAAATGAACTAAGGTCTATTTTTTACTTTCCACTCCACCTTTACACATGTCACTCTCCTACTCGCCCTCCCAAAAGTACTTTTGTTCTTCCATTGGTTCATTTCAAAAATATACATCCACCCTTGCTTTATGAGTTATTTACAAATGAACCAAGGTTTACTTTTCACCTACCACTCCACCTTTACACATGTCACTCCCCTATTTACCCTCCTAAAAATACTTTTTGTTTTCTCACCTCTATTTACCAAAAAATCAAAGATTAAATAATATTTTTAGGATTTCTTCACAAATGTCATCTTTACCCTCATAAAATAAAAAATTCAAAAAGAAATAACTTAAACCTCATATCCATTCTCTTTATTTTTAGGATTGGACTACTTTATCCTCAAAAATTCTTCAAAAATTCTATAAATACCCTCATTTTCTATGAACAATTCATGCTCTAAAGCCCCTATTTCGCAACCTAGAACTTTACCAAAATCCCTACTCATTCTCTTATTTCTTAACCTTCAACTCTCTTATCCCTCAACTACAACCTTAAACTCTTTCAGCCATCAACTATAACCTTAAACTCTCAAGTTCATCTTTAAAAGGTCAAGTTCATTCAAGACTTCCCAAAAGGGACAAGATGGGTATAAATAAGTTTTCTTTTCCTTTTGTTTTATTTTAATACTTGCATCTTTTTCTTCAATCATTCTCATCTTCCTTTTTAGAAGCTCTTAGGATGTAATAGAGAACCCTCCTTCATCCCGAGTAGGTTGAACCTCAACCTTAGGCATGAACTGCTTGAGGCGGGTTGGTCGAAAGGATGAAGGTTAAAGCCCCTTTTTAATTTTAATCTCTTGCATCATAATGTATACAATGCACACGCTCACATATACATGGCAATGATGAAGAAATGTGTCATCCTCTTGACTAAGTTTCTAGCCACGCATACATGCATCAAGGTTGTAGTCTCAAGGGAACTCCATCATGAAGTCTCTCTAATAGTTTAAAACCAGCATTCATGTCCATAGAAATAATATGGTTACATGGGTTATCCTTTTTCATAGGATGTCTCTAAGGTCACATTGAAAGGGGATATTTTCACTCGATGCACACATCATCTTAGCTTGCATTTTCATGCATTTTCCATCTATGTTCTCATGTTTTTTTTAAAATGGCCAAGTAAGGTAACTACCCTAGGTGGAAAGGATGGGATGCCTGACACCTTCTCTGTCCTCTAACCGGACCTCCTTACCAAGATTTTTGGTAGGCCACACCTTTTCATGTATGAGAGTCGCTACAATGCCATAAAAAATGATTTTCAAAAAAATCAATTTGGGAGCCCATTCACACCCATTTCTTAAAAAAATAAATGGTGGCGACTCCAACAACGTAGCATTGAGGTTCAAGGATGAACATTCTCATGTCTACAACTTGGCAACTCTACTGAGGAAGAAGGCTCTACCCTCGTGTCAACTCGACCATTTTGCAAAAAAAATAAAAAATAAAAAATACTTTTATTTGCAAGTTAACATTGTTTGTTGTTTATATTTTTTTTGCACATGACATGTAATGTTTACTCACTTACTTTTATTTGTTTGCAAGCTAACATTGTTTGTTGTGTTTGTTGTCAATGTGTGTTTCTTTTCTTTTTAGTCCCCTAGGTAAATAGGAGAAATCCATTTTTTTCTTTAGTTATCCAATTTTTAGTCATGCATATCATTAAAAAATAAAAAAAATGAAATATATATATATATATATATATATTTTTTGGCTCAAGCAAAAAATCAAAGGTAATGTACCTTTAGTTTGGACTAACAAACTTTAAAAAAATATATTTTTTTGGCCAAGTAGATAGCAGAGCTTAAATTGACTGTAACTTTTGCTCCGATCTCCGATTAACTATTATGGTATATCAATTTAGGGTAGAACGAAATTTTCTTTCAAATGTGACAAAGTCAGCGAGATTTTGATAAGTTAGAATTAGTTTATGAGTTCGTTTAGTATCATTTTTGCTAACATTTATGTTCTATCATTTGATTTAACAAATGAGGATTTCTGATGATTCATTAAGTCAAATTGGATTAATTGGTAAAGTTGAACCCTTGGTTGGATTTGATATTGAATTTGGAGTCAAATTTTTGTCTGCACGGAGCTAGAGGTTCATCAAACCAGAATCATTTATTGGTCAGAGTGGAGTTGTAGGTCTGTCGTTATAGGGCCGGAGGTTTATCGGCATGGAGCTAGAGTTTGTCAGCACGAAACTAGAGGTTCATTGGTATGGAGCTAGAGGTTTGTTAGCAAGAACTAACGATGGGATTTCACATCGGTGAAGTTTGAAATATATTAGGGTCTTGACTAGAAGTATCCAGTCATGATTCTGAATACTTTTAACAGACACATTACCACTACTTGATTCTAAACTTATTTAATATGCTTATCCGTTTATGTTGGGAATTATTTTTAAATTATATATATTTTCTTAAGTTATTTTCAATATGTTTAAATTCTCTTTACTATTATCTCTATTTGGAAAACTTGCATATATTTTCAAACGTACTATAATTTTTTTTCCCATATTAGAAGGTTGTTACTTTCAAATAGTATTTTCTTATTGGGTAACTCTTTCATTATTCACTCTACCAGTTTCAGTTGCAGAGATTTTCCCCATGGAGGAATAGTTAGAGGAACCTACAGAAGAATACCAACTTCTAGCTCACATTGATGATCAGAGTCCATTTCTAGATGATAAGTGAAATTACTTTGACTAATCCTATTTTCGACTAGCTATTAGGATTTCTTATTTTCAATTTTATTTGAGTTTGTTTGAAAGTAGGATTTGATTTTAGTGCAAGGTTTTGCCATCCTTGTTTATTAGTAGATTTTCTTTGAATTCTAATTTACATTTCAATTATTTTGTACTTATTTACACATTTATATGTCAGACTTAATAAACTTTCCTCTTCAATATTATTGTTTATCAACATATTTCTTTATTTATGCCATTATCATTATGGGAGTGTTGTTTTAGTGGCTTAGTTTTTGACATGTAATTAGGGAGATTTGTATTAGAATTTGGGGACGGTACAAAGAGGGAGAATGAGAGGGATAAAGAGGGAGATACTAAGAAGTTGATAGAGATAGTTTAAGGAGACAAAGAGTAGGGCTTTGGGAAAGATGAATAAGGCACAAAACCTAAACCTACTAAAACTTTAAAAATCTTTATAACATCGATTTTATTAAAAATGACATTATAATATCTTTTACAAAATAACAAAAATGTCAGCCATCCATATAATGCTAGTTTTTATAACAGTCGATGTTATATTTCATGGATAAGATTTATTTTGGTAAAAACGATGTTAATTGCATATATTAATTGGTTGAACGTCTATAATGCCAGATCGGGCTTTTATGATAACTGACCAAATTGTGTACCGATTGATCGAGGTTTTATAGTAACAAATTTAAATTTTATTCTAATGGATCAAACTTTTATACTAAGATATCGAATTGTATTCTGATTGATCGAGCTTTTTGACTAATATATCAAACTTTTTACAAACAAATCGAACTTTTATACTAATTGACCGAACTATATAATGATTGATCGAGCTTTTACACTAACGAATCAAATTTTTTTGCTAATAGATTGGACTTTTGTATTAACTGACCGAGTTGTACACTGATTGATCGAGCTTTTATGTTGATAGATCGAACTTTTATACTAATCAACGAAACTATATGTAATACCCCGTATTTTTAACTCATATGATGAAGATATTAGATAGCCTTAATTCGAGGAATATTCTAAAAAGAAAACTTAGAGTCAAGTACCTAGATTATGCTATGTTCATTTTTGTTGAAAATCGACTTTGCCATTAGTTTCCAAAAGATAGAAATATATACTTTAGCCTATAAGCAAGTTTGAATCCAAGTTCGGGTGAAAAAGTTAACAAATCCTCGAATTTAGTATTGAATAGACCCCAAAATATAAAATTTTTGTTAGAGGGAGAATCAAGAAGATTCGACCACACCATTTGGATCGCAATGAAAAATTATTCGAAATTGTGTACTTGTTTGTCATTTTTCCATGTTCGAATAGTTAAGTTACGACCGAAAATAGAAAGGATGGGAAAATTACAAGTATGCCCTCAGCTTTCTATAAAAGAAAGTAAAATTTCTTTCATTCGCATTTGTTTCCCTCTTCTCTAAGGAGTCCAAATATCATCCCTTTTCTCAAACCTAGGGTTCTCCTCTCTTCACCTTAAGATTGATTGAGAAATAAAGACCGTTGAACCCCGACGAAGAAGACAAAGTTGTCGGTTACGATGATGGCTACAACCTCACCCTCCTTATTAATCCATTCACGTTCGTTTTCCTCACCATTCACCAAAAATCAGTAATTAAATTAGGATATCATCAAACTCGAAGCTTCACCTTATTTGTAGAGACTCGTCTTCTAGTATAGAAGTAAATGAGAGCACCGTCATCGAAGGAGTTGCAAATCCTAGCTCACTTTGCACCAAACTCAATCCAACATCGACTCTTTTACCACCAACTTTGATTATTGTGAGAGTTCGTTACTTTCGACATCCACAAACCAAGTAGGGGACTTTTGATTCCTATTGGTAACTTTAGATTTTGAAATGTGCATTTAGGTTTTATAAAACTTGTTAGTTGTTAGTAAATAGTAGAAATATTTGTTAAATTTTCAATCTATGCTTAGGATTAGAGATTTGATGTTGTTTTATCAATTATAAATGTTAAATTCGTGGGTGGGTTGAAGGATTTGAAGAACGGAAGAAGAATCTGAAAATATGATCGAAAAACTCAAAATTCACGAGAGTGTTTAGTGCTGTCAGAAGAAGCTGTCGGTCCCACTGACACCTGCAGAAGGCCATTCTGTCTGTCCCACCGACAAAAACATGCTTCAGCCACCGATAGAACTGTCTTGAAAATAGCTTCTGACTTTGGGCTATGTTCCTCATGACTTGTATATGATTTCCCACCCTTCATTTCATTAAAAACATTTAAGTAAATGTCCTCTTTCCATTTACTTTAAGTTATTTAATGAAACAATGGGAATGGTTTCAGGATCCAAATCTCAAAGGATCAAAATCCAAATTTTAGTTTCAAGAACAAAACGTGGATTTAAACATTTTTGACAAGATTTCAAAAGTTAATACCTTTCGTATTACTTTGAATTAGATTACAAAAATTATATGGTGTCGAATCTCGTGATCAAGGCTTTCATTTCCAAAAAAAATCTATTTTTAATTTTGAGAATTTTGAAAAATTAAATTTTCGACACTTAGCCAAATTTTTACCAGCTTTCCTTGTTTTTAACAACTTTGGTTCCGTGCATCGTCGGGACCTCGTTTTGAATAAACCTTGATGGTTTTTTATGGAAAGACCAAAAATGACTTTGAAATATTTAAAATGAATGGTTTGATTTGAAAAGATGAAAAGTGAAAATGTCGAGTGAGTGGAAAAAGGTGATGAACGGTAAAGTGTTAAAATCTAACCCGAGGGGTGATGTTTGCATTTTACCTTGTATGTTTTATGTAGGTTGGTGAAAGGATATCCAGGTTATTAATGAAAGGGTTGCATGTTTACTTAAGATTATGTTAGCGCATGCGTTGAGTACTGTTATTTATTTTTAGTCCGAGGGGGCCACAGTTGCATGGTAGGAATTAGATATCCATTCTCAATCCTGTTCTGTTAATTTCTCTTTTACTTTAAGTGAAAAACTATATATATATATATATATATGTAACTATTTTGTGAGCTATTAAAGGGTTTGTGAATGCCTGAAGGGATAGTGCGTCACATCATTCGGATGGGTGCACTATCCTGTGATGTACGGTAGGGACCACCAAGCTCATAAGTGATATAGGACGCGTATGAGAGTGGAGTCACAACTGGAATCCAGGTCCATTCCTTTCTTATCTTTACCAGTGAACGTGTATTGTCAAGGTGGTCGTATACGGGTGGAGTGTTATTTTGAGAATCACATGTACTCCTGATAGGCATAGACGAAGATGATTGGTTAGTAATCACTAACAATCTAGTAGTAGTCGAACTTTCTGACACATCGAAAAGAGACCCATTGCTTACGGGTACGTCAAACGGCATGCCTAAGCCGGATAAATGGTCACCAGTGTGGTAAGCGTAGCGACCGACCACAAAATCAGGAACTAAAAGCAAGATTTATATTGTAACATCATATCCCGATTGGGAGTGATCTAGTCGTGAATCCCAATGCTCAAATTATGGTACTCCACCACTTGTACTGTATATCTGTTGTTCTATTTTGAATTATAAACTGCAAAGCATGTCTATTATTTCAATGTTGTCAACTGTATTTACATAAAAGGAAAAATGTATAATGAGTATGGATGATTGATGCCATGTTGAAAGCACCCTCGATCCGCGGGGTGCGCGGATCCGCTTTTGACCCTTGAGGTTTGGGAGTCGCCACCTAGTTATTACGGTCTAGGAACCAAATTGACCCTACAATGGATAAAAAGAACTAATCTACTATAGAAATCCGAATCTGGGGATCATGTTACGAGGTTGGAAGGTGTTGGGCACCAACCCCGCCCGGCCAATGTCGGTCTCTACTTATCCCAAATAGATCTACATTGCTAATGATAAAACCTAGATTAAAAAAATAATAAAAAACCTTACCTTCGATCTGCAAAAGCACTATTCCCTCAGATCTGAAAAACAGTTCCTTGTACCGTACTCCTTGCTTCGTTTTGTCTCCGGATCTGATTTCTGATCTCCGAGGCAAGGTGTCTCCTTCTTGGATCTGAATGCTTTGAATTTGTGGTGGATTTTTGGGATGTTTTTGGGAGGTTTTTGGGTGTTTTTTAGGCTAAAATAGGAGTAGGGGTGTTAGGGAAGGAGTTGGGGCTCCAAAATTAGGGTTTTGGGGAGGGTATGGAGGCTTCTTCACCTACTTTTCCTAGGTTTTTTCTTTGATACGAAAATAGGGTGTGGAGGCTCCTAGTTATAAAGTTTTTAGAAGCATTAGGGTTTGATTACGGTTTCTTTTAGGGTTTTGACTTAGTTTTTAGGGTTTTAGTGTTTTGACTTTAGTCTTATGAGATTGATTTGATTAGTTTTAGATTAGGGTTTGGATTTAGGGTTTTGACCTTAGTCTTATGAGATTGACTTGATTAGTTTAGATTAGGGTTTTAATTTAGGGTTTTGACTTTATTCTTATGAGATTGACTTTAATTTTGACTTCAGTCTTGCTTGATTGACTTTAATTTTGACTTCAGTCTCACTTGATTGACCTTGACTTCAGTCTTGCTTGATTTACTTTTATTTTGACTTTGTCTTATTTGATTGACTTTAATATCTTGACTTTAGTCTTGCTTGATTGATTTTAAATTTTTGGAGAACCCCTTTCTATTATATCTTTAATTCTTTGGACCCCCAATGGAGGGGTCCTTAAAGAAATATCCCACGAACCCTCAACAATTTTGCCTGAGAGTCCAATTAATCGATTTTTTAGGTTCAACTTTTTAAATTAATTTCATTAATGTTTCACTTTAATTATTTAATGTTTTATTTACTAATTTCGAATTTTTTAATTATGAAAATTATGAAATTACCGTTTTGCCCTCGGAGAGGATTTTTTACGTTTTAAGTCGTTTTTCAATGTTCCAAGATGTTTTGGAATCAGTTTTTCGTAAGGAATTCAATGGGAATGTTGGTTTTTGTCATTTATGAAGTTTTTTGCATGAAATGATCGTGAACTTTATGAGGGGTATTTCGTAATTTTGTCAAATTTTGTGAAAATTGGCGAAGTGGTTTACTTGGTTTCGATTTATTGTTTTATGTGTTTGAGTGGTTTTCTAAGCGTAATGCAGGCTCTAGAGTTGTTTTGATGTTAGGGGTATTTTGGTAATTTAGTGATTTTTATCGTGAAGCTTCTTTTTTATTTGCAAGATGATGATTTCTATGTTTCTGGGGTCGTATTTTCCTAGCGTAGCGTGGTTTCTAAGTTTTGTCAGTTCGAGATACCTCATCCGGATTTCTGAAACATATCTGGTAACAAAATAAAGCATTGGAATAGACATCCATCATTGGGAACCTTTGCGATCGGGTCGACGACTTGATTAATCAGGCGGATGCAAAAATGGGGTGTCTACAGATGCCCCTCTTTGGCAGAGGGTTGAAGCAAACTAGATAGCAAATCTATCTTGGTAGATTAGTGCGATATCCGAATGCCAAAGCTAGTGACAGTTCATTTTGCAGCCTGATTTAACAATTCGTCGGGGTATTCGGATCATTGAGCATGAAACTCTCCCCGAACTAGAAAAATGTCAGGTCCTTGAGCGCGAGCTCTCACTGGCAGTGTCAGATCCTTGAATTTTAAAAAATTCTCCTTGACTGATATAACAACTGTGCAAGTGTGTGGGCTCAAAATATGAGATAGATTTCAAAGAGTTTGAGTTGGAAATGAGTCAAAATGAAGTAAATTTAAACTGAGCGTAAACTGAGCATAAATCCAAGAAAACCCTTGGCGGCAACCGAGCAAGGTCCAAGATAACCCTTGGCGGCAACTGAGCAAGATCCAAGATAACCCTTGGCGGAAACTGAGCAAAGTCCAAGATAACCCTTGGCGGCATCTGAGCAAAATCCAAGATAACCCTTGGCGGAGACTGAGCAAAATCCAAGATAACCCTTGGCGGCATCTGAGCAAAATCCAAGATAACCCTTGGCGGAAACTGAGCAAAATCCAAGATAACCCTTGGCGGCACTGAGCAAAATCCAAGATAACCCTTGGCGGCATCTGAGCAAAATCCAAGATAACCCTTGGCGGCACTGAGCAAAATCCAAGATAACCCTTGGCGGCATCTGAGCAAAATCCAAGATAACCCTTGGCGGGCACTGAGCAAAATCCAAGATAACCCTTGGCGGAAACTGAGCAAAATCCAAGATAACCCTTGGCGGCACTGAGCAAAATCCAAGATAACCCTTGGTAGAAACTGAGCAAAATCCAAGATAACCCTTGGCGGCATCTGAGCAAAATCCAAGATAACCCTTGGCGGAGACTGAGCAAAATCCAAGATAACCCTTGGCGGGAACTGAGCAAAATCCAAGATAACCCTTGGCGGCATCTGAGCAAAATCCAAGATAACCCTTGGCGGAAACTGAGCAAAATCCAAGATAACCCTTGGCGGCATCTGAGCAAAATCCAAGATAACCCTTGGCGGAGACTAAGCAAAATCCAAGATAACCCTTGGCAGAAACTGAGCAAAATCCAAGATAACCCTTGGCGGGAACTGAGCAAAATTCAAGTTAACCCTTGGCGGCAACTGAGCAAAATCCAAGATAACCCTTGGCGGCAACTGAGCAAAATCCAAGATAACCCTTGGCGGAGACTGAGCAAAATCCAAGATAACCCTTGGCAGAAACTGAGCAAAATCCAAGTTAACCCTTGGCGAAAACTGAGCAAAATCCAAGATAACCCTTGGCGGCAACTGAGCAAAATCCAAGTTAACCCTTGATGAAAACTGAGCAAAATCCAAGATAACCCTTGGCGGCAACTGAGCAAAATCCAAGATAACCCTTGGCGGCAACTGTGCAAAATCCAAGATAACCCTTGGTAGAGACTGACTGAGTAAAACTGAGAACAAAGAAATAAATCTGGGAGAGAAACGATCGAAAATGAGTCTGGAGAAGAGTGGTTGAATCTGGGCATGAATAGATTTGGGACAAATGGATGTCCTATCTCCTATGTGAGATTCAGAATGCATTTGTTTGAACCTCAAGGTTTTATCAAAAAAGTTTTGTAAATTTAAAACCTGAGTTTGAACCTTAAGAGTTTTTTGAAAAACTGCTATCAAGAGGGTAACCTTAGGTTTGGAGTTCTCATTTTAGGATTAACATTGCTCAAAAACAAAATGTCCCTAGTTTGACAATAAACATGGCATTGAAAATAATTGAACACATCATTAAAAAATGCCCCTAGTATAAAGGGGGGAAATTACATATCTAGAGGAGAAAGAAAAAATGCCCCTTGTATGAAGGTTTGAAATATTTGATTACCACAAGCGCAATAAAGATCCAACTTTTAATTTTATTAAAGATTTTGAGTCAGGCTCAAGAAAACAAAATATCATAGAATTCACCCTTCTCTCCATTGGTTCACTTGGGGAAGTAAGAATTTTCAGATCGATCATAGACAAGATACTTGTGGCTTCTGAATCTATGCCTGGTTTAAGCTGAGTATTGAACTTGATGATTCGGACTTCTGATGTTTCAGCTCGGGCCGCTTTTAGCTTGGGATTTTCTTCTGTTTTTCTTTATTACTTTAACTTTTGCCTAGATCGCCTTTTCAGGTTTTCAATCTAGCGAGCTTGCTCTAGCTTTTGCCTAGATCACCTTTTCAGGTTTTCAATCTAGCGAGCTCTTTCTTTTTTCTTTGCTCTGATTGTTGCCAAAGTTGTCCTTTCAGATTTTCAACCTTGCGAGCTTGCCTTAATTTTTGCCTAAGTCGCCCTTTCCGGGTTTTCAACTTAGCAGGCTTCTTCATTTTTTTTATCTTTTTCTTCTCCTCTGAAGTTCTAGAATTACTGTCTGATCATGCTTCGCTACCCTCCTTGACTTTTTCACATGGTACTTAAGAGGACTTTTATAGGTAGGCTTGGGACTAGGCATAAAAAAAAGGAATTTTGAGGCTCAAAAACCCAAATGCCCCTTGTGTGGCATTTCATTTAAAAAATTTTCTTGAACTTTCTTTCCTATTTTGGATGATATTTCTTTTTCTTTTGAGTTTTTTTTCTTTTTAGATTTTTCCTTTGTCGAGGAATCTATTTTTTTTATTTTGATGTGGTCGGGCCTGAAGTAACTTCTCAGGTTGCCTACGTACCCCAAATTTTTGGGATCAGACCAAAACGTAGTTCGGATTTTCCCTCCCCTAGGTTAGGTGATCGGGCTAAGAAAGAAAAAATCATCATTTTTTTTTAAAAAGGCTGCAAAGGGCTGAGAAAGGAGATAATGAACTGGATAGCAGGAAAATTGATTCGGCCAAAAATGGCCTCCTTAAATGTAGTACCATTTGATCTGGTCAAGGTTGGTTGACTCTGATAGTTCACTTCCATCATGATCTTGAAGTCTGACGACTTTTCCAGACAGTATATGAATTTCTCCAATTGGGTTCAGACTTTCTCCTATAGTCGAAGAGGAGTGTTCGATTTTCTTTGAAGTCTGATAGTTAAATCCTTAACTTGTAAATGATGAGCTTTGAACTTTTTGTCAAATGCACGGGTGACTCTTCTTAGATAAGCTTGCACATGGTACAGGGCTTTAACTTGTTTTCTTCGATCAAGTTTAATTCTTCATACTGCTGACGAATCCAATCTGTTTCTAACAAATGATTTTCCAACAAGACCCTGAGAGACGAAATTTCCATTCCAACTGGCAAGACTGCTTCCATGCCATACACTAAGGAGTAGGGAGTAGCTCCACTAGAGGATCGAATTGAAGTTCGATATGTCCATATCGTAATGATAATTTTTCTGACCAATCTCGATGTGATTGACACATTTTCCTGATGATAGTCTTGAGACTCTTACTAACTACTTTAACCGTTCCATTGATTTGAGGACGGTAGAGGGATGATTTGTGCTTCCGGATCTTCAACTTTAAACATAGAGTAATGATTTATGCTTTGAAGTACGACCCATTATCAGAGATCAGTTCAAAAGGTACCCCCATATCGACTGATAATATATGATTTGAAACTCATGATGTAGTGAGGATAGCACTGATACATTTTTATAACATCTTCTTTGATTCCATTGATATAGACGAGTATCCATTCCATGTTGAACAACACCCAAGCTTGTACCTAGCATACCCTCATATGATCACACGATCAAGTCTTTTGAAATTTCTGAGTCAATTCATTATCCCCTCGTGTTCCTTTAGGGATAAGATGGTTTCTATTTGAATCTCTTTAGGAATTATTTTTTGTTTCGAGGTCAAAGACCTTTCCTTTCTCGATTAAAGGTTGAGCCCGACTCTTATCTTCTTGTTCAAAAACGAAATCTATCAAATTATTAGTTAATTCGTTAATGCGCTCGAGGTATTCAAAAATTTCTTTTATCCGATCAATTTCAAATGGGGCAACAGACACCTCTATAGACTCGATGAACTAACTTGACTCAATAGGAAAGAGTAGACTCAATCTAAGGAAGACATGACCTTGCTGGAAAAAAGGACTCGAGCTAACCCAAATGACTCATGAAAACTCAAGACAAGTACCCACACGAGTGTGATTAGGACTGAGGACTGAGACATTGCTTACAAACAACAGGATTGAGGCACGATGATCTTTATGGAACAACTGGACGATGTTGAGAAATTTTGAGGTCATTTCTGATTGTTGATTTGATATTGACGTTTACTCTAACTGACCGGATTTACAACCCTAGTTAGACGATGGACGATTGAGCTTAGACACAATGATAACCCTTAAACCTCTTTGAAGGTGAATTTAACCAATTTCAGTGTCACCCCCTTGATAACATTTTAAATAAACCCTGAGATTTTATTGAATTTTGTGCACCAATTCATTAAAAAATTCATCCATTCAATGATTATTCAGAAGAAAAATAATTATGTTGCACTCTTGAAAAATATTGGAAAATAATGTTTTTATTTCACAAATCTGATTATTTTTTTGCAACATTTTTTTGGTAGTTTTCCAAGGTCCATAAAAACTTTTCATGCAAAAATAGATCTTTTGCAAATTATTTTTCCTTCTTTTTCTTTTCTTTTGGAAAACATTTTCTTCTGAAAAATATTTTTTCTCTGAAAAATAGTTTTTTATTTGGAAAGTATCTTCTCTTGGAAAATATTTTTTGGAAAACGTTTTTTCTTAGAAAACATTTTTTTAGAGAATAACACTTTTTTTGGAAAACACTTCTTTTGGAAAATATTTTTTCTGGAAAATACTTTCCCTTTGTAAACTATTTTTCTTCTTTGAAAATTTGATTTCTATTTCGATTTAAATGGCCCGGTCCATCAGGATTGTTGGATCGAGTTGGGCTGGGTCATTTGCAAGAGATGGATTTTTTATTGTGTCGGTGCACCCATTTTGATTTTCAAAAATAACATTTTTTATCCTTGAGGACAATCATACACTTTGATCTCATCATTCATATACATCCATTTCATCATTCACATATATTCATATCAATCACAAAGTCTCATAAGATTCCATTCAATGAACAACCCGGGAACACCCACGATAAGTTCGAGTTGTGACCTACTAGGAAGATTTCTAGACTCTAAGCTTACTACGTGCAATGCATTTTTATCTGGCCACCCTTGCCCAAGCACACCTATATACCTTTCGATACGTGGTGACTTGGTTTGATATACCGTATAGGTGATAATCTAAACCTCAATTCACTTCTCTGAAACCAAAAACAGCCAGTTTGATCTCCAGTTGAGAGGTGGCGCACAATGCTGAGCAAGGGCCCACTTAAATACCTCTCGTCTAGAATAGACGTAGTCTATCCCCCTCGTACAGTAGGGTACAGCGGGGCAAGATCTTGCTTAGGCACCGATTTTGACCAAGAAGTGCAATTGATATACTTAGATTACCTTTTATACCTACGGGTACGAGTCAAGAGTTGTAGCTTTCATAAATGGTTTGGCATCCCACGAGGGGACCGACCACGTACTAGTACTACGTTGGCAATCAGGACATGTGACTGTGTGGCTTACAATAGGACAAAGGCTCAGGTTGCCCCAGCCTGGGTGCATCAACATACTTCTCAGAATCACCTGATCAGATGGTATTGATGCCCCCAGTTTAATATACCCTAAGGTACGTGACTGGAGTTGTGGATTTCATGAATGACGTCGCATCTCCGAAGAGACCGGGCCACGCACTAGTGCCACGTTGGCTAAATGGGACGTGTAAGTGGGTAAAACAGTAAACGTGCTTGTGGTGTGTGCAAAACAGGGTGGGGTGTGCCCGGGGCCTTTTTCAAACAAATGGGCCCATGGGCTTGATCATACCATCATACATCGGATTATGTGAACATTCAATCAAGATCGACACCATTCAAATCATATGAATATTTAATCAAGATCATCATCATTCAAATCACATGATTAAAAGATGAGCATATCAAGCATATAGCAAGCATTTAATCCAACATTATTTCCTTGTGTATTTCAATCGAAGGTTATTTCGAATGGCCCAAAATAATTCAGAATTTCAAATCATATTGTATTGAGGATGACTGGATATTCGTCAGGATGGAGATTTTAAAATCAAATACCCATTTTTTTTTAAAAAAAATCAAAAACAAAATCCCAATAAAAATTTAGCCAACAAATGGATCGTTGTTGACAAACCATCTCTTACTAGTGTCACCCAAATTTCCACGTAAATCATCAAGGTGTCATTAGAACAATTGGTGTGTGGGTTGCCAACAGTTAGAACAACATTGAGGTATATTAGCAACTCATTATTAATTTATAACACATCAATCCTTTAGAAAAAAATAATTGCCTGCGTATGGAGTGGTGTGTTACAAATGAATATTGATGTGCTAATAAGAGCTTGGGATAAACTTAAACAACCACATTCTTCATCAGTTAAATGAAGCAAATATTCCATGAAAATGTGGTTATTTAATTGTGATTTCTCGTCTGATCCATCGGTTTTGATCCCCAAAAGTTAAAAAAAATAAACATGAAAAATTGAAAAATATCCGAAATCAAACGGATTGATGTTGCTGATTCGAAACCAAGAACTATCGTGATTCAATCTCAATCATAGATCGATGTTCTCTGTAATTCGAAACAAAAAATCAAAAGCTCAAATCCAGTAGGTTTCCTACACCTCTCTGATCTTCTGTTTAAAAGCATCTAAAAAGAAAAAAAAAACCCAGAAAATCAAAGCTTCTACAGTTGGGTTCACGTTCGTAAAACCGATCTGATAAATGAGAGTTGAAGAACATAAAGTCAACAAGATCAACGAGAACCGGCAGCAATGTGTGAAGTTTGAATCTACATAAAATCTCGGTCGAATCAGTGTTCTTCTTTTATTTAAAAAAAAGAAACAAAACAGAAAAAACTCCAGCTCTTTGGGGCGAGATCGCAAATATAGCTTCGTAGATGAATCATGCTGCATGTCTCATTTTCTCTCAGAAGAAATCGCAGATTTTTTTTAGATCAATAGTGACCCTAAATCAATCGGACTGAGAGAATGGAGAGACTAAACCGATCGGATTCAGATCTGAACCAGTCCCTCATTGTCTTTGATAGCCGAATGAAGAGTATGGTTAACTCGTTCTTGTTCGAATGAACTTCAAAGGGGTTTGTCGATTCGAAGTTTTATGACTCTTCATCACAATGATTTTTGGGTCTGAAATCGAACAGCTCTAACAGATTCGTCTGTTGTAGACGATGGGGTTAGGAAGAAAACGATTTGAGAAGATGATGTGGGTAAAAAAATCAATTTTTTTCGTTGATTTTGCTGGTTTCAAATGGTTGGACAGAGAGACCACATCGGCCTCTATATTAACCAGCGTTTTCTCTTCTTGGAGAAGACGATGTGCGTATAGAAAGAATTAGATTTTATTCAACGCACACCAACACACCTCCTCATGTATTGGTGGTGTGAACGGGAAAAAACAGAAATTTTTTATGGCACACCACACGTACCAGCACCCTTTTATTGGTAAGTTAGTGTGCAAATTGAAAAACGCCACGTTATTTACGGCACACCAAGCCCTTCAGCACGCTTTGCCTTCAACAGAAAAAAATTTTGATATTTTTTCTTGCTGTCAATGGACAGCATGCTAAAAAATAAATTTAAAAAAAAAAAAACCAAAGTGTTGTCGAAGGGTGCAACGCAACGCCTAACCATTAAAATGGTCAAATATCAAATCAAACACACACCTAAAATTTGAATCGAAATATAATTACGTGCGTAAAAAAATCATGGTCCGAAAACCATTATCTCATCCTCAATAAGATTATTCCTTTTAAATCTCGCATTATTTAGGGTCATTCCGAATGACTTCGATTGAACCATAAAAAAATGATATACCGGATTAGGATATTCAAGATTGAATCATGTGATCATTGATTAAGTCAAAAGAAAAAAAAAACATAAATAAATAAAATACAATAAACAAATAATCAACTAAATCAAATAAAAAGGTCCTATTAGCGACGTATCCCATACTTGGGGCTTTTCAAGTTTGATCCTCGAAGGTCCCCAGTGGAGTAGCCACTGAAAGCGCCCTCTATCCGCGGGGTGCGCGGATCCGCTTTTGACCCTTGAGGTTTGGGAGTCGCCACCTAGTTATTACGGTCTAGGAACCAAATTGACCTTACAATGGATAAAAAGAACTAATCTACTATAGAAATCTGAATCCGGGGATCATGTTACGGGATTGGAAGGTGTTAGGCACCAACCCCGCCCGGCCAATGCCGGTCTCTACTTATCCCAAATAGATCTACATTGCTAATGATAAAACCTAGATTAAAAAAATAATAAAAAACATTACCTTCGATCTGCAAAAGCACTATTCCCTCAGATCTGAAAAACAGTTCCTTGTACCGTACTCCTTGCTTCGTTTTGTCTCCGGATCTGATTTCTGATCTCCGAGGCAAGGTGTCTCCTTTTTGGATCTGAATGCTTTGAATTTGTGGTGGATTTTTGGGATGTTTTTGGGAGGTTTTTGGGTGTTTTTTAGGTTAAAATAGGAGTAGGGGTGTTAGGGAAGGAGTTGGGGCTCCAAAATTAGGGTTTTGGGGAGGGTATGGAGGCTTCTTCACCTACTTTTCCTAGGGTTTTTTCTTTGATACGAAAATAGGGTGTGGAGGCTCCTATTTATAAAGTTTTTAGAAGCATTAGGGTTTGATTAGGGTTTCTTTTAGGGTTTTGACTTAGTCTTTAGGGTTTTAGGGTTTTGACTTTAGTCTTATGAGATTGATTTGATTAGTTTTAGATTAGGGTTTGGATTTAGGGTTTTGACCTTAGTCTTATGAGATTGACTTGATTAGTTTAGATTAGGGTTTTAATTTAGGGTTTTGACTTTAGTCTTATGAGATTGACTGACTTAATTGACTTTAATTTTGACTTCAGTCTCACTTGATTGACCTTGACTTCAGTCTTGCTTGATTTACTTTTATTTTGACTTTGGTCTTATTTGATTGACTTTAATATCTTGACTTTAGTCTTGCTTGATTGATTTTAAATTTTTGGAGAACCCCTTTCTATTATATCTTTAATTCTTTGGACCCCCAAATGGAGGGGTCCTTAAAGAAATATCCCACGAACCCTCAACAATTTTGCCTGAGAGTCCAATTAATCGATTTTTTAGGTTCAACTTTTTAAATTAATTTCATTAATGTTTCACTTTAATTATTTAATGTTTTATTTACTAATTTCGAATTTTTTAATTATGAAAATTGTGAAATTACCGTTTTGCCCTCGGAGAGGATTTTTTACGTTTTAAGTCGTTTTTCAATGTTCCAAGATGTTTTGGAATCAGTTTTTCGTAAGGAATTCAATGGGAATGTTGGTTTTTGTCATTTATGAAGTTTTTGCATGAAATGATCGTGAACTTTATGAGGGGTATTTTCGTAATTTTGTCAAATTTTGTGAAAATTGGCGAAGTGGTTTACTTGGTTTTGATTTATTGTTTTATGTGTTTGAGTGGGTTTTCCTAAGCGTAATGCAGGCTCTAGAGTTGTTTTGATGTTAGGGGTATTTTGGTAATTTAGTGATTTTTATCGTGAAACTTCTTTTTTATTTGCAAGATGATGATTTCTATGTTTCTCGGGTCGTATTTTCCTAGCGTAGCGTGGTTTCTAAGTTTTGTCAGTTCGAGATACCTCATCCGGATTTCTGAAACATATCTGGTAACAAAATAAAGCATTGGAATAGACATCCATCATTGGGAACCTTTGCGATCGGGTCGACGACTTGATTAATCAGGCGGATGCAAAAATGGGGTGTCTACACATGTGTAACTTTTAAACTGTTTAGTTACTTTTCCCTGGGTGTATGTACCAGTTAATTGTAATTTTAATTGTAAAACTTGTATGTTTTGAAATGATGTAATATCATTATTCGATCATATTAGGTAAGGTTATTAGTAGGAATTCTTTATGGACCTACTGGGTAACTATTGTTACTCACCCTTTCCTTTCATTTTTTCTAGTTGCAGAGCCTATGCTTGGGGAGGCGAGTGTTGAGCCATCAGTTGAGGAGCGTCTGGTTGGTTAGATCGACGATCAGTGTCTATTACCCGGTGAGGATTGGGGTAACTTACCTTAGGAGTTTATTCGTCCTAGGAGGTGTACATAGTGTTTTGGGCCGAGTGATAGGGCTATGTTAGAGTGATGATAAATTTTTGTAATCATGTTTATCTTTAGTGCTTTTTGCGCAACTCTAACCTCGCTTATGAGGTTAGTAAAATTTTCTATCTTCCACTTCTTATTCATTGTTGGTATGTTGCTTTATACAGGATTATTTGGATTTGGTTTATCAGGTTTGAGTTTCGTGAAATGCTAACATAAACAGAGGAGACCATGCTGAAATTTTGCGGCGCTACCTAGTGCTTCAAGGTGGGCTTAGGATTTGTGTTAGCATTTGGCGGGGCATCATAGATGGTATCAGAGCTCATTAGTAGTTTCGTATTGGGGTTACGAACTCTTTTGTGTCTAAAGTCCATAGAGCTTAGTAAGATTAAGATAAGATCTGAGGTTCGTTCAGTTAGTAATGAAAAATGTTGTTCATTACTAAATTCTTAATTAAGATATCGATTAACTCTTCCATTAGAACGACCTTAGCATTATGATAATAAATGCCTTGTTGCTGATGAACAGAAAAGAGATGAGTGGACAGGGTAGAAGTAGAGGCCGAACTACAGTAGAAACATGACAGGCATCGAATCAGATTCCCTATCCGATAGCCCAGCTAATGTCGTTTATGGGACAGATGGCTGAGTCCCTGAACAAGTTCAGGGAAGAGATACTCGAATCACAGGCTAGACTAGCAAAAGAGGTGGCCGAGTTGAGAGAACACCAGGTTTCTTCACATGAAGTCTATCCTATTCTACCTCAGGAGCCACCACCAGAACCACGGTCACAGGTTGCACCATTGAGGACCGCGAGAACTCCTCCACCCCAGGCACAGCCAAACCCGAGAATGTGGCTACAAAACTTCCAGCGACTATGTCCACCTAGATGTAGAGGTTCTTTCGACCCGGCTGAGGTCAAGGAGTGGGTTTTGAGAACCCGAGAGATTCTGAGCACCATGCAGTGCCGGAGAGACCAGTGGGTACCGGTGGCCGCATTTCAGTTTGACGGGGATGCCAGCTATTGGTGGCATTCCGGGAGGAATGTTTTGGGGGATGGACCTTTTGAGTGGTCTAATTTCGACAAGATGTTCCTAAACTGATTTATATCTGAGACGGCCTGAGAGATTAAACATCAAGAGTTTTCAAGTTTGGTGCAAGGCAACCTATCTATTATAAACTACGAGATGAGATTTACTAGGTTATCACGATACACACCCGAGCTCATTTTGATCGATCTGCAAAAAGGTCGTAGATTTTTCAGAGGACTACGACCCTACCTAGGGCCAGGATGTCATTAATCGAGACCACCAGCTATAAAAACACAGTGAGTCGAGCTTAGAGGATGGAGCGGGAAGATATGGAGTTGTAAACTTCGAGGGGCAGATTAATCGATCTCAGACTTCATTTTCTCCTAGGGCTGATCTGGCCAAGAGGTCGATGTTTTCAAGATTGAGTGCCTCTGAACCCACATATTTGTAGTATCAAGCTCTTGTACCATCGAGTTATAGACCAGTTGGGGCTTCAGTAAGGCCAATAGGGCCAAAGGGACCAACCAGACAGATTTCGAGACCACCTGTCCCCCAGAGAACTATACAGACGGGACCATTGGCATGCTTTGGGTACGGACAGACGGGACACATCAGGAGAAACTGTCCCTCATCACAGTAACAGTCGGGGGTGATTCCTAGACCCCAGGACAGAGTTTATCATCTGACTCTGGAGGAGATACCAGTTTCAGACGAGGTGTTAGAAGGTACAATTTTGATTTCCAACATTAAAATTCGAGTTTTGTTTGGTACCGGTTCATCTAGATCATATATTTCTACTGAGATTGCATGGTTGCTAGAATTAGAGATTTTTGACACGGACCGGTTAATGAACCTATCTACACCATTGGGAGACTGATAGATAACTCAGAAATTATGTCGAAACTGTGTAATTAGGATAGAGGACCAAGAGATGAGTACTGACCTCATGACATTAGATTGTTCTGACTTTGATGTCATTTTGTGAATGGATTGGCTAGTGCAGAACCATGCCCACATCGATTGTTTCGTGAGGTCAGTAGTCCTTAGACGGCTGGAATATCCAAAAGTCAAAGTTAGAGGATCCAGGTATAGAAGGGACGATCTTTTATACAACTAGTTGGGAACTTTGAGTATATCGGAACTAGAAACATTGACGGATATGGTAGAGGTAGTCAGGAAATTTGAGTTGTTTTTCCAGAAGAGTTACCAAGTTTGCTTCCATATCGTGAGATAGAATTTTCTATCGATTTGGTACAAGGCACAGGGCCTATTTCCATTGCACCATACTAAATGGCCCCGGTAGAAACTCGAGAGTTGAAAGCGCAGATTGATGAGCTCACTAACTTGGGATTTATTCGATCGAGTTCCTCATCCTGGGGAGCACCGATTTTGTTTGTCAAGAAGAAGGATGGGTCACTCCATTTATGTATTGACTATCGAAGGTTAAATCAAGTGATTATCAAGAATACGTATCCCCTTCCACGCATTGACGATCTGTTTGACCAACTGCAGGGTGCCCAATACTTCTCTAAGATCGATTTGCGATCTAGTTACCACCAGTTGAGAATCCGGAAGGCGGATATTCCGTAGACTGCATTTCAGACCAGGCTAGGGCACTTTGAATATCTAGTAATGCCTTTTGGTCTGACGAATGCACCGACATCATTCATGGATCTGATGCACCAGGTCTTTTGGGAGCACCTCGACAAGTTTGTCATTGTGTTCATAGATGACATCCTAATCTACTCTAAGTCAAGGGAGGACCACGAGAGACACCTCAGGATTACACTACAAATTCTACGAGAGCATAAGCTATATGCCAAGTTTAGCAAGTGTGAATTCTGACTCCAAAAGGTAAAGTTCCTAGGACACATGGTGTCCAATAAAGGGATATCAGTAGACCATTCTAAGGTTGAAGCTGTGTTGATGTGGAAATAGTCGAAAATAGTGACCGATATTAGGAGTTTTCTGAGGATGGTCGACTACAATAGAAGGTTTATTAAGGGATTCTCCACTCTTATAGCACCGTTGACAACACTAACGTAGAAAAATATCCAATTTGAATGGAATGATAAATACGAGACTGCATTTCAGGAATTGAAGAAAAAGTTGACGACCATTCTAGTTTTAGTATCACGAACTCCAGATGAAAGTCTGGCGATATTTGTAGATGCTTCTGGGATTGGTTTGGGAGTTTTATTGATGCAGTGTAGGAAGGTAGTAGCATACGCATCGAGGAAGTTGAAAAATCATAAGAAGAATTATCCCGTTCATGACCAGGAGTTAGCCGCTATAGTGTTCGCACTACGTATTTGGAGACATTACTTATACGGAGAGAAGTTTGAAGTATTCTCCGATCATAAGAGCCTTAAGTACATATTCTCGCAATGAGAATTAAATTTGAGATAACGACGTTGGATGGAGTACCTCAAGGACTACGATTTTACCCTTGAGTATCACTTGGAGAAAGCCAATGTTGTTACTGACGCGTTGAGTAGAAATATTGTAGCTCATATGTTGGTGAAAAAATGGCAGTTGCTTGAGCAAGCCATAATAACTGTATTTGAGACTCCAAGGGGAAGGTACAGACCATACATTAACCTGGGTACATTGAGAATTGAAAATGAGTTGATAGCACGAATAAAGGAAGCCTAGGAAGTAGATGAGGACGTGGAAGGATATAAGGTGAGATCTAGGGACCCAAACGACCTAAAGTGGTCGAAAGGAGCAGACAAGGTTCTCAGATGTCGAGGTAGGATGTGAATACCGCAGGACTCGCAATTGAGGTCCGACATACTAGCGAGGCACACCGTTCTCGATACTCAATTCACCCAAAAGGCACGAAGATGTATAGAGATCTGCGAAGGAATTTCTGGTTCCCAAGTATGAAGAAAATAATTGCAGAATATGTGGGTAAATGCCTAATCTGCTAACAAGTCAAAGTAGAACACCGTCACCCGGCAAGCTTACTCCAACCATTACCCATAGCGGAATGGAAATGGGAACTTGTGACCATGGACTTTGTAGTCAGGTTACTGAGAGCCAGTGACGGGTCAGATGCCATATGGGTGATCGTGAATCGACTAACGAAATCGACACATTTCATCCCAATCCGAATTTCATTTGACGTTGATAGACTGAGCCAGATATAAAAAGCTGAGATAGTTTGACTGCATGGGATGCCGATTTCTATAGTGTCAAATAGGGATCCCATATTCACTTCGCGATTCTGGGAGGGTTTACACAAAGCCATGGGTACCCAATTGAACTTCAGTACAGCTTTTCACCCACAGTCTAATGGACAATCCGAGTGAGTTATTCAGATTTTAGAAGATATGCTACGGGCATGTGTGTTGGATTTTGGAGGAGGTTGGAAGTGCCATTTACCGTTGGTGGAATTCTCCTACAACAACAGCTTTCAAGCTAGTATTGGCATGGCACCATTCGAGGCTTTATACGGTAGGCAGTGTCGATCACCGATATGCTAGGTAGAAATAGGAGATGCCATAGTGTTTGGGACCCGAGATTCTTGAGGAAACTACTAAGATAGTGGACATTATACGAGACAGACTGAAAACTGCTCAGAGTAGACAGAAAAGCTATGCAGACAAGGGACGCAGACCTTTGGAATTTCAAGTCGGGGATGGGGTATTTTTGAAAGTATCGCCTCGAAGAGGAATTTCTAGATTTGGTGTGAAGGGCAAGTTAAAGTCCCGATATGTGGGGCCATTTGAAATAGTTGAACGGATTGGTCCAATGGCTTACAGATTGATCCTACCCCCGCAGCTTGAGCAGGTTCATAATGTATTCTACGTGTCCATGTTGAGGAAATACTTGCCAGACCCTTCGCACATGGTAGACTTGCGGGAGTTAGAAGTAGGCGACAACATATCATATGAGGAAGGTGCGGTACAAATACTTGACAGGAGGGTAAAACAACTCAAATCCAAAGCCAATCCTTTAGTCAAAGTATTATGGAGGAACCACAACGTTGATGAAGCCACTTGAGAAAAAGAGGTCGAGATGCAGGTTAAGTTCCCATAACTATTTTGAAGACCAAGGTACTATCTTAATTTTGAGGATGAAATTTTTATTAAGGGGGGGAATGTAACACCTCGTGTTTTTAACTTGTATCTCGAAGATATCAGATAGTCTTAATTCGATGAATATTCTAAAAAGAAAACTTAGAGTCAAGTACCTGAATTATGTTATGTTCGTTTTTATTGAAAACTGACTTTGCCATTAGTTTCAAAATGATCGAATATATACTTTAGCCTGTAAGCAAGTTTGAATCCAAGTTCAAGTGGAAAAGTTAACAAATCCTCGAATTTAGTGTTGAGCGGACCCCAAAATAGAAAATTTTCGTTAGAGGGAGAATCAGGAAAATTTGACTACACCATTTGGACCGTAACAAAAATTATTCGAAATGGTGTACTCATTTGTCATTTTCTGAGTCCAAATAGTTAAGTTACGACTGAAACTAGAAATGATGGGAAAATTACAAGTGTGCCCTCAACTTTCTATAAAAGAAAGGAAACTTTCTTTCATTCTCATTTGTTTCCCTCTTCTCTAAAGAACCCAAATATCAGCCATTTTCTCAAACCTAGGGTTCTCCTCTCTTCACCTCAAGATTCATTGAAAAAGAAGGACCGTTGAACCCCTACGAAGAAGACAAAGTTGTCAGCTACGACGATAGCTACAACCTCACCCTCCTTGTTAACCCATTCACGTTAGTTTTCCTCACCCTCTACCAAAAATCAACAAGTAAATTAGGGTATCATCAAACTCAGAGCTTCACCTTGTTATTAGAGACTCGTCTTCTAATGTATAAGTAAAGGAGAGTGTCGTCGTCGAAGGAGTTGCAAACCGTCGCTCACTTTATCCAAACTCAACCCAACATCGACTCTTTTACCACCAACCTTGATTATTGTGCGAGTTCGTCACTTTCGACATCCACAAACCAAGTAGGAGACTTTCGATTCCTATTGGTAACTTTAGATTTCGAAATGTGCATTTAGGTTTTACAAAACTTGTTAGTTGTTTATAAATAGTAAAAATATTTGTTAATTTTTCAATCCATGATTAAATTAGAGATTTGATGTTGTTTTATCAATTATAAATGTTGAATTCGTGGGTGGGTCGAAGGGTTTGAAGAACGGAAGAAGAATCCAAAAATATGATCGAAAAACCCAAAATTCGTGAGAGGGTTCAATGCTATCAACAGGAGCTGTCGGTCCCACCGATACTTACTGAAGGCCATTCTGTCAGTCCCACCGACAAAAACATGCTTCAGCCACCGATAGAACTGTCTTGAAAATAGTTTCTGACTTTGGACTATGTTCCTCATAACTTGTACATGATTTCCTACCCTTCATTTCATTAAAAATATTTAAGTAAATATCTTCTTTCCATTTACTTTAAGTTCTTTAATGAAATTAAGGTTTTACTCCCCATTTTGGAACAATGGGAATGGTTTCAAGATCCAAATCTCAAAGGATCAAAATCGAAATTTTGGTTTCAAGAACTAAACGTGGATTTCGACGTTTTCGGCAAGATTTAAAAAGTTAATACCTTTCGTATTACTTTGAATTAGATTACAAAAATTATATGATGTCGAATCTCGTAATCGAGGCTTTCATTTTCAAAAAAATTCATTTTTAATTTTGAGAGCTTCGAATATTTGAATTTTCGACACTTAGTCAAATTTTCACCAACTTTCCTTGTTTTTAACAACTTTGGTCTCGTGCATCGCCGGGACCTCGTTTTGAATAAACCTTGATGATTTTCGATAGAAAGACTAAAAATGAATTTGAAAGATTGAAAATGAATGGTTTAATTTGAAAAAATGAAAAGTAAGAATGTCGAGTGAATGGAAAAAGGGGATAAACGGTAAAGTGTTAGAATCACACCCGAGGGGTGATGTCTGCATTTTACATTGTATGTTATATGTAGGTTGGTGAAAGGATATCCAGGTTATTAATGAAAGGGTTGCATGTTTATTTAAGATTATGTTAGCGCATGCGCTGAGTACTGTTATTTATTTTTAGGCCGAGGGGGCCACAGTTGCATGGTAGGAATTGGATATCCATTCTCAATCTTGTTCTCTTAATTTCTCTTTTGTTTTAAATGAAAAACATATATATATATATATATATATATATATATATATATATATATATATATATATATATATATATATATAAGTAATTATTTTATGAGCTGCTAAAGGGTTTGTGAATGCCTGAAGGGATAGTGCTTCACATCATTTAGAGGGGTGCACTATCCTAGGATGTACAGTAAGGACCACCAAGCTCATACGTGGTATAGGACGCGTATGAGAGTGGAGTCACAACTAGAGTTCGGGTCCATTCCTTTCTTATCTTTACCAGTGAACGTGTATTGTAAATGTAGTCGTATACGAGTGGAGTGTTATTTTGAGAATCACAGTATGCCTGATAGGCATAGACGAAGATGATTGGTCAGTGATCACTAACTATCTAGTAGTAATCAAACGTTCTGAACCATCGGTCACGTCAAACGACTCGTCTAAACTGGATAAATGGTCACCAGTGTGGTAAGCACAGCGACCGACCACAAAATTAGAAACTAAAAGCCAGATTTATGTTGTAACGTCATGTCCCGATTGGTAGAGATCCAGTCGTGAATCCCAATGCTCAAATTCCATGACTCCACCATTTGTACTATGTATCTGTAATTATATTTTGACTTACAAACTGCAAAGCATGTCTATTTTTAAATTATATATATTTTCTTAAGTTATTTTCAATATGTTTATATTCACTTTACTATTATCTCTATTTGGAAAATTTGCATATATTATGCAAATTTTCCAACGTACTATAATGTTTTTTCCCATATTAGAAGGTTGTTACTTTCAAATAGTATTTTCTTATTGGGTAACTCTCTCATTACTCACTCTACCAGTTTCAATTGAAGAGATTTTCCCATTGAGGAATAGTTAGAGGAACCTACATAAGAGTACCAACTTCTAGGTCATATTGATGATCAGAGTCTACTTCTAGACGATAAGTGAAATTACTTTGACTAGTCCTATTTTCGACTAGCTATTAGGATTTTTTATTTCAATTTTATTTGAGTTTGTTTGGAAGTAGGATTTGATTTTAGTGCAAGGTTTTTCATCCTTGTTTATTAGCAGATTTTCTTTGAATTCTAATTTACATTTCAATTATTTTGTACTTATTTAAACATTTATGTCAGACTTATTAAACTTTCCTCTTCAATATTATTGTTTATCAACATATTTCTTTATTCATGCCATTATCATTATGGGAGTGTTGTTTTAGTGGCTTAGTTTTTGACATGTAATTAGGGAGATTTGTATTAGAATTTGGGGATGGTACAAAGAGGGAGAATGAGAGGGATAGAGAGGGAGATACTAAGAAGTTGATAGAGATAGTTTAAGGAGATAAAGAGTAGGGCTTTGGGAAAGATGAATAAGGCACAAAACCTAAACCTTCTAAAACTTTAAAAATGTTTATAACATCGATTTTATTAAAAATGACATTATAATATCTTTTACAAGATAACAAAAATGTCAGCCATCCATATAATACTGGTTTTTATAATAGTCGATGTTATATTTCATGGATAACATTTTTTTTGGTAAAAATGATGTTAATTGCATATATTAATTGGTTGAACGTTTATAATGCTAGATCGGGCTTTTATGATAACTGACCAAATTGTGTATCGATTGATCGAGGTTTTATAGTAACAAATTTAACTTTTATTCTAACGGATCAAACTTTTATTCTAAGAGATCGAATTGTATTCTAATTGATTGAGCTTTTTTACTAATATATCGAACTTTTATACTAACAAATCGAACTTTTATACTAATTGACCAAACTGTATATTGATTGATCGAGCTTTTACACTAACAAATCAAACTTTTCTGCTAATAGATTGGACTTTTGTACTAACTGACCGAGCTGTACACTGATTGATCGAGCTTTTATGTTGACAGATCGAACTTTTATACTAATCAACGAAACTATATGTAACACCTCGTGTTTTTAACTCGTATCTCAAAGATATCAGATAGTCTTAATTCGAGGAATATTCTAAAAAGAAAACTTAGAGTCAAGTACCCAGATTATGCTATGTTCATTTTTGTTGAAAATCAACTTCGCCATTAATTTTCAAATTATCGAAATATATACTTTAGCCTGTAAGCAAGTTTGAATCCAAGTTCGGGTGGAAAAGTTAACAAATCCTCGAATTTAGTGTTGAACAGACCCAAAATAGAAATTTTTTGTTAGAGTGAGAATCAAGAAGATTCGACCACACCATTTGGATCGCAATGAAAAATTATTCGAAATGGTGTACTTGTTTGTCATTTTTCGTGTTCGAATAGTTAAGTTACGATCGAAACTAGAAATGATGGGAAAATTACAAGTATGCCCTCAGCTTTCTATAAAAGAAAGCAAACTTTCTTTCATTCTCATTTGTTTCTCTCTTTTCTAAGGAGTCCAAATATCAGCCCTTTTCTCAAACCTAGGGTTCTCCTCTCTTCACCTTAAGATTCATTGAGAAGGAAGGACCGTTGAACCCCGACGAAGAAGACAAAGTTGTCGATTACGAGGATAGCTACAATCTCACCCTCCTTATTAATCCATTCACGTTCGTTTTTCTCACCCTCCACCAAAAATCAGCAAGTAAATTAGGGTATCATCAAACTCGGAGCTTCACCTTATTAGTAAAGACTCGTCTTCTAGTATAGAAGTAAATAAGAGCGCCGTCGTCGAAGGAGTTGCAAACCCTCGCTCACTTTGCACCAAACTCAACCCAACATCGACTCTTTTACCACCAACTTTCATTATTGTGCGAGTTCGTCACTTTCAACGTCCACAAACCAAGTAGGGGATATTCGATTCTTATTGGTAACTTTAGATTTTGAAATGTGCATTTAGGTTTCAAAAAACCTCTTAGTTGTTTGTAAATAGTAGAAATATTTGTTAAATTTTCAATCTATGCTCAGGATTAAAGATTTGATGTTGTTTTATCAATTATAAATGTTGAATTCGTTGGTGGGTCGAAGGGTTTGAAGAACGGAAGAAAAATCTTAAAATACGATAAAAAAACTCAAAATTTGCGAGAGTGTTTAGTGCTATCTGAAGAAGCTGTCGGTTCCCACCGACACCTGTAGAAGGCCATTATGTCGGTCCCACCGATAGAAACATTCTTCTGTCTCCGATAGCCACCGATAGAAATGTCTTGAAAATAGCTTCTGACTTTGGGCTATGTCCCTCATGACTTGTACATGATTTCTCCCCCTTCATTAATTAAAAACATTTAAGTGAATGTCCTCTTTCCATTTACTTTAAGTTCTTTAATGAAATTAAGGTTTTACCCTTCATTTCGAAACAATGGGAATGGTTTCAAATCCAAATCTCAAAGGATCAAAATCCAAATTTTGGTTTCAAGTACAAAACGTTGGATTTTGACATTTTCGGCAAGTTTTCAGAAGTTCCTACCTTTTGCATTACTTTGAATTAGATTACAAAAACTATATGGTGTAAAATCCCAAATTTTTAATTCGTATCTCGAAGAAAAAATAACTAGTGGAATTTTAAGAAAATCTTAAAAGTGGGACTTAGGGATAAAATTTTAGGATGTTTCTGATCATTTTTAATGGAATCTGACCTCACCATTGGATTCAAAATGATCGAAAAACATACTTTAGCCTGTAAGCACGCTTAAATGTGAGTCTAAATATAAAAGTTACAAAATCCTCGATTACTGGGTCGGACCAGGTTAAAATAATGACTTGTTGGTAGAGAAAGAATTGTTAAGATTTGATCATACCATTGGGTTTGTAACAAAAAATTATTGAACATGGACTATTTATTTGTCATTTTTGGAGATTAGGAAGTCGAATTATCGTCAAAAATGAAAATGACATCAAGTTTAGAGGTCACCTAAGGCCAAAAATGTAAATTTTTGATGGAGACATAATTTTTAGAAATTGATTGTACCATTAGATCCGGAATGAAAAATTTGATGAAATAGAGTATTCATTTGTCAATTTTGGAGTCCGGATGGTCAAGTTATCGTTAATCAAAATAATTGACAAAATACCAAATTCGTCCCAAATTTTATATAAATAAAAATTTTTAATTTGTTTTTTATAACTTCGTCTCTTCCAACCCACCCAAACAGCCGCGACATATATAAATGAAAATTTTATTTTTTCTTTGATCTTCTACCTCAGATCTTTCTCACACGGCTCGCCGTCGACGACCGCCGTAGAAAGGAAAAAGATCTGCAGTTTCGACATCTATAAAAATCACCCAAGAACTCTTCATTTCATCTTCTCTTTCATTCGGTATCATCAAAAATCAGCTGTATTTAGATACAAAAATTTTGAAACTTTGACCTCAGATTTCGTCCGTTTCTGGGTCAAACCGTCTTCCAACGCAGAAGGGAGAAACGTTCGCAGCCTCGACATCTACAAAATCCACCCAATCTTTTTTCATTTCACTTTCTATTTCACCCGATATCGTCAAAAATCAGCCGTATTTATATACGGAATTTTGAAAACTTCAACCTTGAATTTCATCGGTTTCGGGTTCAAACCGTCATCCGTCGCAGAAGGGAGAAATGACGACGGCGTCGTGATCTTCAAAACCACCAGGTCAGATTCAAAAATCAACCACTTCGAAGTTCAGTCTATCTCGATTTTCGTGCCGATCGCCTCTATTTCCGCACACGTGCTTCGATCGTTTCGCCTAGAGCTTGTAAGGAACTCAACTTGTATTAATAATCGTAGATTGTTAAAATTGCGCTTAGGATTTTATTGAAAAAAAATTTAGATGTATTTCTAAAATATAAATTCTTTTGTTATTTCAAAAATTCATGCCAGAAATTACATGTTTGATATGTTTAATTATATTTTTAATAAATTATACGTGGGTAGGGTATTTAACGGGTTATTTATATAAATTGAGTCTTGTGCACTGCTCGGACCCCGTTTTGAGATGAAATTTGTATTTTTTTTAATATTATTGATAGAAATAAATTCTATAGTTGAAAAATGTGATTTAATATTCAATGAACTAATATTGAGTTGATGAATATCAGAAAATGGATATTTTATGAAGAGATTGAAAATTATAAAAATCGAAAAAAGGGAAAAAGGGTATGAAAGGTAAAATGTCAGAGTCTCTGTATTTTACGTTTTGTGTTGTGTGCAGGTTGGTGAACAAATATCCAGGGATAATATTGTTGGTTGCATGTTTATTAAATTTCTGTTAGCGCGAGGCGCTGTTTACGTTTCCGTTTTGTTATTTATTTTAGGCTGGGTGGTCACACTTGCATGGTAGGAAACTGGATATCTATTATCAACCTTGTATTGTTAATTTCTCTTTTGTTTTCAAATGAAAATAATAAATATATGTAACTATTTTGTGAGCTGTTAAAGAGTTTGTGAATGCCTGAAGGGATAGTGCGTCATATCATCCGGAGTAGTGTACTATTTTGGGATATACTGTAGGGACCACCAAGCTCATACGTAGTATGGGACGTGTATGAGAGTGAGTCACAACTGAAATCTGGGATATTCCTCTCTATCTTTACCAGTGAACTTGTAATGTAAAGGTGGTCGTATACGAATGGTTTGTATATTTGGGAATCACATGCACGTCTGATAAGCATAGACGAAGATGATTAGTCAGTGATCACTAACAATCTATAGTAGTCGAACGTTCTGACACATCGAAAAGAGACCCATTGCTAACGGTCACGTCAAACGGCCAGCCTGAGCCGGATAAATGGTCAACCAAGCGTGGTAAACAGTTACCAACCACAAAATCAGGAACTAAAAACCAGAGAAGAATTGTATCATGTCCCGACTGGGAGTGATCCAGTCGTGAATCCCAACTCTCTAATTCCAATACTTCACCATTGTGTATTATGTATCTCTTGCTTATTTTGATATATAAAATGAAATCCATGTTTAATGTTTCCATTTGATCAATTAGATTTATATAAAAAGATAATGTTATAGTGAGTACTGTCGATTGATGTAATGTGAGTTTTAAAATATTTAGTTGTTCATCCCTGGCTATATGTACTAGTTAATCATAGTTTCTTCTATAAAATTTTATATATTTTAAAATGATTTAGTATGCTTATTCGTTCATGTTAGAAGAGGTTATTGGCAGAATTTGTGTTATTCCTTACTGGGTAACCATTGTTACTCGCCCTTTTCCTTCTCCATTTTTTTTAGTTTCAGATTCGAAGGTTAGCAAGGCAGGTGTAGAACATGAGTGAGAATCATCTGGTGGGTCAGATAGACAGTTAGAGTCTGTCACTTGGTAAGTATTGGGGTTATACCCCCTAGTGGTATCGATTTGTCTAAGAGTAATATAGATTTTGATTTTGAGCATTAGGAATTTTGTTAGAGTGAGAAATTCCTGTATAATCGTGTATATAAACTTCTTCTTCCGCAGTCTAATTTTTGTACGTTATTAGATGTATATAGGTTTTCCGCTAGTACTATATATTATTTGTTTATATGCAGGATTGTATGTCGTTTATCAGGTGCAGGTTAAACGCCTTGGAATTCTAACATAAACAGAGGAGACCATGCCAAAATTTCGATGTGCCACCCAGTACCTTGAGTTTTGACATGGGATTTTGTGTTAGTGTTCGGCGGGGCGCCACATATGGTGTCGAGGCTTTCATTTCAAAAAATATCCGTTTTCAATTTTGAGAATTTTGAAAAATTAAATTTTAGACACTTAGCCAAATTTTTGCCAGCTTTCCTTGATTTTAACAGCTTTGGTCCCGTGTATCACCGGGATCTCATTTTGAATAAACCTTTATGATTTTTGATAGAAAGACCAAAAATGACTTTGAAAGATTGAAAATGAATGGTTTAATTTGAAAAGACGAAAAATGATAATGTCGAGTGAATGGAAAAAGGGGATGAACGGTAAAGTGTCAGAATCACACCCGAGGGGTGATGTCTGCATTTTACATTGTATGTTGTATGTAGGTTGATGAAAGGATATCTAGGTTATTAATGAAAGGGTTGCATGTTTATTTAAGATTATTTTAGCACATGCGCTGAGTACTATTATTTATTTTTAGGCCGGGGGGCCATAGTTGCATGGTAGGAACTGGATATCCATTCTCAACCCTGTTATCTTAATTTCTCTTTTGTTTTAAATGAAAAACTATATAAATATATATATGTAACTATTTTGTGAGCTGTTAAAGGTTTGTGAATGCTTGAAGGGATAGTGCGTCACATCATCCAGAGGGGTGCACTATCCTGGGATGTACGGTAGGGACCACCAAGCTCATACGTGATATGGGACGCGTATGAGAGTGGAGTTACAACTGGAATCCGGGTCCATTCCTTTCTTATCTTTACCAGTGAACATGTATTGTAAAGGTGGTCGTATACGAGTGGAGTGTTATTTTGGAATCACATGCCCGCCTGATAGGCATAGACAAAGATGATTGGTCAACGATCACTAATAATCTAGTAATAGTCGAACATTCTAACACATCGAAAAGAGACCCATTGTTTACGGTCACGTCAAACGGCCCGCCTTAACTGGATAAATAGTCACCAGTATGGTAAGCACAGCGACTGACCACAAAATTAGAAACTAAAAGTCAGATTTATGTTGTAACTTCATGTCCTGACTAGGAGCGATCCAGTCGTGAATCCCAATGCTCAAATTCCATTACTCCACCACTTATACTATGTGTCTGTTGTTATTTTAAATTATAAACTGCAAAGCATGTTTATTATTTCAATCTTGTAAACTGTATTTGTATAAAAGGAAAAATGTATAATGAGTATGGATGATTGACACCATGTGTAACTTTTTAACTGTTTAGTTGCTCATCCCTGGCTGTATGTACTAGTTAATCCTAGTTTCAATTGTAAAATTTGCATGTTTTTGAAAGTGCCCTCGATCCGCGGGGTGCGCGGATCCGCTTTTGACCCTTGAGGTTTGGGAGTCGCCACCTAGTTATTACGGTCTAGGAACCGAACATTGACTCTAAAAGGCAAAAGAAAATAATCTACGAAAAATAAGAAACTAAGTCTGGGGATCACGTTACGGAGTTGGAAGGTGTTAGGCACCAACCCCGCCCGGCAAACACCGGTCTTTACTAATTCCCAAGTAGAACTACATTGCTAAAAAGACCTAATCAATAAAAAAATAAAAATACTTACCTTTTTCGAACACAAAGATTTTCTTTTCCCTCAAATTGATAGAATAACTTCTTGTATAGTATTCCTCGCTTCGTTCTCTCACTGAATCTGATTTCTGATCTCCAAGTTGAGGTATCTCTTTCTTAGATCTGAATTTTCGGATTTTTTATGGGTTTTTGGGTGTTTTTGAATGACTTCAAGATGTTTTTTGAGCTAAAATAGAAGTATGGATGTTAGGTAAGGAGTTGGGACTTCAAAATTAGGATTTATGGGAGGCTAGGGAGGCTTTTTGACCTACTTCTCTTAGAGTTTATGATTTGATACGAAAATAAGGTGTGAGGACCCCTATTTATAGATTTTTTTTAAGGGTTGATTTAGATAGAATTAGTGTTTAATTAGAATTCTTTTAGTTAGAGTTGTTTTTAGTTAGAATTATTTTAGGTAGAATTGTATTTTAATTAGAATTATTTTAGGTAGAGTTATATTTTCCTTAGAACTCTATTAAATAGAGTTATTATTTAATTGGAACTCTATTAGGATTTTGACTTTTGGTCTTATTTGATTGACTTTAAGATTTTGACTTTAGTCTTAATTAATTGACTTTAATATCTTGACTTTAGTCTTACTTAATTGACTTTAATTTTGACTTTAGTCTTACTAGATTGACTTTAAGATTTTGACTTTAGTCTTACTTGATTGACTTTAATTTTTTGGAGAACCCCCCTTATTATATCTTTAATTCTTCAGACCCCCAAATGGAGGGGTCCTTAAAGAAATATTTTGCGAACCCTCAACAATTTTGCCTGAGAGCCTGATTGATCGATTTTTTTAGTTCAAAATTTTAAATTAATTTCATTAATGTTTCACTTTAATTATTTAATGTTTTATTTATTAATTTCAAAATTTTAATTATGAAAATTGTGAAATTACCGTTTTACCCCCAAAGAGGACTTTTCGTGTTTTAAGTCGATTTTTTATGTTCTAGGATGTTTTAGAATCGATTTTTCGTAAGAAATTCGATGGAAATATTGGTTTGTGTCATTTATAAATTTTTTTGTGTGAAATGGTTGTGAACTTTATGAGGGGCATTTTCATAATTTTGTCAAATTTTGTAAAAATTGACGAAATGATTTATTTGATTTCGATTTGTTATTTTATGTGTTTGAGAGAGTTTTTCTAAGCGTAACGTAGGCTCTAGGTTCGTTTTGATGTTAGGAGTATTTTGGTAATTTGATCATTTTTAGTGATTTTTATCGTAAAGCTTCTTTTTGTCTGAAAAATGATGATTTCTAAGCTTCTAGGGTTATATTTTCCTAGCGTAGCATGGTTTCTACAGTTTTGTCAGTTCGAGATACCTCATCGGGATTTCTGAAACATTTCTGGTAACAAAATAAAGCAATGGAATAAACATCCATCATTGGAAACCGTTATGATCGGGTTGACGAGTTGATTAATCAGGCGAGTGCAAAAATGAGTGTCTACAGATGCCCCCTCTTTGGCAGAGGGTTGAAGCAAACTAGATAGCAAATCTATTTTGGTAGATAGTGCGATATCTGAATGCCAAAGCTAGTGACAGTTCATTTTGCAGCCTAATTTAGCAATTCGTCAGGATGTTCGGATCCTTGAGCGTAAAACTCTCCCTAAACTAAAAAGTTGTCAGGTTCTTGAGCGTGAGCTCTCATTGACAGTGTCAGATCCTTGAATTTTAGATAATTCTCCCTGACTAAAAAGTGCAAGTGTGAGTGTATGTATTGTGTGAAATTGAGCAAAGATTGAGAAAAAAAACTAAGCATAATCTGAGCATAAACTGAGCATAATCTGAGCAAAGTGACTATAATCTGAGCAAAATTTGAATGATTCCTCTACCTACCCTAGGTGAACGACTAATAAACTAATTTTTTAATAGTCCTACTCTACCTGCCCAGGGTGAAAAAGTAATGAACTAATTTTTTTTGGGAAGTTCTACTCTACCTACTTGGAGTGAAAGAGTAATGAACTAATTTTTTTGGGAGTCCTACTCTACCTGCCCAGGGTGAAAAAGTAATGAACTAATTTTTTTTTTGGGAAAGTTCTACTCTACCTACTCGGAGTGAAAGAGTAATGAACTAAGCTTTTTGAGAGTCCTACTCTACTTGCCCAGGATGAAAGAGTAATGAACTAATTTTTTTGGGAAGTTCTACTCTACCTACTCGGAGTGAAAGAGTAATGAACTAATTTTTTAGGAGTCCTACTCTACCTGCCCAGGGTGAAAGAGTAATGAACTAATTTTTTTTTGGGAAAGTTCTACTCTACCTACTCAGAGTGAAAGAGTAATGAACTAAGCTTTTTGAGAGTCCTACTCTACCTGCCCAGGGTGAAAGAGTAATGAACTAATTATTTTGAGAAGTTCTACTCTACCTACTCGGAGTGAAAGAGTAATGAACTAATTGTTTTGGGAGTCCTACTCTACCTGTCCAGGGTGAAAGAGTAATGAACTAATTATTTTGGGAAGTTCTACTCTACCTATTCGGAGTGAAAGAGTAATGAACTAATTTTTTTGGGAGTCTTACTCTACCTACCCAGGGTGAAAGAGTAATGAACTAATTTTTTTTTTGAAGTTCTACTCTACCTACTCCGAGTGAAAGAGTAATGAACTAATTTTTTTGGAGTCCTACTCTACCTGCCCAGGGTGAAAGAGTAATGAACTAATTTTTTTTTGAAGTTCTACTCTACCTACTCGGAGTGAAAGAGTAATGAACTAATTTTTTCTTTTTTAGGAAGTTCTATTCTACCTGCCCAGGGTGCAAGAATAATGAACTAAACTTTGAGGGAACAAACGGGGGATTAACCACGCATTTGATTTTTTTTTTTTAATAAAAAGTTGGATTTTATGAAGGTCCGGTAAACATTTTAACTCTCTTTGAATTGAGGAGTTTTCAAAATTGCTATCAAGAGGGTAACCTTTAATTCAAAGTTAACCTTATCCTTTGGGGTTGAAATTGACCAGGCATCAGAACAAAAATGCCCCTAGTTTGACAAGGAACATTGCACTGGGGATAATTGAACATAACTTGAAAATAAATGCCCCTAGTGTAAGGGGGGAAACTATATTCTTTAGAAAAAGGAAGTGCCTTTGTTATGAAAGTTTGAAATCCTTGATTACCGCAAGCGTAATAAAGATTTAACTTTTAATTTGACTTTTTATATTGAAGATTTTGAGTCAGGCTCAAAGAAATTAGAATAAAATATTTCTTTCTGAAATTCATCATAGAATTTGTTCTTTATTCCAGTCAGTTCACTTAGGGAGATGAAACTCTTCAGATCAATCATAGACAAGATACTTGTATCCCCTGAGTCTATATTTAGCTCAAACTGAAACTTGATCATTCGGACTTCTGATATTTTTGCTCGGACTGTCTTTTCATCTTCTAAACTCAACTGAGATTTTCTTTTATTTTTTTGAGTACTCTATATTTTGCCTAGATTGCCTTTTCAAGTTTTCAATCTAGCGAGCATGCTCTAGCTTTTGCCTAGATCGCCTTTTTAGGTTTTCGATCTAGCGAGTTTACAATTTTTTCTCTTTTCTTTGCTCTGATTGTTGCTAAGGTCGTCCTTTCAGATTTTCAACTTTGTGAACTTGCCTTAATTTTTGCTAAGCCACCCTTTTCGGATTTTCAACTTAGCAGACTTTTTTTCCTTCTTCTTCCCTTCTGAACTTCTGGAGTTACTGTCTGATCATGTTTACTACCTTCCTTGACTTTTTTCACACGATACTTATGAGGACTTTTGTAGGTAGGTTTAGGACTGGGCATAAAAAGAAAGGAATCTTGAGGCTCAAAAATCCAAATGCCCCTTGTGTGGCATTTCTTTTTAAATTATTTTCTTTTTCCTTGAATTTTCTTTCCCACTTTGACAATTTTTCTTTTGAATTTTTTTCTTTTAGATTTTTTCTTTGTCGGGGAATCTATTTTTTTTTATTTTGATGTGGTCGGGCTTGAAGTAACTTCTCAGGTTACCTACGTACCCCAAATTTTTGGAATCAGACCAAAACGTAGTTCGGATTTTCCCTCCCCTAGGTTAGGTGATCGGGTTGAGAAAGAAAAATGCATCATTTTTTTTTGAAAAGGTTACAAAGGGCTGAGAAAGGAGATAATGAACTGGGTAATAGGAAATTGATTCAGTCAAAGATGGCCTCCCTAAATGTAGTACCGTTTGATCTGATCTAGCTTGGTTAGTTCTGGTAATTCTATTCCATCATGATCTTGAACTCTGACAGTTTTTCCCGGTAATATTTTTTTTATGATGAACGGACCTCCCCAATTAGGTTTGAACTTCCCTCTAGAGTCAAAAATAAGAACTCGATTCTCTTTGAAATCTGATGATTTTCCAAAGTAGTGTTTTCTTGCTGATAGATGAATTTCTCCAATTAAGTTCAGACTTCCTCCTATGGTCGATGAGGAGTACTTAGTTTTCTTTTAAGTTTGATGGTTAAATCCTTGACTTGTAAGTAACGAACTTTAACCTTCTTGTCAAACGTGCGAACGATTCTTCTTTGATAAGTCTGCACCCTAAGTTGTTTTTCTTCAATCAAGTTTAGCTCTTCATACCCAATGACGAGCCTAGTCTATTTCTAGCAATTGACTTTTCATCAAGACCTTGAGATACAGGATTCCCTTTCAACTGGTAAGACTGTTTCTGTACCCCCATAGTATGAATGGTAGCTTCTCTGACTAATCCTGTGCGATTGACACATTTTCACAATAGTTATTTTGAAACTCTTATTAGTTGCTTGCTTCAACCGCTCTATTAATCTGAGGACGATAGGGAGATGATGCCAAATCTTGAACTTTGAACATAGATCATATATCAATTTCTTTTCAACTATTTCATTAGTCTGAGAATGTAATCTATTCTAGGAGCTCTACCATGTTGAGAAGTCTAGCATTGATACATTTTGTAACATCTTCCTTGATCTCATTTTATCAAGTCAATATATAATCTGTGTCAGACAACACCCAAGCTGTGACGCCCCGCCAAACGCTAACACAAATCCCAAGGCCAAATCCCAAGGTACTAGGTGGCACCTCGAAATTTCGGCATGGTCTCCTCTGTTTATGTTAGCGTTTAACGGAACTCAAACCTGATAAACCAATTTATAACAAAACCTGTATATAAAAATGTAGATACAGGAAAATAACAGCGGAAGACTAATTACATCTAACATGTAAGTAGATCAGAGTGCGGAAGATTTATCAATATACAGGCTTACCAAAACACTCTCACTCTAACATAGGCCTAAACTCTCAATCCAAAAACTACATACATCCTGGGTGAAACTGACAACACTAAGGGATGTGGCCCTAGTGCTCACCAGGCAATAAACTCTGATCGTCGATCTGATCGACCAGATACTCTTCAATTACTGACTCTACGCCTGTCTCGGTAGCTACAAGTGCTGAAACTAAAAAAAATAGGAAGGAAAGGGTGAGTAACAATGGTTACCCAGTAAGTCCACAGCCAATTCCTACTAATAACCCTTCCTAAGCATGATCGAATAAAGCATACTGAACATTTTAATACATGCAAGGTTTTACAAGATAAAATACGATCAACTGGTACATATAGCCAGGGATGAGCAACTAAACAGTTTTAAAATTTTCACATAACATCAATCATCCATACTCATTATACATTTTCCATTTTTTTGCAAATAATGTTGACAACATTGAAATAATAGACATGCTTCTCAGTTTGTAATTCGAAATATAACAACAGATACATAATACAAGTGGTGGAGTATTGGAATTAAAGAGTTGGGATTCACGACTGGATCGCTCCCAGTCAGGACATGATATTCCCCAATAACATCGTAGTTCCTGATTTTGTGGCTGGTCGTGTCTACCACGCTTGCGGGACCATTTATCCGGCTCAGGCTGGCCGTTTGACATGACCGTAAGCAATGGGTCTCTTTTCGATGTGTCAGAACGTTCGACTACTACTAGATTGTTAGTGATCACTGACTAATCATCTTCGTCTATGCCTATCAGGCGTGCATGTGATTCCTAAAGGACACTCCACTCGTATACGACCACCTTTACGATACACGTTCACTGGTAAAGATAAGAAAGGAATGGACCCGAATTCCAGTTGTGACTCCACTCTCATACGCGTCCCATACCACGTATGAGTTTGGTGGTCCCTACCGTACATCCCAGGATAGTGTATCCCTCCGGATGATGTGACACACTATCCCTTCAGGCATTCACAAACCCTTTAACAGCTCACAAAATAGTTACGTACATATATGATTTTTCATTTAAAACAAAAGAGAAATTAACAGAAAGGGTTGAGAACGGATATCCAGTTCCTACCATGCAACCGTGGCCACCCGGCCTAAAATAAATAACAGTACTCAGCGCACGCGCTAACATAATCGGAAATAAACATGCAACCCTTTCATTAATAACCTGGATATCCTTTCACCAACCTACACACAACATACAATGTAAAAGGCAGACATCACCCCTCGGGTGTGATTCTGACAATTTACCGTTTCATCCCTTTCCCATTCTTTCAACATTCTCATTTTTCGTCTTTTCAAATCAACCATCCATTTCCAATCTTTCAAGGTGATTATTTCGGTCTTTCCATTGAAAACTTTCAAATTTTATTCACAAACAAGGTCCCGATGATGCACGGGGCAAAAACTGTTAAAAATAATGAAAGTTGGTGAAAATTTGGCTAAGTGTCGGAAATTTAATTTTTCAAAGTTCTCGAAATTGAAAATGGGTTTTTCGAATTGAAAGTCTCACTTACGAGATTCGAGACCATATAGTTTTTGTAATCTAATTCAAAGTAATGTGAAAATTATTATATTTTGAAAACTTGTCGAAAACGTCGAAATTTACGTTTTGTTCTTAAAACCAAAATTTGGATTTTGATCCTTTGAGATTTTGATCTTAAAACCATTCCCATTGTTCCGAAATGGGGGGTAAAACCTTAATTTCATTAAAGAACTTAAAGTAAATGGAACGTAAAAATTAAAGAGGACATTTACTTTAATGTTTTTGATGAAATGAAGGGTGAGAAATAGTGTATAAGGTGTGAGGAGGTCAAGCCAAGAGTCAGAACACTGTTCTGGTCAAAACTGTGTCTGTCGGTGGCAGAATCAATATGCTGTCGGTGGAACCGACAGAATACACATCGGCAGGTGTCGGTGGGACCGACGGTCCTGCCGACAGAACAAAGTTTTCGACGGCTTCTTGATTTCGTCGGTGGCAGAAGCAACATTCTGTCGGTGGGACCGACAGAATGCCTTCGGTAGGTGCCGGTGGCACCGACCCTTCCCACCTACGACCTGAACCTCACTCGCGATTTTTGGGTTTTTCGATCCCTTTTTCGATTTCTTCTTCCATTCTTCGAACCATTCGACCCACCCACGATTTTGTTATCAAAATTCGATAAAGCATAAACAAAACACCTACTTCTACCATGAATTTGAAATCAAACACCAATTTCTATGATTTAAATGCAAACAATAAGTTTTGTTTCAAAACCCTAAATGCACATTTCGAAATCTAAAGCTACCAATAAGAATTGGAAGTCCCTTACTTGGTTGTGGACGCCAATGGTGATGAATCAACACTAAGGATCAATGTTAGGCGGCTCGAAGTTCCGAAAGTGGTTGAACTCGGGTGCCAACGGAGTGGTTGGTTGTGAAACCCTCTTTGAAGGTGTTCTCCCCGCTTCCTAATGACCAACAACGACTCTCCTATGATTTGGATGAGGTTCCAAGTGATTATACAAAAACCCACTTGCTGATTCTTGTGGGAGACCAAGAGAAAAGAAGAGGAAATGGAGGTTGGATGGGGTGAGGACGTAGAGCTCGACAACGCCGACGACTTTGCCTTCTTCGTCGAGGTTCAACTCGGACTTGATTGGGATAGATCTTGATAGGAATGGGTTCAAACCCTAGGTCTAGAAAATGGCTGCGTTGAGTTCTTTAGAGAAGAAGAGGAAAGAATGAAATAAAAGAAATCAGATTCCTTTTTATAATAAAGCTGAGGGGCATACTTGTAATTTCTCCTTTATTTCTAGTTTCGATCGTAACTTAACTATTCGGACTCGGAAAACGACAAACGAATATACCATTTCGAATAATTTTTTGATTCGGATCTAATGGTGTCATCAAATCTTTTCGATTCTCACTCTAATGAAATTCCACTATTTTGGATCCCACTTAACACGAAATTCGAGGATTCTATAACTTCTCTATCCGAATTCGAATTCGGACTTGCTTACAGGCTAATGCATATATTTCGATCCTTTTGAATCTAATGGCGAAATTGATTTTCCTCGAAATTAATCATAACAAGATCCAAGTATTTTACTCTAAGTCTCTCCTTCGATATTTTCTTCCAAATCTCACCATTTAATTTCCTCGAGATATGAGTTGAAAATCCGGGGTGTTACACAAGCTTGAAACTAACATATCCTCATAAGCCCACGCGAACAAGTCTTTTGAAATTTTTGAGAAAATTCATTATCCCCTTGTGTTCCTCTGGGATAGGATGATTTCTATTTGAATCTCTTTAGGAATTAATTTCTGTTCCGAGGTCAATGACCTTTGTTTTCTCGATTAAACGTTGAGCCTGACTCTTATCTTCTTGCTCAGGAAAGAAATCTATCTTTAAAGCTAAATTAGTAGTTAATTCGTTAATGCGCTCGAGGTATTTAGAAATTTCCTTTATTCAAATGGGACGACAGACGTCGTTCTAGACTTAGCAATCGAACTCGACTCATAGAAAAAGAATAGACTCAATCTAAAGAAGACATGACCTTGATGGATTGATGAAAAGAATTGGACTCAAGCTAAACTACATGATTCATGAAAATTTGAGACAAGTACCCACAACGGACTTGATTACGGACAGGGGGACTCGAGATATTGCTTACAACCAGTAGGACTGAGGCACTATGATCTTTAAGGAACAACTGGGCGATGTTGAGAAATTTTGAGGTCATTTCTGACTATTGACTTGATATTGACGTTTCTTCCAACTGACGGGATTTACAATCCTAGTTAGACGATAGACGATTGAGCTTAGGTACAATGATAACCCTTAAACCTCTCTGAAGATGAATTTAACCAATTTCAGTGTCACCCCCTTGATAACATTTTAAATGAACCCTAAGATTTTATTGAATTCTGTGCACCAATCCATTAAACAATTCATCCATTCAATGATTATTCAGAAGGAAAATAATTGTATTGCACTCTTAAAAATTATTGAAAGATAATGTTTTTATTGAATAACAATTTTCCCAAGTTTGATTTTTTTTTCAAATCATTTTCTTTTTAGAAAAATACATTTTAGTAATTTTTCAAAGTCCATGCAAAAAGGAAAATTTCCAAGGTTCATGCAAAAATATATCTTTTGTAAATTATTTTTCCTTCCTTCTATTTTCTTTTGGAAAATATTTTTTTTAGAAGATATTTTTTTTCTGGAAAACATTTTTCTTCTTTTAAAATGGGTCGGAACCCGAATTTAGAAAAGAATTTGATTTCCATTTTGATCTAAATGGCCCGGTCCATTATGATTGTTTGGATCGAGATGGACTGGGTCATTATGAATTATTGCAAGAAATAGATTATTTATTGGGTCGGTGCACCCATTTTTATTTCCAAAAGAAAAAATTTTTATTCTTGAGGACAATCATACACTCTAATCTCATCATTCACATCATTCACATACACTCATCAATCAAAAGGTTCCATTCAATAAACAACATGGGAACACCCATGAAGGGAAGGTTTGTAGACTCTAAGCTAATTACGTGCAATGCATTTTCATATAGCCACCCTTGCCCAAACACACCTATATACCTCTCGATACGTGGTGACTAGGTTTGATATACCGTATAGGTGATAATCTAAAACCTCAACTCACTTCTCTGAAGCTAAAAACAGCCAGTTTGATCCCCAATTGAGAGGTGGCGCACAATGCTGAGCAAGGGCCCACTTAAATACCTCCCGTCTAGAATAGACGTAGTCTATCCCCATCGTACAGTAGGGTACAGCGGGACAGGATCTCGCTTAGGCACCGATTTTGACCAAAAAGTGCAATTGATATACTTGGATTATCTTTTATATACCTACGGGTACGAGTCAAGAGTTGTAGCTTTCATAAATGGTTTGGCATCCCACGAGGGGACCGACCACATACTAGTACTACGTTGGCAATCAGGACATGTGACTGTGTGGCTCACAATAGGTCAAAGGCTCAGGTCGCTCCAACCTGGATGCATCAATATACCTCTTAGAATCACCTGATCAGACGGTATTGATGCCCCAGTTTGATATACCCTAAGGTACGTGACTGGAGTTGTGATTTTCATGAATGACGTCACATCTCCGAAGAGTCCGGACCACGCACTAGTGCCACGTTGGCTATATGGGACGTGCAAGCATGTAAAATAGTAAACGTGCTAGTGGTGTGTGCAAAACAGGGTGGGGTGTGCCCGGGGCCTTTTTTCAAGCAAATGGGCCCGTGGGCCAGATCAAACCATCACAACATGAATATCATATGAATATTACCCACATAATTCATCACATCAAGATTAAGATCAAAGCATGCACATCAAAATATATCTATCAAGATCATGGCAAATCAATTAATGAGCATGGCATATAATAATTGATCAAACAAACATTGCAATATGCATAATTTTTATAATTTTTAAGGTCCAATCAATGATCACTTTTGGGTGATCCAAAATAAATCGAGATTCCAATAGATATTATATTGATGATAGAATGACAATTGTTGAGATGAGCTCACTCTCAGGAACATTAATTATGCTAACATTAGATAAATTCGGATTTTCTGTGAATTAGAAAAATATAATCTGAACTTGCATCGATGATATCTAAGGCTCTCGATGACGAAATTGAGTGAATTCAGATTCTAAATTAATCTAATCGATGGGATCTACGTTTTATTAAAGGTGCCCAGACCTAAATATAACTAGAATGTTTTGTAAAAACGTTTTAACATTGCTGACCCAACCTTCATTCAGCAACAATTCCAGATTTACATATTGAACTTGCATCGATGATATCCAAGGCTCCCGATAATGAAATTGAGTGAATTAAAGTTCTAAATTAATCTACTCGATGAGATCTACTTTTTATTAATAGGTTCCCAGACTTAATTCTTATTAGAATATTTTGTAAAAATGTTTTAACATTGCTGTCCCAACTTTCATTCAGCAACAATTCCAGATTTACAGATTGAACTTACATCGATGATATCTAAGGCTCCTGATAATGAAATTGAGTGAATTCAAGTTCTAAATTATTCTATCCGATGAGATCTACATTTTATTAATAGGTGCCCAGAACTAGTTCTGATTAGAATATTCTATAAAAATGTTTTAACAGTGCTATCCCAATCTTCATTCAATACCAATTCAGATTTACATATTGAACTTACATCGGTGATATCTAAGGCTCCTGATAATGCAATTGAGTGAATTCAAGTTCTAAATTAATCTACTCAATAAGATCTACATTTTATTAATTGGCGCCTAGACCTAATTCTAATTAGAATGTTCTATAAAAATATTTTAACATTGATGTCCCAACCTTCATTTAGCAACAATTCTAGATTTACATATTGAACTTGCATCGATGATATCTAAGGCTCCCGATAATGAAATTGAGTGAATTCAAGTTCTAAATTAATCTACTCGATGGGATCCACATTTTATTAACAAGTACCCAGACTTAATTCGCACTAAAATATTCTGTAAAAATATTTTAACATTGCTGTCCCGACCTTCATCATTCTATCATTTTCATAGGTCAATTTGAATATTTCATTATTTAGGGATCATCAAAAAGTGACCCTTAATGGGATTAAAATACAATACCCAAAATCATTCACAATCAAGCTACAAAAAGAAATAAATAAATAAAATAAATCGAACTAAATAAAAAAAAATTAGGTCATCCTGGCAATGCACCCATACTTGGGATTTTTCCAAGTCTGATCCTCAATAGTCCCCAGTGGAGTTGTCACTGTAAGCGCCCTCGATCCGCGGGGTGCGCGGATCCACTTTTGACCCTTGAGGTTTGGGAGTCGCCACCTAGTTATTACGGTCTAGGAACCGAACATTGACTCTAAAAGGCAAAAGAAAATAATCTACGAAAAATAAGAAACTAAGTCTGGGGATCACGTTACGGAGTTGGAAGGTGTTAGGCACCAACCCCGCCCGGCAAACACCGGTCTCTACTAATTCCCAAGTAGAGCTACATTGCTAAAAAGACATAATCAATAAAAAAATAAAAATAATTACCTTTTCCGAACAAAAAGATTTTCTTTTCCCTCAGATCTGATAGAATAACTTCTTGTACAGTATTCCTCGCTTCGTTCTCTCACCGGTTCTGATTTCTGATCTCCGAGTTGAGGTATCTCTTTCTTAGATTTGTATTATTCGAATTTATTTATGGATTTCTGGGTGTTTTTGAATGACTTCTAGATATTTTTTGAGCTAAAATCGAAGTATGGATGTGAGGTAAGGAGTTGGGACTTCAAAATTAGGGTTTATGGGAGGCTAGGGAGGCTTTTTGACCTACTTCTCTTAGAGTTTATGATTTGATACGAAAATAGGGTGTGAGGACCCCTATTTATATATTTTTTTTAAGGGTTGATTTAGATAGAATTAGTGTTTAATTAGAATTCTTTTAGTTAGAGTTGTGTTTTAGTTAGAATTATTTTAGGTAGAATTGTATTTTAATTATAATTATTTTAGATAGAGTTATATTTTAGTTAGAACTCTATTAAATAGAGTTATTATTTAATTGGAACTCTATTAGGATTTTGACTTTTGGTCTTATTTGATTGACTTTAAGCTTTTGACTTTAGTCTTAATTAATTGACTTTAATATCTTGACCTTAGTCTTACTTAATTGACTTTAATTTTGACTTTAGTCTTACTAGATTGACTTTAAGATTTTGGATTTAGTCTTGCTTGATTGACTTTAATTCTTTGGAGAACCCCCCTCTATTATATATTTAATTCTTTAGACCCCCAAATGGAGGGGTCCTTAAAAAAATATCTTGCGAACCCTCAACAATTTTGCCTGAGAGCTTGATTGATCGATTTTTTTAATTCAAAATTTTAAATTAATTTCATTAATGTTTCACTTTAATTATTTAATATTTTATTTATTAATTTCAAAAATTTAATTATGAAAATTGTGAAATTACCGTTTTACCCCAAGAGAGGACTTTTCAAGTTTTAAGACGATTTTTTATGTTCTAGGATATTTTAGAATCGATTTTTTGTAAGGAATTTGATGGAAATATTGGTTTGTGTCATTTATGAAATTTTTTGTGTGAAATGGTTGTGAATTTTATGAGGGGCATTTTCGTAATTTTGTCAAATTTTGTAAAAATTGGCGAAATAATTTATTTGGTTTCGATTTGTTATTTTATGTGTTTGAGAGAGTTTTCGTAAACGTAACGTAGGCTCTAGGATCATTTTGATGTTAAGGGTATTTTGGTAATTTGGTTTTTTTTAGTGATTTTTATTATAAAGCTTCTTTTTATTTGAAAAATGATGATTTCTAAGCTTCTGGGATTATATTTTCCTAGCGTAGCGTTATTTCTACAGTTTTGTCAGTTCGAGATACCTCATCTGGATTTCTAAAATATTTCTGGTAACAAAATAAAATAATGGAATAAACATCCATCATTGGGAATCGTTGCGATCGGGTTGACGAGTTGATTAATCAGGCGAGTGCAAAAATGAGGTGTCTACAGTTTTGAAATGATGCAGTATAATTATTCGATCACGTTCGGTGAGGTTATTAGTAGGAATTGTTTGTGGACGTACTGGGTAACCATTGTTACTTACTCATTCCTTCTATTTTTTTAGTTGCAGAGCCTGTGCTTGGGGAGGTGAAAGCGCCCCGATCTGCGGGGTGCACGGATCCACTTTTGACCTTTCAAGTTTGTGAATCGCAACCAAGTTATTACGATCTAGGAACCGAACATTGACTCGAAACGGATAAAAAGCAACTAATCTACTGAAAAAATATTGAGTCCGGGGATCACATTATAAGGTTGGAAGGTCTTAAGCACCAACCCCGCCCGGCAAACGTCGATCTCAACTAATTCTCAAATAAAACTATATTGTTAAAAAGACCTAAATAAAATAAAATAAAAAATAGTTACCTTTGCAACGCAACGATTTTGTTCCGTCAGCTGATAGAACAACTCTTTGTACAGTATTCCTCGCTTCGTTCTATTGTCTGATCTCATTTTTGATCTCCAAGTTGAGATATCTTCTTCTTAGATCTGTGAGTTTTTAATTTTTTTCTATGGATTCTAAGGTACTTTAGAAGGGGTTTTGGATTTTTTTTGAGTTAAAGTTGGGGTACGGATGTTAAATAAGGAGTTGGGACTTCAAAATTAAGATTTGTGAGAGGCTAGGAAAATTTTTTGACCTACTTTTTCTAGGGTTTTTTTTATATTGAAAATAGGTTGTAAAGACCCCTATTTATAGATTTTTTTAAGTGCTTTTTAGATAGAGTTAGTGTTTAATTAGAATTATAGAATTATTGTTTAATTATGTTTCTTTTATGTAGTTTTAGAGTTTAATTAGAATTCTTTTATGTAGTTTTAAAGTTTAATTACTTTAAATAGTTTTATAGTTTGATTAGAATTCTATTAAGTAAAGTTAGTGTTTAATTAGAATTACTTTAGATAGTTTTATAGTTTAATTAAAATTCTTTTAGGGTTTTGACTTTTAGTCTCACTTGATTAACTTGACTTTAGGATTTTGACTTGAGTCTTACTTGATTGATTTTAATTTTAATTAGAATTTCACTTTAAATTAATTAATTTTTTAATTATTAATTTTAAAAATTTTAATTATTAAAATTATAAAATTATCGTTTTACCCTCAGAGAGGACTTTTTACATTTTAAGTCATTTTTTAATGTTCCAAGATATTTTGAAATCAATTTTTCATAAGGAATTCAATGAAAATATTGGTTTGTGTCATTTATGAACTTTTCGTGCGAAATGGTCGTAAACTTTATGAGGGCTATTTTTGTAATTTTATTAAATTTTGTGAAAATTGGAGAAATGATTTATTTGATTTCGATTTGTTATTTTATGTATTTGAAAGGATTTTCATAAGTGTAATGTAGGCTCTAAGGATGTTTTGAGATTAGGTGTATTTTGGTAATTTGGTCATTTTTTAGTAATTTTTATCGTGAAGCTTCTTTTTGTCTAGAAGATGATTTCTATATTTTTGGAGTTATATTTTCCTACATGGTTTCTACAGTTTTATTAGTTTGAGATACCTCATCTAAATTTCTGAAACATATCTCGTAACAAATAAAGTATTGGAATAATCATCTATCATTGGGAACCGTTGCAATCGGATTGACGAGTTGATTAATCAAGGGAATACAAAAATGGGGTGTCTACAGATGCCCCTCTTTGACAGATGGTTGAAGCAAACTAGATAGCAAATCTATTGTGGTAGATAGTGTGATATCCGAATGCCAAAGCTAGTGACAATCCATTTTACAGCCTGATTTAACAATTCGTCCAGACGTTCGAATCATTGAGGGTAAAACTCTCCCCGAACAAGTTTGTCAGGTCCTTGAGCTTAAACTCTCACTGATGATGTCAGATCCTCGAATTTTAGAAAATTCTCCCTGACTAATGCAAAGGTGCACATGTTTGCAATGGTGTGATGCTTACTGAGTAAAAATGTGTCAGGTCCTAGAGATCTTCTCTAACTGACAATAATGATTCAAAATTGAAATGTGCTTATGCAACGAAAACAATTATGGCAAAGTTGAACAATGAGGTAATTGGAGTCATTACATTATAGAAACTTCGTTAAATCCTATTTGAAATTCTTTTTTAGAGTTCGAAAAAGTTTGAGTCTCATTTATCAGACTCGAGCCTATTGTAGTCACGTTTATCGGGCTAAGGAACTTAAACAATCCTATTAGTTCATTTTATGATTTAAAAAAGTTGGAGTCTCGTTTCTCGGACTCGAACTTATTAGAGCCACACTTCTCAGGCTAAGGTTTACATGAACCTAAACAATCCTGTTAATTCATTCTATGATTCAAAAAAGTTGGAGTCTTATTTCTCGGACTTGAACTTACTAAGCCACATTTCTCGGTCTTAGATTTCTAGGAACTTAAACAATTCTATTAATTCAATTTATGATTCAATAAAAGTTGGAGTCTCGTTTCTCGGACTCGAACTTATTAAACCACGTTTCTCGGGCTCAAATTTATAGGAATTTAAACAGTCCTATTAATTCATTCTATGATTCAAAAAAAAAAGTTTGAGTCTTGTTTTTCGAACTTGAACTTTCTAAGCCATGTTTCTCAGGCTCAGATTTATTGGAACTTAAGCAATCCTATTAATTCATTTTATGATTCAACAAAAGTTGGGGTCTCGTTTCTCAGACTCAAACTTACTAAGTCACGTTTCTTGGACTCAGATTTATAGGAACTTAAACAATCCTATTAATTCATTCTATGATTCCAAAAAAGGTTGGAGTCTCATTTCTCGGACTCGAACTTACTAAATCACATTTCTCGGACTTAGATTTAGAGGAATTTAAATAATCCTATTAATTCATTATATGATTAAAAAAAAGTTTGAATCTCATTTTCCAGACCCGAACTCACTAAGTCACGTTTCTCGGGTTCAGATTTATAGGAACATTAACAATCCTATTAATTCATTCTATGATTCAAAAAAAGTTGGAGTCTAATTTCTCGGACTCGAACTTACTAAGTCACGTTTCTCTGGCTTAGATTTATAGGAACTTAAACAATCCTATTAATTAATTATATGATTAAAAAAAAGTTGGAGTCTCGTTTCTCGGACCCGAACTCACTAAGTCACGTTTCTCGGGTTCAAATTTATAGGAACTTCAACAATCCTATTAATTCATTCTATGATTCAAAAAAAGTTGGAGTCTAATTTCTCGGACTCGAACTTACTAAGCCACGTGTCTCGGGCTTAGATTTATAGGAACTTAAACAATCCTCTTAATTCATTCTATGACTAAAAAAAAGGTGGAGTCTCATTTCTTGGACCCGAACTCACTAAGTCATGTTTCTCGGGTTCAGATTTATATGAACTTCAACAATCCTATTAATTCATTCTATGATTCAAAAAAGTTGGAGTCTAGTTTCTCGGGCTCGAACTTACTAAGCCACGTTTCTCGGGTTTAGATTTATAAGAACTTAAACAATCATATTAATTCATTCTATGATTTAAAAAAAGTTGGAGTCTCGTTTCTCGAACCCGAACTCACTAAGTCACATTTCTCGGGTTCAGATTTATAGGAACTTCAAAATCCTATTAATTCATTCTATGATGCAAAAAAAGTTGGAGTCTAGTTTCTCGGACTCGAACTTACTAAGTCACGTTTCTCGGACTTAGATTTATAGGAACTTAAACAATCCTATTAATGCATTCTATGAATAAAAAAAAGTTGGAGTCTCGTTTCTTGGACCCGAACTGACTAAGTCACGTTTCTCGAGTTTAGATTTATAGGAACTTCAACAATCCTAGTAATTCATTCTATAATTCAAAATCGAGGTCAAAGTTTAAAAGATCGAGCTTTTATTGACTTGTTATACATCTGGATTCATAATTATCATTGGACTTTATCGGACTTTTAAGTAAGATTTTTCTTTCATCATGTGATTAAGAACAAAACTTTGGAATTAAATGACTTTAAAAAATGCCCTTAGTTTCAATGTTGACTTTAACTGGAACTTGACTATGAGACTGATGGAATGGATTACACGAGTAGCTATTGACTTTAATATACGGTAGACAGAAGAATCGGCATTCCTTTAAATTTTCAAGACTCTTAAGATTATCATATGTGGAATAATGGATTGATTATTTTCTTTCGAATTTCTTTTGAAAAATACTTGAGCTGGACTTAAAAAATCTTGATAAATATTAGAATAGAAGATCTTTATCTTTAAAGTGATTGATGAATCTATATCTTCCATTAGCGAACACTTGAACAAGTAAACATACTCTTGAAGATTTTACAATATTCAAAATGACTTCTGATTTTTTCGACTTCAACATTGTCTTCGTCAGATGTGAGTTCTTGGCTGAAAAACGAATGTTGTGGCTTGAATGGTTCTGCATTTCCAAGTTTTTGTACAAGTTTCCTTCTGAATTTTTCTTCTTGATGGGACCTTTCCTCCCATTTGATGATGCCTTAATTTTTACTTAGGTTGCCTTTCTAGATTTTCAACGTAGCAGGTTTTTCTTTTCTTTTTCTAATGATGCCTTGATTTTTGCGTAGGTTGCTTTTTCAGATTTTGAACCTAATAGGCTTTCTTTTTTTATGGTTATGCCCTAACTTTTTCCTAAGTCGCATTTTCGTGTTTTCGACTTAGCGGGCTTCCCTTTTTTCTCTATGATCTTGAATATTCAATTCGACATCTTCTTGATTCCCTACACCTTAACCGAGTCAATTAGCATTCAGGAGGACTTAATGGGTGGGCTTAGGATATGATTTAGAAAGAAAGGGTAAAAGACACGACTTTCCAAAATGCCCCTAGTCTAATATGCTCTTTTTTTGTCATTCTTTTCTGTAAATTCTTTTGACTCTTTTTTTTTAATGCCCATAGTTTGACATTCTTTTCTTTTCTGTCAATTTTTTCTAATGTCCCTAGTTTGACATTCTCTTTTTTTGAACCTTTCAATAGGGGATTTTCCTTTTGAATGGCACTTTTCTTAAGAGAATACACATTTTTGCGTGACCGGGCCTAAAGTAACTTATCAGGTTGCTTACGTACCTCAAATATTTCTTTTTCTTTTGGGATCAGGTCAAAACATAGTTCATACTAGATATCCCTCCCGAGGTTGGTTGGTGTGGGCTGTTGATTTTTTAAAGGCTACGAGGGGCTAAAGAAGGTTATCTTTTTCTTGGTAAGGGAAGAAAATAGTTCGACCGAAGAAGGCCTCCTTTGGTGAAGTGCTAATTGATTTGGTTAAAGTTCTAGGAATTTGATGTCTTAATTGCTTTGTCGAAGAATGTCTTCTTTTGAGAAAAAGTAATCTTCAGTCTTCTTCTGAGAAGGGGTAATCTTCAGTTTTTTCTAAGAAGGAGCAATCTTCAGTCTTCTTTTGAGAATGAATAATCTTCAGTCTTTTTCTGCGAAGTTGAGTGTGATTGAGTTCTTTGTATTTGACATTGACTCGTTCAACCATTTCCAAACTTTGAAGAAAATCTCATGTTCTTTTGTGAATGATAACTCTTTTCCTTGAGTGAAAAACATGATGGATCCCTTCTTGTAGGTCTTGGTACATTTGTGATGATTTTAACTACATCATTCTTGATCGATAATCTTTGATCTTGAAGTTCACCCTCGACTTTATGCCTTAATCTATTTGGGTGCAATCTATTAATATATCCTCATGAGACCATGAAGGAACATTGTTGAATTTCTTAAGTAAGTTTATTATTTTCTAATATTCTCCTAAAGATAATGTTGTACTAATTTGCACTTCTTGAGTGTACTTTTTAATTCCAATATTTATCAAATTTGATTAGTGAGCTTTAAGTCATTTCTCATCTTAGATTTTATGTTCACATCATTATTGCATACATGATAATCAAAAGTTTCTTTATTTATTAAAATAAAAAAGAACATAGACTAACAAACCTGACTAAAGTCCAAAATTAAAGATGATTAACTGAACTTAAAGATAGACGCAACTAAAGCTAAAAAAAACTAAGAAGACTTAAAAAAATGACATCATTCTAAATGGAGTGACACAATTCTAGGGTCTATGCCACTTCGGTTATCTTCGATGGATGACTTGAACTTGCTTGCTTTTACTATCTCTTTATATTCGGATTCAAGCCTGTCATATGCTGGACAACTTGTTGCTTCAATAATCTCTCTATTGGGGTAGATATGCTCATCTCGACATGGTGGAGGTACACTGTTAGGACCGACTGAATAAATGAAGGAAATTTGATCAACCAACTCAGATTTGAATAAGGATATCAGGTTCAAAGTAGGGGGAGGTTGATTTTGAAAGGTAGGCAAAGGGTTAGTCTTAACATTGGGAGTAGTAGGAGTGAGTATGGTGACTTTTCCTTACTTAATAAGTTCTTGGATAGCATGACGGAGGGTAATGCACCTATCAAGAATATGATCTGGCATTTGATGAAATTCACAAAATTGCCCATTGTCCAATTTTGGAGGGAGGAGATTAGGTAAAGCCTTAGGTTGCAAAGGTGTCAACAATCCCCTTTTCATTAATTTTTGGTAGGCAACACTAAGGGACATTCCAAGATTGGCAAATTGTCTCCTAGACTTGACTTGTGAGGATTGAGCGGCTTGAGAAGATAGTGCGAAAGAGGTGTTTGCCACTTGTAAGGAATTGACACTGGGTTTGAAATGTTTGGTTTTGACTCAGATGAGTTATCAAAAATTCCAAAAAAGTAAGTATCCTTAACTTGATTTTCGGCCTTAAGGAGGGATTGAAAAGTGGAAAGGTATTGAGGCATCAAGTACTTGGCATAATTTGGAGTGAGATTCTTGAGGATAATCTTGACTTGTTCCTTATCTTGAGGTCGGTCCCACAATTGAACGGCTTTACCTCTCCATCGAGTAATGAACTTAGTGAAAGTTTCCCCAGATTTTTGTTTAGTAGTTTCTAGGTCTCTTCTTGTGAGTTCAATATCCGTGTTGAATGAATACCGACCAATAAACTCTTTCATCAATTCATGCCATGTTCTTACCCGAGATGAGTCCAATGACATTAACCAGTATAGGACAGGACCTATAAGGGTTCTTTGAAAAAATTGAGTCATATGTTCTTCACTCAGACCCTGAGATTACAATATGCCGACATATACTTTTAAGTGAGTCTTAGGGCATCCAATAACGTCAAACTTCTCCATATCTAGCATTGTGAACTTCTCTGGCAGACGGACCGTAGGAAACAAGGTCATTGCTCCTAATCCAAGGGTAAGATCGTCGGGGTCTTTAATATTCTTTAAAGTAGTTTCAACCTGAGTTATTCGATGAGTTAAGATAGGGTTGACAGGTAATTGATCATCTTCTTGGTTTTCAACGAGGTCAAACGCATCCTGAGGTTCTATAGTTTTATCTTTTCCCTTTTCAACTTTTAAAGATTCAATTTGTGTTTGGACAGAAACAATAATCTATGCTTGAAAAGATTATAAAATCTGACGGAGCACAGTTTTATCCATGGTCCTCGTTTCTTCTTGTGGGTAAGACTGACTACTTGGCAATGGTACTCTAGAAAGACGACTTTTTTCACAGACCCAAAGTGGTACAGATAGATGTTTAGAACGTTTGGGACCAATTATCACTTGATTGGAAGTAAACCAAGGTTAACCATTGACTCTAAAGGTTTGACTCTTAACCACATGATTAAAGTTTTGATATAAAATAGCCCAAGTCTAGTGAGAAATATCTAATCCAAATGCACTATAAGTTTATGGTAACCAAGAAAGTGAGAAAGGTTAGACACGGGTCTACCCCTTATTGGGATTGAACTTTTGATCGGACAAATTAATTTGATCTTAAGATCGAATCTTTCTATTTAAAGTGGTCTGGATCTTTAAAAGTGAAACCAAGTAGTCCAACTGATTTGGTATTGATCAGTTTGATCAATTTGTCAATTGGGCCAACTGGTTTAATTGGTTCAAATTGATTGATACATTTCACCGATTGGGTCGGACTGATATAGTGGGTTTAGTTTGAACAGTTTAGATCAGTCCACCCACTTACTTGTTGGTTGGATTAAATAGAGCAACCCAGGAACACCCATAGTCAGTTCAGGTCATGACTTATAGGAAGACTTTCAGACTCTAGGTTTATTACGTGCAATGCAATTTATCTGGCTATCCTTGCCCAAGTGCACCTATATACCTCTCGAGTATACTTAATTAAACGGTACGTGATAACTTGGTTTGATATACCATATAGGTGATAATCTAAAACTCCAACTCACTTCACTGAAGCCAAAAGCAGCCAGTTTAATCCCCAAATCAGAGGTGGTATACGAGGCTTGAGCAAAGGCACTCTTAAATCATTTATTTTCTAGAATAGACGTAGTCTATTATCCTAGTACTGTAGTACATCGGGGCAGGATCTTGCTTAGGCACTGATTTTAACCAAAGTGAAATTGATGTACTTATATTATCTTTAATATACCTATGGGTATGAGTCAAGAGTTGTAGTTTTCATAAATGGTTCGGCATCCCAAGAGGGGACCGACTACGTACTAGTACTACATTGGTAAACGGGACATGTGACCATATGGCTCACAATAGGTCAAAGGCTCAGGTTGCTCCGGCCTGGGTGCATCGATATACCTTTCAGAGTCACCTGATCAGACAGTACTGATGCCCCAGTTTGATATATCCTAAAGTACGTGACTAGAGTTGTGATTTTCGTGAATGACATCACATTTCCGAAGAGACCGGGCTACGCACTAGTGCCACGTTGGCTATTAGGGACATGCAAGCGTGCAATGCAATAAATAAACGTGTTAGTGGTGTGTATAGACTAGGATGAGGTGTGTACCCGAGGCCTTTTTCAAACAATGAGCCCATGGGCAAGATCAAACCATACAAGCAAGGATAAACATTGATGATGAAATACAAAAAAAATATTCATATCATTCAGTTCAAGATCAAAGCATGCACATCTCATGTGTATATCAGTTAAGATCATGGCATTTCAGATAATCAATCAATCAATATAGTGCAAAAGAGAATAAAGATGATCAATTAATCAGGGCCGCACTAAAAAAAATGTCAATCATTGATAAGCACAAGAACCACCAACAATTTTGCCTCCTTTTTTTTTTTTTTTTTATCAAGTAGACTTATTGCATTTTTAACACAAAAATTCCCTTATTTTATTAAGTTTGTTACCTAAAAAACCTTGGGTGAGAACCAAACTAGCTTTACTACCACAATAAAATTTCAAAATTTTAATAAGGGTTATTAGGCCACGTGGCCCTTCATTTAGGCAATCCAATGTGGCAACCTTTTAGATTTAATGAAAAAGCTTGGATCCAAAAGTGAAATTCACATTCTTTTCTTTTTTTTACTTTAATCCAATGTTTTGAAAATAGGTAGCTATAAAATCAAATGTAAAATCAAAATTCGAAATGAAAATTAATTTTAAAAAATTTCTTGAAATTTTTTTTTTTCATCCGCCATAAACAGTGGCATTGGATCATCTTTTTGGGTGTCACGTGGCAAGGCTCAATGACCCTTAGTAAAGAAGAAACCTTACTAAAGTGTGAGGATAGCCATAACTTTTTTTTTTAATCCAAATCACAATAAATCAACCAATTAAATTTCCAAAAAATTAAAAAAAAAAAAAAAAAAAAACTGTGTTGCTGCCAACGTGGGGAAGTCAAAGACGTTTAAGAAGATTTCAACACACTTCAGTCCCTTTTTTGTTTTCCTTTAAAAATGTTGCTGCCATCACAACCAGCGCACAACATTCATTTATTTATGTTGCTGGCAGCAACACACAACCTCTTTCTTTTTGTTGTTTTTTTTTTCAACAAAACATGTGAAATTCAATCGATGAGTGATATTTGGGCGCTAAAGGAAATCCATTTAACTAACTAGGTATCTCAATATCATCCATCAAAAACCAAGATTTACAGAATCAGAACAAGAATAATCAAGATTGAGAAAACAACGTTGGATCCAATATGGTTCTTTTAACAGAAAATTTCCAAGAATAAATAAGTTGTTTATCGGATTTAAACCGTCGATAGAAGTATCCGACTCAAGATGTCTTGTGATTGAAACTTGACGCACAAATCTTGAGAGAGAGAGAGAGAGAGAGAGAGAGAGAGAGAGAGAGAGAGAAAGAGATGAGAGAGAGACCTCTCTCTCTCTCTCTGCTGATTTTAGTTTTTTTTTTTTATATTGGAGAAGGAGATAAAAAACAGCAGAAACGGATTTATGCTAATGGACACCATGCGTAAAAAAAAAAAAATTTGCGATATTTTTTTTTTCTGATTTTTTTTCTTAGAATTCTATCCTCATCACGAACAATATTTAAAAAGGAACTTTTTTTTGTTTCTTAGCGTATTACTTACAAATAATTTATTTTTACAACTCGTTGCATCTGCCTAGTAAATCACTAAAAAAAAATTCATCCAAGATTTTTTCTTTAAAGGAAAAAAAATCACAACTCTCATCCCAACCACCATCATTTCGTCCTCAATTTATGTCAATTTGAATATTTCATTATTTAGGGTCATCCCAAAATGACTCTAAATTGAATCATAAAAAACGATATTCTAAAATGACATACCCAAAATCAATCCAAATAATGCCAAAAAAAATAAAAAGATAATACAACCCAAAAATATAAAATAAATCAAATAATTAAAATGGTTCAACAACTATTTTTTTCACAATATTATCCTCTTGACATCCTGCATTATTTAGGATCAGTCCGAATGATCTTAGATTGAACCATAAAAATGTGTCAAAGTATTCGGAATCCAAACAAATGATCAATAATTAAGTAAAAAAGAATGATAAAAAAATAAAAAATAAAAATAACTAAAAATAAATTAAAATAAAAAGTCCTACTGGCAATGCTTCCCATACTTGGGGCATTTCAAGTTTGATCCTCAATAATCCCCAGCGGAGTCGCCACTAAAAGTGCCCTTGATCCGCGGGGTGCGCAGATCCACCTTTGACCTTTGAGGTTTGGGAGTCGCCACCTAGTTATTACGATCTATGAATCGAACATCGACTCGAAATGGATAAAAATCAACTAATTTACTAAAAAAATACTAAGTCTGGGGATCACATTAAAGGGTTGGAAGGTGTTAGGTACCAAACCCGTCCGACAAACGCCAGTCTCTACTAATTCTCAAATAAAACTACATTGCTAAAAAGAACTAAATAAAATAAAATAAAAAATAGTTATCTTTGCAACGCAACGATTTTGTTCCCTCAGCTGATAGAACAACTTCTTGTACAGTATTCCTCGCTTCGTTCTGTTGTCGGATCTGATTTCTGATCTCCAAGTTGAGGTATCTTCTTCTTGGATCTGTGAGTTTTCAAAATTTTTTTATGGATTCTAAGATATTTTAAAAGGATTTTTGGATTTTTTTGAGCTAAAATTGGGGTACAGATGTTAGGTAAGGAGTTGGGGCTTCAAAATTAGGGTTTATGGGAGGTTAGGGAAGCTTTTGGCCTACTTTTACTAGGATTTTTTTTTATATCGAAAATAAGTTTTAAAGACCCCTATTTATAGATTTTTTAAGTACTTTTTAGATAGCATTAGTGTTTAATTAGAATTATAGAATTAGTGTTTAATTATGTTTCTTTTATGTAGTTTTAGAGTTTAATTAGAATTATTTTATGTAGTTTTAAAGTTTAATTACTTTAGATAGTTTTATAGTTTGAATAGAATTTTATTAAACAAAGTTAGTGTTTAATTCGAATTACTTTAGATAGTTTTATAGTTTGATTAAAATTCTTTTAGGATTTTAACTTTTAGTCTCACTTGATTGACTTGACTTTACGATTTTGACTTGTGTCTTACTTGATTAACTTGACTTTAAGATTTTGACTTGAATATTACTTGATTGACTTTAATTTTAATTAGGATTTCACTTTACATTAATTAATATTTTAATTATTAATTTTGAAATTTTTAATTATTAAAATTGTAAAATTACTATTTTACCGTCAAAGAGAACTTTTTGTGTTTTAAGTCATTTTTTAATGTTCTAGGATATTTTGAAATTGATTTTTCATAAGGAATTCAATGGAAATATTGGTTTGTGTCATTTATGAAATTTTCGTATGAAATGGTCGTGAACTTTATGAGGGGCATTTTCGTAATTTTATCAAATTATGTGAAAATTGGCGAAATGGTTTATTTGATTTCGATTTGTTATTTTATGTATTTGAAAAAAATTTCCTAAGTGTAATGTAGGCTCTAGGGATGTTTTGAGATTAGGGGTATTTTGGTAATTTGATCATTTTTTAGTCATTTTTATCGTGAAGCTTCTTTTTGTCTACAAGATGATGATTTCTATGTTTTTGGGATTATATTTTCCTATAGTAGCATGATTTCTTCAATTTTATTAGTTTGAGATACCTTATCTGAATTTCTGAAACATATCTCGTAACAAATAAAGCATTGAAATAATCATCCATCATTGGAACCGTTGCAATCGGGTTGACGTGTTGATTAATTAGGAAAATGCAAAAATGGGGTGTCTACAGGAGGCGAGTATTGAGCCATCAGTCGAGGAGCATCTGGTTGGTCAGATCGACGACCAGTGTCCATTACCCGGTGAGCATTAGGATTACTTCCCTCAGGAGTTTGTTCGTCCTAGGAGGTGTACATAGTATTTTGGGCCGAGTGATAGGGTTATGTTAGAGTGAGGATAAACTTTTGTAATCTTGTATATATTTATTCCTTTTAGCGCAACTTTGACCTCGTTTATGATGTTCGTAAAATTTTTCATCTTCTGCTTCTTATTCATTGTTGGTATGTTGCTTTATATAGATTGTTTGGATTTGGTTTATCAGGTTTGAGTTCTGTGAAACGCTAACATAAACAGATGAGACCATGCCAAAATTTCAAGGTGCCACCTAATGACTCGAGGTGGCCTTGGGATTTGTGTTAGCGTTTGGCGAGGCATCACACTATATAATAGTTGATTGAGTTTATATACTAACATATCAACTTTTATACTAATTGACCGTACCATATACTGATTGATCCAGCTTTTAGACTAAGAGATAAAACTTTTATACCAGCATATCGAACTTTTATACTAACTGACCGAACTGTATACTGATTGATCGAGCTTTTACACTAACAAATCGAACTTTTATACTAACTGGTAATAAGTAAATCATATGCATGGAAATCAATTTGTAGGTGGTGTTGTTCTTGTACATTTTGATTTGACATTTTTGCTTTATGTAAATCTCCTGGGCAAAGGTGTGTGTTCTTTTTTAGGTAACCTCGGAATGTAAGTTTCAATATCTTTTGTGTTTTTATTGTTTGTTGTTATTTTGTTTGAAAACATCTCTTAATTATTGTTTTTTGTTCACATTTCGTATGAGGGTCTAATAGCTATTTTGGTGACCAAAACTTCTAATCCGTAACATAGGTTAGCTTAAATTGTGCTTTTGATGTGTTACTTGTGTAAATGTTTTAGTGGCTTTTGCTTAGGCATGCCTATTTTATGATAACACAAATAAGTGCTTAAGGCGACCTCCATATACCCAAAATTTCTTATAACTCTTAACAGATATTAATGACCTCAACTTACATCCCCAACTTTACGCTTAAGCCCCTTCCTTTCTAGCTTTCATGAGCCAACTTTCCCAAAGCATTGATTGCACGATAGTTACCTCGACATGTTATTGTGAGTGCATATAGCGACCTCAAACTTGCTTTATTGTATTTTTATTCTCTACTTTCCCTTTGAGTACTGATTACATGATAACTACCTTGGTGTGTTATCGTGAGTGAATATAGTGACCCCAAACTTGTTTTGCTTGCCCCAAAGTGCATATAATGAACTTGTTTATTTGGACATGCCCCTCGAGTACATATAGCGACCTTAGTACACTATCTCTTCTTCTTTTTCTTATAATATTATGGGTGAGTGTTGATTTTTTGCCTAAGTGGACTACCATCCCAAAACCAAAATCTTCCTTCACCTCGTCATGTATCTAGTTCCATGTATCTATTTTAGTTTTGTCCACAATCGAGATATCGTAATAGTGAAAGGTTTTTTCTTCGGGTATCATGAGGGAGTGATATTTCCTTGTCTAAACTTCTTGAGGGAGTGATTTCCCTTGCACATACTTGATATATGAATCTGAAGTACCCCGAATTGTTCTTGAAATCGCCCCTGCTTATAAAATTGTCTCTTCTGCCTCGAAAGGAAATTAGAAGATGTGCCTCTCTGGTCCTTGTAAGTGAGCCATTTTTTTTGCTAAAACGAATCCACCTTACTCTCTTTATATGCTGCCATCTCATCGATTATGTCCCTTTTTATGTGCGGTTGACCATCTTACTAAGATTTTGAGATCGTTGAAGATCTTTTCTAACCCTTTCTTATTTGAGCTTCTTCCTCTCTATGGGCTTCTTTTTAGTGGGCATTGCTCGTCTAAAGCGGCTACACGACCTTTTAGGCTCTACCACATGGTCTTTGAGTTTAACAAGACTTAGGTAATTATAGGTGATCGCTCCTTCTTAACCAGGAATGTGCCATTGTGTGAATTCAAATTAAAGCTTAGAAATGGGAGCTATTGGTGTGGTTAAACCTTTAAAATTTGCTATACCAAAGTGTTACATTCTAATAGAGTTATCGAATAACCCACAGATGGTGCCAAAAGTATGGAAGGATTTTTAGGCTTTCTACTACTCGAAATGTGTGTAGCCCTTGGATGATGAGCAATCTTGACTTTTCGATCTCCTTTGGGTGGTCAAACTTTGACTACCTTCTACTCATTGGATGTCTTCTCAATTGATCATGGGTGAGGAGGTGGAAGTGATGGTCGAGCTTAGTTTTAGACTATCTTGGGAAGATTTTTATTTTTTGCATTCTTCTTCCCAAGTCTTTCTGCTTATTGCCTCAAAACCTTCTCAGAAGTTTTTTTGGCCTTCCATACCTCGAGCACAAGAATAACGTTTACTTTGGTCGATAGCCCGAAGTGTCTCTTTTTCCCAATGCTTATAAGCCATGATCGACCTCCCTGGTTGATTGCTTCAGCTTCAACCTTTGATCTTCACCTTTCTCCTTCGACTGAGTTTGGATTCAATTCCAACTTAAAGTAAGAGCAATCGGGGTTTCTTTTCTAACGGTCGCCCGATTTCTATTTCTTGAATGGAGTCAGGTTAGATGCTTCCTTATATTGGAAGACGTGACTTTGAACTCCATTTTTTCATCTCCTTATTTGTTTCGGTGATCCCTTTTATTCTCTTGCTGATTTATCACCACCTTGTCTCTTGTCTTATCGATCTTTATCCACTATTGGTGATGGATGGACTAGATCATTCTTTTGTCAAACTTTACTCCACTCCTTCTATTTCATCTTTTTGTTGAAGATGGATTGAAAATTATTTACTTCTTTGAGACCCTTGAATGATAATAGTCATGACGGTAAGGGTAGGAGTCTTGGAAGATGTGACTTTGAACTCTATTTTTTCGTCTCCTTCTTTGGTTCGGTGATCCCTTTTATTCTTTTGTTGATTTATCACCACCTTGTCTCTTGTCTTATCGATCTTTATCCACTATTGGTGATGGATGGGCTAGATCATTCTTTTGTCAAACTTTACTGCACTCCTTCTATTTCATCTTTTTGTTGACGATGGATTGGAAATTATTCACTTCTTTGAGACCCCTGAATGATAATAGTCATGACGGTAAGGGTAGGAATCTTGGTATGAAGTTTGCCAATGTTCCTCCAACGATCTTGTTAGTATAAAATCTTACGAAAGATGAACAAATTTATACCTGTAAAGAAGATGATAAAGAGTAGTTGCAGAGTCTTATTATTCTGTCTATTTTTTTTTTCTTTCCCTTCTTTATTAATCTCTTGTACTCTTTCTTCTCCTTCTACTTACCAACTCTCTCTAATGTCTCTAGCTTAGCTTATATAGTAGAGTTCTCCATAAAAGTGTTGTTTTATTACTAATCCATGTGTTCTTCTATGAATCATGTTATTTTAGGTGTACTCGAGTATTTTGGGCAAGGAACCTATCATGTCAGTAAGATTGAATTTGACGTGTAAGTCTTACAGGTTCTTAAATGTGGAGAGAAATATCTCTAACTTATGTGTCTTGTCAACTAGATTCAAATCTTCTTGAACTTATTTTTGATATGCTACGTCTTGAGTGTTTATTTCCGTTTTCGTTTGTATACTTCGTGTGTAATTTGCTAATGTGATTGTAATCTATTTCCTAAGTTCGGTTTATGAAAAAATGATTACTAGGTTTGTTGTAAGTAGTTCTCTTATTTTTCATCTTTCTGAATTTTCTATGTTCGATTATCTAAATGTTCTCGGTTTATACCATGCTCTTATAATGAGATGTGACTTTTTATTTTTTTCGCGTTTACGTTCCTTATGGGTTTGTCATAATTGTAGTGATATACTTCTCTATTTATAGTTTTACATAAATCTAATCAAGTTGGATCTTAGTTTCTCTTTTCGCTACACATGTCTCTGTTGCGTGGTGAGACAAATATGGTCCCCACACATGCCATGGCAATGGTTATATCTCATAAAGTCAACAAAGCTATAAGTTTTGTATGTATTATAGCTTCATTGTTAGCGCTAGGGCATTTTTACTTAAATAAGATTTTTCATTAATAAAGAGGAGGAAAGAGAAAAAAAAAATAGAGAAAGAGTGAACAAATTGGCGTGTTGACCAATACCTTTGATTTAGATGACAAATGACGGTTACCAAATTGTGTGACTATGAAGCTGTGAAGTATAAATAAATAATACAAAGCGCATTACCATATGGGATTCTAATATAAATAATATTATAAAAGAAGATTCACATGTTTTTAACCCTCTACACAATCTTTTATATATTTATTTAATTTAAAAATAATCAAAAAGTGAATAATTTGATCAAGAAAAAAAAAAAAAAAAAACATGAAACTTTTCAAAGATGTGAATTGCAAAAAAGTGCTAATAAATTATTGTACTATTCGTAAGTTTTATGGTATAATTGCAAGTAATGCAAGAATTATTATCTACGATATGAATAATACAGACTCGCAAGCATGTGGACGGCCGGACAGTCCGCATGGAATATGACCCACATGAAAAGGGTGAAATCTACCGCTAGATGGGTCCTACGTGAGAAATTTTGACAGTCAAAAGTTCACTCGCAACCTTCGATCCATTGGGAAAAGTTTCGAATATCAAATCAGACAAGTTTTCGAAATACCAGCGGGGCCATGCTTGTCCAACACGTGTCTGTGAATTTACAGCAAGTTTCTTCTAATAAATTATAACACGCAAATTGTATGAAAGCCAAATCGGAAGGCTCCACGCACACTATCTAATTCAACACTCAAAAACCCTTAAAATAATGCTTTTGCCCAACTTTTATTCCCATAAGCTACCTTCATTTGGTACCAAGTATATACCTTATAACTTTCCCATGGTACCTAAATTTAAGAATTATGATTTTTTGACGCCCTTTCTGACACATGCCCTTTGTCGTGGCATGTACTAGAATCATAGATAATTTTTCTTGGGATACACAACTATACATATTCATAAGGATGTACAATTTAGTATTATCCCAAGGAAAAAAATCTATGATTCTAGCCCATGCCACGTCGGGGGCATGTGTCATAATATTACGACTCCTAAATTTAAGTACAATGTCCATCAAGTGAAGTTAAATTGGTGACTCATGAGTTGAATAAGATGTACCCATGACATTAAATTTAATTTATCAAAATCAATATTCAATCTTGGTTCTACTTATTTTAAATTCAAAAGTAAAACTAACGATAGAGATTTGCTTAATCATGTGTTTGAAAATGGGTGACTTCTTGATTTACCCTGTTACGTGTTGAAAAACTTCCGTGAGATCGAAATGTGCAATCGTAGGGACTACTCCACATCCCTATTGAGAATTTCATAATGAATAATGTACTAAAATGGGAAAACCTTAATTTACAATATTCCAAATTGAAATGAACAGCGTGATAAAATAAGGATTTCATAGTTTTTCCACCTTTACAAAAAACAAATTTAAATAAATAAATAAAAATAAAAATTAGAAAAATTTACATTCTAGAATATATAGGAATATCTCCAATAGGTGATAAACTATTTAAGATAAACTTCACTAAGATGGTTCAGATATATTTAACGAAGGTTGATTACAAACTCAATTAGAAAAGAAATTCAAATTGAATGTAGATTTAGGTTCTAAGGGTCTGTTCTTTGCAGAAGCCAGCTTCAGCTCCAGAAACTGGCTTCTAGAAAATAGCAGAAGCCCGGAACCTGAAAAGTCATATCCAGTAGAAGCTTATTCGTTACATAAGTACAAAAGCTAGAAAAGCATGTTCGTTTGACAGCTTTTTATTACTGGATTCTGATCAAATGACCAAAATACCCCTAATGTTGATAATGCACCTAGAATGCATAAAAATTATCAAAATACCTTAATAAATATATAATTACACTAAATACATATATAAATATAATAAGTTTATATTAAATAATTATAAAAATAATTATTTTTAATTAAAATAAATTTATAAAGTTTATAATTCTATCAAAATTTCGGCAGCATCTCCTCTTAAAAATGGACATATGAAATTTTCTGATAAAAAAATACCTGCATAATGCACTGCATAATACATAATTTATAATCCACGCAATATCTAATACACATTAACATTAAAAAAGACACATATAACGTACATCAATATGTTTTAAGTCATCATAATTCATCATTGTTTTAAAAGAAATGTTACTATTAACATTATAATAAAAAATGACCAGAATGTCTTAATAAATATATAATTACACTATATATATATATATAATAAATTTATATTATAAAATTATAAAATTAATTATTTTACTTTAACAAAAATTAGAAATTTTATAATTCTATCGAAATTTCGGCAGCATCTCCTCTTAAAAATGGGCATATGAGATTTTCTTGAAAAAGAAAATACCTGTATAATACATAATCCAATATCCACATAACATCCCATACATATTAGCATTCCATACACAATCCAACTTTCATATAACATCTCATCCATACACAACCAACCTCCACATAACATCCCATACACATTCCAACATCCACATAACATACACATTCCAAAACATCCCATACACAAATCACATTTTATCAAATAAAAAGTATTACAATATCATACAAAAAGAGAAATATAATTTTCATTAAGAACAAATCTAAAATAGATCAAAGTTCTTAAGCTCTATTATAAACAACATATAATGCATTAGTTATTCCAGTCCTTGTCCTCTCCATGGTAACACGAGATCGACGATCTACAGGCTCACCATTATTATCATGTTCAGGTGTACCCTCTTCATCTTCCACAATTTGTTCTTCTTCGAAACGTAAAAATTCTTCATCTGCAATTGCATGCTTCCTTATAAAGTTATGGAGTGTCATGCAAGCCAATGTAATATCTCATTGTGTTTCGAATTTGTAACGTGGCATTTACTTCAAAATTGGCCATTTTACCTTTAAAACTCTAAAACATCGCTCTATGACATTCCTAAGTGAAGAATGCATATAATTAAAAAATTCTTTATCTGTTCTTGACCTCGACTCTCTTCTAAAATCTTGTAAATGATATGTTACACCCCGATAAGGTCCAAGGTAGCCTTCCATCAATGGATATCTAGAGTCGACCAAATAATATTTACCTTGAAAAAAGAAAATAACATATTAAGATAGAAGATGTGGAAATTGCATTTTAATATTGTATTTTATCTTAACTTTAAAATAACTAACCTGGAGGAGGATGTGGAAATTGTAACGATGACTTCGTAATAGTGTCGAGGAACACGCGATAATCATTAGCTGATCCCTCCCATCCAGCTACGACATGTGTAAATATCATATCAAAAATACAAGTAGCCATAACATTTTGTGTTATGCCTTTGTGTCCTCGAAATCTATTCTGATGCACGAACGGGATATGTGCACTAATGTGTATCCCATCAATCGTCCCAACACAGTCCTTATATTTACATATGTCAAATATAAATAACGATATTTGACGTTATTAAAAATAATGGTAAATAAAAGAAAATTATTAAGAAAATACCTTGAAATATGGCCAATATCTTTCATTGGTTCGTATATGCATCGAGACTTCGTTGACATTAGGAGGAACGATCAAAAGCTTTGAAATTTCAATTAAACCTCGTAGAACTATGTGAAAATATTTGTTAATTGTATCTAATGAATGTCTAAAACTGGCCCTCAGTACCCTATGCCTTTCATTGTGACCCACGGTATAAACAAACATTGCAACTTGTTCTTTGACCGAGATCTTCTTTTCGTCTTTTAACAGACCCCCTTCTTTTTAATATATCACACAAATTTAGGAAAACATGTCGTTCCATCCTAAATAAATCATTGCATGTGTTACTCTCTTCATCAATGATATGACGCACATAATCTACTCTAGTATAAACAGAACTCCTATGTGGTTCCCTATAGATAAAGGTGTCAACGTATTGTTGTATTGCAACAATGGCATCTGTTACTAAAATATCTAACGATAGATCATCATCTACGGTATTTATGTCATGAATTTCATCATTACTAGACATATCATCGTGTGTGAAAGTATCATCATCGGAATTCATAAGTCTGTATAAATACATAATTACAAATTATATAAATTCAAGCCATAACACTCAAATAACATAGATAACACAATAGACATGTTTAACATTCACTACATAACAGGCATACCACCCAATCTACATAAAACATAAAAAAATAAATAGACATTGTCAATAGCATACCACCATAGGGGTGGGATATAATCATAACCATCAATGAAGATGGCAATAAACATATATATTAAAAATTACACAAATACTACTTAGAATGATTAATTCGAGCATCCTCCATCTCACCATCCAACCACCCAATACGGAGTTCATCGGTTCGCAATATGCATCAAATTTTCCTATATTCCTTCTTTATACTAAATAATTTTAGTGCAAACCGATAACGATCACTATTAAGGATGATTTCTATTGTTGCATTAACAGATCAATACACTCCCTAATGCTACCAGGTTGTGTAGGTGGTGGTGGAGGTGGTGCACTACTCGCGCTCGTCCTCGACGAAACTGCTTCAATCAAACGATCAATCTGTTGTCCCAACATAGTTGCATTCGTCATTTTTTATCGTTTGGAATGAGATTGGAAATCTCCAGATTTCTTGTGTGATGGTACAGTAAATGTAGGGATACCATCACCATCAACATCAATATTAGGAGAACTATCAACAGGTGGCTGAGGACCTAATGATTGAGACTCTGGTGGTTGCGTTTCTTGAACAAATGCAAGATCATCATCATCACCATCATTGTCATCATTATCATCTTAAAGCTCATGCTCTCCAACTCTAGATGACCTAGTAGATGGACGTACACCAGGATTAGAAGAGTTTACGACATACTCTCCAATAACATAGGTCCCTCCAAATAGTATGTCCAACTCTTCAACATGTTCCAGTCCCTCATAACGCCATTGTGCATCAATTTTATTTTTCTACAAAATAAATAAATTTCTTTAATAGGTTTGAATAGGTAAATGTGACATTTCTATTTGGTAATTCAATTGGAAATTACCTCCAACCAAGAGTTCCACTAGTCATTGCTCGCTAATACCTTATTGTTAGCAGTATCGTAGTCCACACCACTACATGCTTTTAGCTTAATTCATCTAGCCCACATAGCTTTACTTTTATCTTAGTGATTCTTATGTTGCGTCTTAGCGTAATTGAGCCTCGTCGTTGTCTAGAATTGTTTCATTAGAGATGAATATCCTGATACATTCAATGAAGTACCGGGTCTTTTTCCCTTCTTAACTAATTTCACGCAGATATCAACCCAAATCTTATGAAGATAGGGTGTCCATTTTGCGAAATCAATTTTCAACTCTATTTTTTTTTGTTCTGTTACTTTTTATCTCGGCATCTGATAATTTAAATATTCATTTAAACAAATAATAGATAAGGAATAATCAATAAATCATAACAAGTCAAAAATTTATCTTTAAAAATGTCAAGAAATCTAATCCATCAATTCATAAAGAAAATAACTATATAAATTTGCATTTATCTATATAAATTCCGCATGTGAGGTGAGTTTAAACAAAAAATTGCATTATTCAAATTAATTCCGAAAACGGTAATTTATTATTTTCAGAAATAAGTTTTTTAACCAAATGGTCTAAAAAATGAACAATTCTACATTTTTCATACAAAAACTGTTGTTTTCCTTGCTTCTACCTTTTTACCATTCTTACCCTTCACATTTATCAATACCCAACTCTTTTATATAATAAAGAAAGGAGGTGTATAAATGTAATTTGAATATAAGTTAAAAGAAGGGTTATTAGTACTTTCAATATAAAGTTAAAAAACTGGTATTTTGAGTTCAAAAAATTGTAAAAAGTGAGTATTGTTTACATAAAGGACTATTTAAATAAATAAAAAAATATCTGAACACATGGTTGGGTGAGTATTGTTTACATAAAGGAAAATGCAATTTAAACGTGGCTAAAATTGCTAAACTTACCCTGAAATCACAAAAATCAACAAAGAGAGAGAGAATCTAAAAAGAAAGGTAGAATCAACACTAAAATTACACTATAGGAAGGCTTTTAGTTGTACCTTAGCTAAGATTGTAAGCTTGCATCCTCATAATAAAAAGAAAGAGATGAATCCCCAAAGTGGTAGATCCATAAAATTAATCACATTATCTTACACCTTACTTCAAATTTGATGGAAAGGAAATAGTTGTACAATTTCTACCTTGAGCATAACCCAAGCATAGTTTTAAATTTCTTCCGAGATCGAGACAACTAGACAACTTGAGCATAACCCAAGCATGGTTTTAAATTTTTTCCAACAATGGTGAGTTTAAACCCAATTACAATCAAACCCAACTTCAAAAAATAAAATAAAAATTGTAAGAAGGGTCGAGACCTAGTGTTAGGAGACAATGACAGTTTTTACTTTAAAAAGTGATATTGTCATGTGAGGAATTCTATCTAAATATATGTAATTTAGCTAGTACAGTTATTAGCAAGTGTTAGGAGCTTATTTAGCCGAACCCAATTCCATATAAGTATTGAACAACCCATGTGCACAGAATTAACTTGTTTTGCTTTGTTGGTATTTGGTATTAAAACTCTTAAGGAGTTTATTCATAAGCTTTGCACATACCACTACGAATTTTCTTTTCAATGCATTTGGTTCACCTACCTCCCCATAAGTTCTAGATTGTCCAAAGATATACTTGGAGAAGAATAGCAAAAACCATAACTTAAAACCAAGCTTCAAATCTTAACAAGGAACTCAACAACCCAAAAATAGTAGAACAACCTATCTTTTTTTATCAATCCCCTACCAATCCAATCCAAGTTTTCAACAGAATCATTGAAGAAAATAACAAATTCAATCAGAAAATTAGCAAAAGCTTCAAACATCATGAAGAAACTCAACCACAAATCCTGAACATATACCAATCATCAATTTTCAGCTTTTTTTACCCATTCCACACCTATCCAATTACAATTTTAAACAAACAGAAAAACAACTAGAAATCCCATAGAAATCAGAAAACTTGTCATCCAAAGCTGCAAACAATATAGATAAACTCACCCACAACAAAAACCCAATAGAATCAAAAGAGATTTCCATGCTTTTAGATTCAATCCCAATAGCAAAACCAATTCAAGTTTTTGACAGAAAACATAAAATAAAATAAAATTCGTGAAAATGTAGGGATACCAGTTGCAAGTTGTTCATTTTTTCTATCAAACCCAACCCCAACAAGACCTATAAATTAGTTGCAGGAGATCCCATAGTTTTTTGTTCAGATTTGGAGTGGAGAGGGTGGGAGAAGGGTATACCATTGAGGCAACAAAATCGAGAGCAAAGAGTGGAGATTTTACCTTTGTGAGAGATGAGAAAACCCAAGATTCGCGATCTATAGAGAGTGTTGAGCGATCGATTTGTGTGAGCCGAGAGAGATCTAAGAAGAAGGAAGTCGAGAGTGAGAGTAGAGAGTGACGAGGAGGGGTTTACCCTTGAGAGATCGATTTGTGTGAGCCAAGATTGAGAGTGGAGAGTGACGAGGAGGTGTTTACAGTCGTTCGAAGTTGACGAGGAGGTGTGAGCCGAGAGAGATCTAAGAAGAACGAAGCCGCGAGTGAGAATAGAGAGTGACGATGAAGGTTTACCCTTGAGAGATCGATTTGTGTGAGCCAAGATTGAGAGTGGAGAGTAACGAGGAGGTGTTTACAGTCGTTCGAAGTAGATAACAAAACAGGGTTATTGTTTTTTCGATGGACATAAAAAAAAAAATGAAGGGCTTTTCGGTCATTATTCCATAGCCGTTTTCGGTGTTCGGCTCTGTACAGAAGCAAATGAAAGAAGCCTCTCTCTAACGTCTCTGAATAAGAGCTGATTTTTAACTTTTATTGATTTTCGTTGGAGCTAAAAGAGCTCAAACGAACATTGCTTATGGAGCTTTTTTGGCTTAAAAGCTAAAAAAGTAAATTGAGCTGGCTTTTATATTCCAAACGAACAGCCCCTAAACTTCCATACTCTTTGATTTTTGGAGTTTTCCCTATTCATAAACTTGATGTGTGAATGGTTACCTACAAAAAAAGTTTTTTCTACATCCTTTTTAAAGAAATATAGTGACTAAGATTGGTCTTAACTACGAGATTCGGGTAAGGAATGAGATTTAAGAAATGGAATCCCCATAATTTTTAGACTTAGGCATAGATTAATTCAATGGATTTGAACAACCTTTGCGCACATATCTTTGATGCATGTTCGTGGGATGATGATGCATGAATGCTAATATACAAGAATTTAAGTGTTTGTTTATGAGATATGTTCAATAAATAAAATGTTCTTGCTAACTGGGATTTTTTTATGTTTGCGTTAAATTAGGAATGATGACTTGTGGAGGAGGCACTTCTTTGGATTCTAGCATTTTTATTAGTCGTGATAATCTGACTTTGGCACGTGGCAAACTCAATTGACTTACCTAATGTGACAGACTTGGAAACTATAGATCTGCTCTCTTCGGGAACATGATGCATATTTGATAAATGCGCCATAGGTTGGACTTGATTTTGTTTGCAATGGATTCAAGAAACTACTCCATAGATGGGAATATCCTCTTTATGATTTTGTCATTTTCATGCCTAGACTACATGATGTATGGGGTGCATTTTATATCTAAATTCATGTATTGGAACAATGATTAGGCATGTAAAATGCTCCAAAGGAGATTATTATGGCTTTATAGTGATGAGGATCACTCCATGAAGAGTATATATTCTCTAATCAATCATGTCATTATTTATGCTTTGCTACATGAATGATGGAAATGATATACTCCTAATTACACGATGAGTGATTTTAATGTACCTTTAATTATATGATGTATGCAAGTTGCTCCAAATTGAATTTACTATGGACTTTGGAGTGGTGAGGATCACCTCATAAAGATGGTGTACTCATCTCTAACAAATTTTGCCATTATTTATGTGCAGTGACATGAATGAAGATGCTCTAAATTACATGGATATGATCAATATTACATGATTAGGGGTTCTAGAAATTGTTACTGAGGGTCTTATTCACCCTTACTTTTGATTACCAATCCGACTTTCATTTTCCGGATGGATTTACTGGTTTACTAGGTGAGATAGGGACTTGAGTAGATTAAGACTTAAAGGAAAAAAATAAATTAAAGTGATGGGTAGAAGTGGGAAGGTGAATGCAAAGAAAAAAAAAAGAAGCTAAAATTTGATCTCATCTTGGTCTTCCTCTATTGTTTCTCCTTTTTTAACTTTAAAAGTTAGTCTTCAAGTTGGATTGAGGGTAGGGTTAAACAGAGTTTTGGTGCTTAAGGATGACCTTGAAGAGATATTTTGATAGAATTTTGGAACAAGAAAATTGATGTTGAAGCTTTGAGTTCCCCCTTTTATGTATAGGCTTCGCATGGTCCCTTGGATAAAAGAGTTCACAATCTTATATCTAAGCTAATTGCTAAAAATAAAAATAAAAAAATCTTAGAGGTGGATCTTAGTTACCCTTCATCAAAGTGGTCTTGATGGTAATTTACACCGTAATGACTCTTACCATTTGTGATAATCAAGGGTCAAGGTAATAAATTACATTTAAGGTTTTCTAGCTAAAGAATTTTTCAAGTGATAGATTTGTCCAGACCGTTGATATGGACGCTAATTTCAATTGTTACCTTAGTGATGGAATGGAGTTATCCATATTTAGAAGGTCTTAGTAGTTAAAGAGTAATTTAACCTTAATATCTCTAGAGATTTCTTTGAAGGGTAGGAGTGTCCATACCCTTTGGATGAGATTAGTTTTCAATATAAACCTTGGTAAAGGATATGGAGTTATCCACAAGTAGGGGGTCTTAATGGGAAATTTCTATCTTATGTGTCTCAACAAATTTAGGTTAGGATAGTAATTATTACAAAGAAAAGCTTTTAAGCACACAAATCTCAACCTTTGAGGAATGAATTATTTACATAAATGCCCTGGATAAGGGGTTGGATTTCACGCTAATTAAAGGGAGAAATGTAAGTTCCTAAATGATGCTTTAAAACACAATGGATAAATGATATTAAAAGAAAGGTTCATGTGTAAAAACACCTTATGATTTTATTCTTAAGGGATTTTTGGGCTTTAAAATAGAGCCAAGTGGAGATGGTCCAAGACAACCATGCGAGGGAGGTGCCAAGTTGTAATGGGAACCAAGTTTCCAACAAGATTCTATAAGACCCATTCACAAGCAAGAACCCATACAAATTTGCACTAGTCCTTGGCGGGGGTATGAACCAGGTAAAATTTACACATGTATTTGCCTAAGTATGAAGGCCATACACAATGACACTTAGAGTTAGGTGTAGCTAGCCCAGGAGTCATCCGGGAGCACTCACGTAATCTTATGTAAGGCTCACATATGAAGTCATATTAGCTCCTGTGCCAAGGTATATCTGTTAGCTTAGTGACATTTTATTAATAAAATTATAAAGAGTATACCAGCATGTACTTTTGATATTTCCTTCTAGAAACCTAGGAAAGACTTAGCGTACTCTTTGTAAGAAGGGTGTTTAGTGTCTCAATCCCCAACCTACACCCACATTGACTTCAAGCCTTTGCGCCAAGCTACATGGAGTCCCACGTGTCATAGATCACTAGTTACTTGTAACACACTTATTTGATTTTGTAACGTGTTACTCTGTGTAATATGCATATTACATCAACAATGTTGCCTTTGGACTTTGCCTTGTATTGCCCCCATTCTCTTGTATTGCTAGCTACGTTTTGTGTTGTGAGATAATTTTTATAGGCTTGCTTATGGATTAGCACCTCAAGCTCCTCACGGCATCGTTTCGAAATAACACAACCGTAATAGGTTGGTATTAGAGCCAAGTTGGTTTCAGGACACAAGTCTTCCCTTAATTCTATTTGTTTTCATGTGAACAATAGTAAGAGGAGAGAAAAGTACCGTATACCAACTCGCTCCAACTCCCCCACCCCCACGTACAAACAAGGAATGTTTTGAGCTACTCGAAGATAAGATGGCCTAGATATCGAGTCTTGTTGATGGTATTGCTCAAATAGATGATCGCCAGAACATGCTGGATAACGAATCCATGATCCTCAACGCTAAATTAGTTCACTTCAAGGAAGATACCTGAGAATCCCTAGTAGACCTACAAGAACAGATCACGGAGCTCACTACCAAGGTAGGTTTCCTTGTCAGAGTTGTTGGTAATGAACGGCCAACCAATAATGAAGCTCTTTCCTCGTGCCTACAAGTTCTTGAGCTACGAGCCTTTAGTAGTATTCGTGATGCGAAAGAGCTCGAGAATTTCCTATTTGATATGGAGCAGTATTTCTGTGCCGTTTATCCGAATTCAAAAGAGGTAAAGGTCACCACAACTTCCATGTATCTCACAAGTGATGCCAAACTATGGTGGGAAACCAAATATACCGAGATGGAAAGTAACCAATGTTCCATCGATATATGGGATGACCTTAAACTGGAGCTAAAAAATTAGTTTCTACCAGAGATTGTAGAGTTCATTTCTCTTAGAAAATTTAGGCAACTCCACCAAATAGGTGCACGACTACGTCAAGTAGTTTTCCACCTTGATGCTTGATATTTATGACATGTCAGAGAAAAATAAGTTATTTTCATTCCAAGAAAGGCTCAAGTCATGGGTTCAGATAAAACTACAAAGGCAACGTATTCAAGATCTTACGATTACTATTGCCGTAGCCGAACGATTGACGGATTATACTCTCGTGGATGGAAGTAGGAAGATGGTACACCCTCAATCGAAGGGGTACTTCCCAAGACATTCAAGTATCGGTAACGAGCCAGGCTGACTGCACTACTAGCTTCCCAAAGTGACCCTAGTCACGAGAGTACAAATGGGTGAGATGATGATGATTCTTCTCATATGGCAATGTATTTGTTGAATGCAATCAAGCAGACCTTTGAGACTCAAAAGAATAGTCAACGAAAGGGTCTCATGTATGTAGACATCAAAATTGGTAGTAGGACCACATAGGCAGCGATTGATACATGAGCTACGCATAGCTTCATTTTCTCTATAGAGGCGAAGCGCCTCAATATTCGACTCGAGAAATATTCTAGTCGTATGAAAGTTGTAAATTCCCAGGCCACTCCTATCCAAGGGTCATCCAAGTTTGTGTCCATCAAGATAGGTACATGGAAACGTAAATTGGACTTGCTTACAATTCTACTCGATGAATTCAAAATCATTATTGGGATGGACTTTTTGTGACAAAACATGGTCGTTTCAATGTCATTCGCCAACATACTAGGCATGTTAGGTGATAGAATTTGATGATGTGATATTGAATGAGCTTCCAAAGGCCTTATCGCCACATAGGCCGATTGACCATCAGATTGAACTAGTACCTGGTACCATGCCTCCTATGAGGTGGGCTCATAGGATGAGTCCTCTAGAACTAACTGAGTTACGCAAGCAACTTGAAGGACTTCTAGAATTTGGATTTATCAGACCTTTCATGGCACTTATGGGGAGTCTATTTTGTTCCAAAAGAATAATGATGGGTCATTGTGAGTTATGTTGATTACCAAGCGTTAAATAAGATTACTGTCAAGAACAAGTATCCTATCTCACAGATTGCGAACTTATTCGATCAACTTGAGATAGTTAAGTACTTTTCGAAGTTGGATTTGAGATTAGTTATTGTTCAGTTCAGGTTGTAGATGAAGTTGTTCAGTTACTTCGCAAGCATGTCATCAAGTATTGGGAAGTGCCCAAAGATATTGTCAATGATAGAGATTCAATATTCATAAGGAAGTTTTCAACCGAAATATTCAAAATACTTGGCAGTTTGATTTTTCAACCAGTTGATATTCTCAAATAGATGGGCAAACGGAGAGATTTAATGCTATGTTGGATTATATAAGGTATTTTGCCAATACCAACCAGAAAGATTGGGCAAATCTTCTTGATGTCGCGTAGTTCTGTTTCAACTTTCAGAAGAGCTCTTCCTCCAACAAGAGTCCTTTTGAACTTATTACTGGCCAACAACGTCTCACTCCTCATACTATTATTCAATCCCTGATATAAAGAGGGTCATCTTTAGATACCCCATTTTTGCATCCGCCAGATTAATCAACTCGTCAACCTGATTGCAACGGTTCCTAATGATGGATGATTATTTGAAAGCGCCCTCGATCTGCGGGGTGCGCGGATCCGCTTTTGACCCTTGAGGTTTGGGAGTCGCCACCTAGTTATTACGGTCTAGGAACCGATCAATGACTCTAAACGGATAAAAACTAATCTAAAACCAAAAGAAACTGAATTCGGGGATCAAGTTACGGGGTTGGAAGGTGTTAGGCACCAACCCCGCCCGGCCGAAGCCGGTCTCTACTAAATTCCCAAGTAAATTACATTGCTAAAACCTAGATAAGAAAATAAATAAAAATAAAAGGTTTACCTTTCCGATGGCAAGGACTTGGTTCCCTCAGATCTGACAAAAAGAACTCCTTGTACCGTGTTCCCTTGCTACGTTCTGCTTCCGGATTTGACTTCGGATCTCCGAGGCAAGGTATCTCCTTGTTTTTGAATCTGAACTCTTCAAGTTCGTTGCGGATTTAGGGATGTTTTTAGAAGGCTTTTGGGTGTTTTCTAGACTAAAATTGAAGGAGGGATGTTAGCTAAGGAGTTGGGGCTCCAAAACTAGGATTTATGGGGGCTAGGGGAGCTTCTAGACCTACTTCTCCTAGGGTTTATGATTTGATACGAAAATAGGGTGTGAGCACCTCTATTTATAGATGTTTTTAGGGGTTGATTTGGATAGAGTTAGTGTTTAATTAGAGATCTTTTAATTAGAGTTGTGTTTTAATTTGACTTGTTTTAGGTAGAATTGTGTTTTAATTCAAATTATTTTAGGTAGAATTGTTTTTAAGTTAGAACTCTATTAGATAGAGTTATTATTTAATTAGATCTCTATTATGACTTTTGGTCTTATTTGATTGACTTTTAATGTTTTGACTTTAGTCTTAATTGATTGACTTTCAATATCTTGACTTTAGTCTTGCTAATTGACTTTAATTTTGACTTCAGTTTCACTTGATTGACTTTAATACCTTGACTTCAGTCTTGCTTGATTTACTTTAAATTTTTGGAGAAGGCCCCTCCATTATTTCTTTAATTCTTTGGACCCCCAAATGGAGGGGTCCTTAAAGAAATATCCCACGAACCCTCAATAATTTTGCCTGAGAGTCCGATTGATCGATTTTTTAGGTTCAAAATTTTAAATTAATTTCATTAATGTTTAAATTTAATTATTTAATATTTTATTTATTAATTTCGAAAATTTTTTATCATGAAAATTGTGAAATTACCGTTTTGCCCCCGGAGAGGACTTTTCACGTTTTAAGTCGGTTTTTAATGTTCTAAGATGTTTTAGAATCGATTTTTCGTAAGGAATTCAATGGAAATATTATTTTGTGTTATTTATGAAAATTTTTATGTGAAATGATTGTGAACTTTATGAGGGGCATTTTCGTAATTTTGTCAAATTCTATTAAAATTGGTGAAATGATTTATTTGGTTCCGATTTGTTATTTTATGGGTTCGAAAGAGTTTTTCTAAGCGTAATGTAGGCTCTATGGTTGTTTTGATGTTAGGGGTATTTTGATAATTTGGTAATTTTTAGTGATTTTTAACGTGAAGCTTCTTTTTGGTCTGCAAGATGATGATTTCTATGTTTCTGGGGTCGTATTTTCCTAGCGTAGCGTGGTTTCTAAGGTTTTGTCAGTTTGAGATACCTCATCCGGATTTCTGAAACACATCTGGTAACAAAATAAAGTAATAGAATACAAATCCATCATTGGGAATCATTGCGATCGGGTTGACGAGTTGATTAATCAGGCGGATGCAAAAATGGGATGTCTACAGATGCCCCTCTTTGGCAGAGGGTTGAAGCAAACTAGATAGCAAATCTATTTTGGTAGATAGTGCGATATCTGAATGCCAAAGCTAGTGACAGTTCATTTTGCAGCCTGATTCAGCAATTCGTCAGGGTGTTCGGATCCTTGAGGGTAAAGCTCTCCCCGAATTAAAAGGTTGTCAGGTCCTCGAGCTTGAACTCTCACTGACGATGTCAGATCCTCGAATTTTAGAAGAGTCTCCCTGACTGATGCAAAAGTGCACGTGTGTGCAATGGTGTGATGCTGTGTGAAACTAAGTAAAAATGTGCCAGGTCCTAGAGATCTTCTCTCACTGACAATAATGATTCAAAATTGAGATACACTTATGCAACGAAAACAATCATAGCAAGGTTTAACAAAGGTAATTGGAGTTATAACATTGTAGGAACTTCGTTAAATCCTATTTGAAATTCTTTTTAGAGTTCGAAAAAGTTTGAGTCTCATTTATCGGACTGGAGCTTATTGTAGCCAAGCTTCTCAGGCTAAGGAACTTAAACAATCCTATTAATTCAATATGATTTCAAACAAAGTTGGAGTCTCGTTTCTCGGACTCTTGCTAAGGTTTGCAGGAACTTAAACAATCCTATTAAAATTGAAGTCTCGTTTCTCGGACTCGAACTAAGGTTAATAGGTACTTCAAAAAGCCTATGATTCAAAACGTTGGAGTCTCATTTCTCGGACTCGAACTTAGGTTTATAAGCACTTCAAAAAGCCTATATATTATTCAAAAAAGTTGGAGTCTCATTTCTCGGACTCGAACTTAGGTTTGTAGGCACTTCAAAAAGCCTATTCATTCTATGATTCAAAAATTGGAGTCTCGTTTCTCGGACTCGAACTTAGGTTTATAGGCACTTCAAAAAGCCTATTCATTCTATGATTCAAAAATTGGAGTCTCGTTTCTCAGACTCGAACTTAGGTTTGTAGGCACTTCAAAAAGCCTATTCATTCTATGATTCAAAAAGTTGGAGTCTCGTTTCTCGGACTCGAACTTGGGTTTGTAGGCACTTCAAAAAGCCTATTTATTCTATGATTCAAAAAGTTGGAGTCTCATTTCTCGGACTCGAACTTAGGTTTATAGGCACTTAAAAAAGCCTATTCATTCTATGATTCAAAAAATTAGAGTCTCGTTTCTCAGACTCGAACTTAGGTTTGTAGGCACTTCAAAAAGCCTATTCATTCTATGATTCAAAAAGTTGGAGTCTCGTTTCTCGGACTCGAACTTAGGTTTGTAGGCACTTCAAAAAGCCTATTCATTCTACGATTCAAAAAATTGGAGTCTCATTTCTCAGACTCGAACTTACTAAGTCACGTTTCTCGGGCTTAGTTTATAGGAACTTAAACAATCCTATTAATTGATTCTACGATTCAAAATCGAGCTCAAAGTTTGAAAGATCAGGCCTTTATTAGCTTATCATGTATTTGGATTCATAATTGTCATTGACTTCATTGGACTTTTAAATAAGATTTTCATTTTTATCATGTGATTAAGAACAAAACTTTGGAATTAAATGACTTTCAAAAATGCCCCTAGTTTCAAGGTTGGCTTTAATTGGAACTTGACTACGAGACTGATAGAATGGATTACGCTTGAAAAATATGAACTCTGATGTATGACAGATAGAAGAACTAACATTCTCTTAAATTTAAGATTCTTAAGATTATCATATGTGCAATAAAGAATTGATCATTATTTTTGAGAAATACTTGAGCTGGACTTAAAAATCTTGATAAATATTAGAATAGGAGATATTTCTCTTCAAAGTGGTTGATGATTCTACATCTTCCAGTAGCGAACACTTAAACAAGTAAACATACTGTTGAAGATCCTACAATGTTCAAAATGACTTCTGATTTTTTTGACTTCAACATTATCTTCGTCGGATGTGAGCTCTTGGTTGAAAAATGAATATTGTGGCTTGAATGGTTCTGCATTTTCTAGCTTCTGCACAACAGCTTCCTTCTGAATTTTTCTTCTTGATGGGACATTTCCTTCCATTGGTGATGCCCTAATTTTTGCCTAGATCGCCTCTTCAGGTTTTCAATCTAGCGGACTTTGTTTTTCTTTTTCTCATGATGCCTTGATTTTTGCCTAGGTCGCCTTTTCAGGTTTTCAACCTAGCAGGCCTTCTTTTTTTATGATTATACCCTAAATTTTGCCTAAGTCGCCTTTTCGGGTTTTCGACTTAGCGGGCTTCTCTTTTTTTTTGATGATTTTGAATAACCAACTTGACAACTTCTTGGTTCCCTAGACCTTAACTGAGTCAATTAGCATTCAGGAGGACTTAATAGGTGGGCTTAGGACATGGTTTAGAAAGAAAGGGTAAAAGGCTCAACTTCCAAAAATGCCCCTAGTCTAATATTCTCTTTTTTTTGTCATTATTTTATGTAAATTCTTTTGACTCTTTTTTTTTTCCCCTAGTTTGGCATTCTTTTTCTTTTTTTTTTGCTAATGCCCCTAGTTTGACATTATCTTCTTCTGAACCTTTTAATAGGGGATTTTCCTTTTGGATGATACTTTCCTTAAGAGAATATATTTTTTTTCATGACCGGGCCTGAAGTAACTTCTCAGGTTGCCTACGTACCCCAAATATATTTATTTTTTCTTTTGGGATCAAGTCAAAACGTAGTTCATACTAAGATTCCCTCCCAAGGTTGGTCGGTATGGTTTAGAAAGAAGAGGCTATTTTATTTTTCTTTTAAAAGGCTGCGAGGGGCTAAAGAAGGTTTTTTTTTTCTTTTTTGGTAAGATAGGATAATTGTTCGACCAAAGAAGGCCTCCTTTGGTGAATGCTGCTTGACTTGGTCAAAGTTTTAGGTATTCGATATTTGGATTGCTCTGTCGAGTAAGGTTTCCTTTTGAAGAATGAATATTCTTTAGTCTTCTTCTGTGAAATCGAGTATGATCGAGTTTTCTGATTATTCAACTCTTCTAGAACTTCAAGAAAATCTTTTATTCTTTTGTGAAAGAGAACTCTCTTCTTTTGAGTGAGAAACATGGTAGATCCACTTGTAAGTCTTAGCATCTTTGTTGATGTTTTCAGCTATATCATCTTTTACCGATAATCTTTGACTTTGAAATCACTCTTGACTTGATCTATGTTTTTGTGTAATTCATCCATATATCTTTATGAGACCATGCAAGAACGTTGTTGAATTTCTCAAGTAAATTTATTATTCTTCTCATGTTCTGCTAAGGAAAATGTAGTACCCATTTGCACTTCTTGAGTGTACTCTTTAATTCCAATATTTATTGAGTTTGATTAGTGAGCTCTAAGTCAATCCTCATGTTAGATATTATGCTCAAATCATTATTACACGTATGATAATCAGAAGCTTCTATATTTTATTGGAATTGAAAAACATTGATTGACAAACTCGACTACTGGATTTAAAGACTGACAAAAATTGGATTGAAACTAAAAGAAAACTCAGGGACAATTATCTACAAAGAGAGAAGGTCCTTTTGGGTGGATGGACTACTTGGACTTAACACTGGTACTTTGACTAGATAACTCTTTTGACGGATCCAAAATAACACAGATGAGGATTTAGAACATTTAGGGGCACCTAAGATTAATCATTGATTCTGAAGGTTTCACTCTTAACCACATGATTAAAATTTTGATATAAATTAGCCCTCTGGCGGAAAATCGAATCCAAATGCACCATAAGTCTATAGTGACCAAGAAAGTGAGAAAGGTTAGATGCGGGTCTACCCCTGATTGGGATTGAACCTTTGATCAGATAAATTAATTTGATCTTAAGATCGAATCTTTCTAGATAAAGTGGTCTGGATCTTAAAAGTGAAACCAATTAGTCCAACTGATTTGGTATCGATCAGTTTGATCCATTTGTCCATTGGGTCAACTGGTTTAAGTGGTTCAAATTAATCGATACATTTCACCGATTGGATCGGACCGATATTGTGGGTTTTGTTTGATTATTCTGGATCGGTCTGCCCACCTACCTGTTGGTTGGATTGAATAAAGATACCCGGGAACTCCCATAGTCAATTCGGGTCGTGACCTATAGGAAGGCTTCTAGACTCTAGGTTTACTATGTGCAATGCATTTTTATCTTGCCACCCTTGCCCAAGCACACCTATATACCTCTCGATACGTGGTGACTTTGTTTGATATACCGTATAGGTGATAATCTAAAACCTCAACTCACTTCTCTGAAGCCAAAAACAGCCAGTTTAATCTCCAGTTGAGAGGTGGCGCACAATGCTGAGCAAGGGCCCACTTAAATACCTCTCGTCTAGAATAGACGTAGTCTATCCCCCTCGTACAGTAGGGTACATCGGGGCAAGATCTTGCTTAGGCACCGGTTTTGACCAAGAAGTGCAATTGATATACTTAGATTACCTTTTATACCTACGGGTACGAGTCAAGAGCTGTAGCTTTCATAAATGGTTTGGCATCCTACGAGGGGACCGACCACGTATTAGTACTACGTTGGCAATCGGGACATGTGACTGTGTGGCTTACAATAGGACAAAGGCTTAGGTCACCCCAGCATGGGTGCATCAATATGTCTCTCAGAATCACCTGATCAGACGGTATTGATGCCCCAGTTCGATATACCCTAAGGTACGTGACTGGAGCTGTGGGTTTCATGAATGACGTCGCATCTCCGAAGAGACCGGGCCACGCACTAGTGCCACGTTGGCTAAATGGGACGTGTAAGTGAGTAAAGCGGCAAACGTGCATGTGGTGTGTGCAAAGTAAGATGGGGTGTGCCCGGGGCCTTTTCCAAACAAATGGGCCCATGGCCCAATCAAACCAATCATTATAACATGAATTATATGGATCTAAGCATCATTCCAATCACATAAACATTTAATCATGATCAACATTGTGACCAACATCAAACATGCATTCCCAATGATATTATGGCATATTAAATAGGCAATTATCATGAATTAATAATATGGTCCGCTTCACGATTTAAACATGCACATATATGATATGTGGCAATCAATTAGACCCGATCATCGCAATGATTTGATAAATTTTATAGTCCAATCAAGGGTGTTTTGGGGCGACCCGAAATAATTCGAAATTTCTAAGGGTATTGAATTGAAGGTATAATGATGATTGATGAGATAATGAGGATGGTTTTGTTCATTTATTTTTTAATTTTTTTCTAAAATAAATTGAGCCCAATCAAGGAAATTCAAAAAACAAAACAAAGAAAACTTGCATATATGTTGCTATGGGTAACATTTAGAAAATGACTTTGTTGTTTTTTTGAACTCCCTTTTTTTTATGAAAAGAAAATCTCCAATCTTTTTTTTTATTATTTTGATTTTTTCTTTTTTAGAAACAAATTAATTTCCTTTTTTTTTTTAAAAAAAAATTGATTTTGTTTTAAAACAGCAGGATAACGTCGAGCTCAACGTCGAGCTCAACGTCGAGATCGACCTATAACAGCAGCCTAGTCGTCGAGATCATCAGGTTAAACCGTCGAGATCAGCAGGTTAAATCGTCGAGATCATCCTATAACAGCAGGCCAGCGTCGAGATCGACAGCAGACCAGCGTCGAGCTCAACGGCAGCTTAACGTCGAGATCAACTCGTAACAACAGACCAGCGTCGAGATCAACTCATAACAGCAGACCAGCGTCGAGCTCAACCTATAACAGCGTCGAGATCAACCTATAACAGCGTCGAGATCAGCCTGTAACATGGGATTTTTCGACAAATTGTTCGCCATTTCAGTGCTGTGATGAGAGGAATCTCTCTACGAACCTCCTGCTAATGATTTTAATCTAAAAAAAGCTGCAACAAAGATCCGAACTTCACAATCTAACAGAACAGAAAAAAAATCGATCGAGATCCTATCCCAAGATCATCTCATCCTTTCACTCCAAATCAAACGCTCACCACTGACTCGGGATCAACAAACAAAGAAATCTTATTCTTCGACAGCCAACAGAGGCATTGATTTCCATTAAATCCGTCAAATTCCAAGAAGAATCAACGATTCACACCTTTCGTGGCAACCTCGAGATAAATCAGAAACGCTGCGGTTCTACAATCGATCGGAAGAGACGATTTAAGCCGATCAGATTGATTGGACGAATCGGTCTCTGCTGAAACCAGTGGAGTTGGGGAAGAAGACGACTTGAAAACAGGAGTAAATAGGTTTTTTACTCGAACACACCACAATTCTTATTAAGTCAATAGCAATTCGATCATTAAAAATTGATTTTTGTTAGGGGCACACCACTAAAACGAATGGAACATATGGTTGCTGTTCTCAACAGCATGCCCAATTTTTTTATTTATTTTTTATTTTTTTATTTTTTATGAAACTCTATATGCTGTCAATGGACAGCATGTCTTGCCTAATAAACTAAAATAAAAACGAATACCTACCTAATAAGCGAAAAAACAAATAACTAATAAAAAAAAAAAAAAAAATCCTTTTTTTTTTTTTTTTTAAGGAAAACAGTCAAATGTTAAATCAAGCACACACCCAAATTTTCAATCGAAATATACTTATGTATGTAAAAAAATCATGGTCCAAAAATCTCATCCTCAATAAAAGTATTCCTTCGAAATCTCGTATTATTTCGGATCATTCCGAATGGCCCTTGATTAAACCATAGAGATGATATGTTAAATCAAAGTGCTCCAAGTAGAATCAAACAATCAATGACGTACCAACAAAAATAAAAATAATAAAGAAACAATAACATGAAACTAACTAAAAATTAAATAAAATAAGCAAAACAAATAAAACTAGGTCATTGGCAATGTCCCCATACTTGGGGTTTTTCAAGTTTGATCCTCAATGTCCCCAGTGGAGTCGCCACTGAAAGCGCCCTCGATCTGCGGGGTGCGCGGATCCGCTTTTGACCCTTGAGGTTTGGGAGTCGCCACCTAGTTATTACGGTCTAGGAACCGATCAATGACTCTAAACGGATAAAAACTAATCTAAAACCAAAAGAAACTGAATTCGGGGATCAAGTTACGGGGTTGGAAGGTGTTAGGCACCAACCCCGCCCGGCCGAAGCCGGTCTCTACTAAATTCCCAAGTAAATTACATTGCTAAAACCTAGATAAGAAAATAAATAAAAATAAAAGGTTTACCTTTCCGATGGCAAGGACTTGGTTCCCTCAGATCTGACAAAAAGAACTCCTTGTACCGTGTTCCCTTGCTACGTTCTGCTTCCGGATTTGACTTCGGATCTCCGAGGCAAGGTATCTCCTTGTTTTTGAATCTGAACTCTTCAAGTTCGTTGCGGATTTAGGGATGTTTTTAGAAGGCTTTTGGGTGTTTTCTAGACTAAAATTGAAGGAGGGATGTTAGCTAAGGAGTTGGGGCTCCAAAACTAGGGTTTATGGGGGGCTAGGGGAGCTTCTAGATCTACTTCTCCTAGGGTTTATGATTTGATACGAAAATAGGGTGTGAGCACCTCTATTTATAGATGTTTTTAGGGGTTGATTTGGATAGAGTTAGTGTTTAATTAGAGATCTTTTAATTAGAGTTGTGTTTTAATTTGACTTGTTTTAGGTAGAATTGTGTTTTAATTCAAATTGTTTTAGGTAGAATTGTTTTTAAGTTAGAACTCTATTAGATAGAGTTATTATTTAATTAGATCTCTATTATGACTTTTGGTCTTATTTGATTGACTTTTAATGTTTTGACTTTAGTCTTAATTGATTGACTTTCAATATCTTGACTTTAGTCTTGCTTAATTGACTTTAATTTTGACTTCAGTTTCACTTGATTGACTTTAATACCTTGACTTCAGTCTTGCTTGATTTACTTTAAATTTTTGGAGAAGGCCCCTCCATTATTTCTTTAATTCTTTGGACCCCCAAATGGAGGGGTCCTTAAAGAAATATCCCACGAACCCTCAACAATTTTGCCTGAGAGTCCGATTGATCGATTTTTTAGGTTCAAAATTTTAAATTAATTTCATTAATGTTTAAATTTAATTATTTAATGTTTTATTTATTAATTTCGAAAATTTTTTATCATGAAAATTGTGAAATTACCGTTTTGCCCCCGGAGAGGACTTTTCACGTTTTAAGTCGGTTTTTAATGTTCTAAGATGTTTTAGAATCGATTTTTCGTAAGGAATTCAATGGAAATATTATTTTGTGTTATTTATGAAAATTTTTATGTGAAATGATTGTGAACTTTATGAGGGGCATTTTCGTAATTTTGTCAAATTCTGTTAAAATTGGTGAAATGATTTATTTGGTTCCGATTTGTTATTTTATGGGTTCGAAAGAGTTTTTCTAAGCGTAATGTAGGCTCTATGGTTGTTTTGATGTTAGGGGTATTTTGGTAATTTGGTAATTTTTAGTGATTTTTAACGTGAAGCTTCTTTTTGGTCTGCAAGATGATGATTTCTATGTTTCTGGGGTCGTATTTTCCTAGCGTAGCGTGGTTTCTAAGGTTTTGTCAGTTTGAGATACCTCATCCGGATTTCTGAAACACATCTGGTAACAAAATAAAGCAATAGAATACAAATCCATCATTGGGAATCATTGCGATCGGGTTGACGAGTTGATTAATCAGGCGGATGCAAAAATGGGGTGTCTACATTATTCCAATGCTTTATTTGTTACTAGATATGTTTCAGAAATCCGGATGAGGTATCTCGAACTGACAAAACTATAGAAACCACGCTATGCTAGGAAAATATGACTGCAGAAACATAGAAATCATCATTTTACAGACAAAAAAAAGCTTTCCGATAAAAATTACTAAAAAATAATCAAATTACGAAAATACCACTAACTTCAAAACAACCCTAGAGCCTACATTACGCTTAAGAAAATTATTTCAAACACATAAAATAACAAATTGAAACCAAATAAATCATTTCACCAATTTTCACAAAATTTGACAAAATTACGAAAATGCCCCTCATAAAGTCACGACCATTTTGCTCAAAAAATTTCACAAATGACACAAACCAATATTTCCATTTAATTCCTTACAAAAAATTGATTCTAAAATATCCTGGAACATCAAAAATCGACTTGAAATGCAAATGTTCCCTTTAGGGGCAAAATGATAATTTTACAATTTTAATAATTAAAAATTCTAAAATTAATAATTAAAACATTAATTAATGTAAAGTGAAATCCTAATTAAAATTAAATTCAGTCAAGTAAGACTAAAGTCAAAGTCTTAAAGTCAATCAAGTAAGACTAAAGTCAATATTAAAGTCAATCAAGTAAGACTAAAGTCAAGAAATTAAAGTTAGTCAAGTAAGACTAAAGTCAAAGTCTTAAAGTCAATCAAGTAAGACTAAAGTCAATATTAAAGTCAATCAAGTAAGACTAAAGTCAAGAAATTAAAGTCAATCAAGTAAGACTAAAGTCAAAATTAAAGTCAATCAAGTAAAACTAAAATCAAGATATTAAAGTCAATCAAGTAAGACTAAAGTCAAAATGTTAAAGTCAATCAAATAAGACCAAAAGTCAAAATCCTAATAGAGTTCTAATTAAATAATAATTCTATTTAAGAATCCTAATTAAATAATAACTCTATGTAATAGAATTCTAACTAAAATATAACTTTACCTAAAACAGTTCTAATTAAAATATAACTCTAACTAAAAGAATTATAATTAAACACTAATTCTATCTAAACAAACACTTAAAAAATCTATAAATAGGGGTCCTCACACCCTATTTCCGTATCAAATAATAAATCCTAAGAGAAGTAGGTCAAAAAGCTTCCCTATCCACCCATAAATCCTAATTTTGAAGCCCCACCTCCTTACCTAACACCCATACTTCGATTTTAGCTCGAAAAAAACTTAGAACCCTTAAAAAATACCTGGAAATTCATAAAAAATCCTAAGAATCCAGATCTCAGAAAGAGATACCTCTCTTCGGAGATAAGAAATCAGATCCAGAGATAGAACAAAGCAAGGAGTACTGTACAAGGAGTTACTCTGTTTGGTCTGAGGGAACGAGAATGTTGTCTTCGTAAAGGTATAAATTTCTTAATTTTTTTATTACTTAAGTCTTTTAACAATGTAGTTTATTTGGAAATTAGTAGAGACCGGCGTTTGTCGGGCAGGGTTAGTGCCTAACACCTTCCAACCTCGTAACTTGATCCCCGAACTCAGTTATTTAAAAAAAAAAGTAGATTAGTTGTTTTTATCCATTTAGAATCCAAGTTTGTTTCTTAGACCGTAATAACTAGGTGGTGACTCCCAAACCTCAAGGGTCAAAAGTGGATCCGCTCACCCCACGGATCGAGGGCACTTTCAGTCACATGTCCCGTTTGCCAACGTAGTACCAGTACGTAGTCGGACCCCTCGTGGGATGCTAAACCATTTATGAAAGCTATAACTTTTGACTCGTACCTATAGGTATATCAAAGATAATATAAGTACATCAATTGCACTTCTTGATCAAAATCGGTGCCTATGTAAGATCCTACTCTGATATACTACGTTACTAGGAGGATAGACTACGTCTATTCTATAAAAGAGGTGATTTAAGAGTGCCTTTGCTCATGCATTGCGCGCCACCTCTAATCTGAGGATTAAACTAGCTGTTTTTGGCTTCAGTTTTAGATTATCACCTATATGGTATATCAAACCAAGTCACCACGTACTGTCTGATTGAGTACGCTCGAGAGGTATATAGGTATACTTGGGCAAGGGTGGCCAGATAAAAATGCATTGCTTATAATAAGTTTAGAGTCTAGAAACCTCCCCTGTAAGTCACGACTCGAACTTATCGTGGGTGTTCCCGTGTTGTTTATTGAATGGGACTTTATGAATGATTAATGTATGTGAATAATGAGATCAGAGTGTATGTGATTGAAGAGATCAAAATATTTGGTTGTCCTCAAGGATAAAAGTTTTTTGTTTTACCTACATGGGTGCATCGACCCAATAAAGAATCCATTTTTTGCAATAATTCATAATGACCTAGTCCATCTCAATCCAACAATCATGATGGGCCAGGCCATTTAAATAAAAATGAAAATCAAATTCTTTTCTAAATTCAGGTTTCAACCCATTTTTAAAGAAGAATAATGAAAGTATTTTCCAGAAAAAATGTTCTCTAGAAAAAATGTTTTCCAAGAAAGATGTGTTTTTCAGAAAAAAAAATATTTTTCAGAAAAACAAGATTTTTCAAAAGAAAATATTTTCAAAAAAAGATGATTTACAAAACAAAGAAGATAAAGAAAATTACGAATTGATATATTTTACATGGACCTTGGAAGTGTACTAAAATACCCTTTTGTGTCAAACCAGAATATTAATCACAGGCTATAACCCGATCGACCAGTTAGTCAAAACAACTGTCATAGGGATGTACCTTATAGAGAAGATCAATTTTGAAAAATTCATGTTGAGGATTGCTCTCTACTTTCACGAGTTTGAGATAGACTGGAACCTCTTACGCGCTATGGCTAAGCGTTGGAACCCTTACCTTCACATATTCCATATTGGGCGTATGCACTTGTGCCCCACTCATGAGGATTATTGTGGCATTACGAGGATATCCACTTCAGGACCTTAGTCAGGCCCTCATTGAAGACAGGATATTCTAGTGACCTTGTCACATGATTGAACATTTCAAACACAAAAAGTCAAGGCCCTAGTCCATAACGGGAGATTGGACTTAGTACCTTTATTGGGCCCGTATTACTCCCGTAGTCATCCCGTCAACGTAAAATCCGAAGCCTAACGAGCCACTAGAGACTATCGATTGTACCTAGGATTCCTAACCCAATACATGTTGACCTCCAAAAGTGATGGCCAAACTATCCCTGAGTCCTTCATAGATCTAGCCTTTCAACTCTCAAGGAAAGCCAACCCAGTACCTCTCATCTTAACTGAAATTTTCTCAGGTCTAGATGTCATAAAAAATGGTGAGTGGAAATGCTTCAAAGGAAGTCCCTACTTACTCTATATGTGGCTTTGTGATCATCTCAAAATTGTAGATGTACCTTCAAACCTCGAGTATGGGCCAGAACACTTTTCCAAAAGAAACTTGTTAGTATGTCACAAATCAGTCAAGGCTTGGAGCAAATGGTTGGATTCTCGTCTTGCCCATTATATTGGTTTAAGGTGCCCTTGGTGGATGATTGGTCCCCCTGTTCTAGGAACCAAAGGATCCTATTATGTTCGCTTGATCAGACTAGAAGAAACATATTTTTACCAACCTGCATTGATCCCAAAGCAGTACGACGTACCCATAAAGTTATTTTTACCTCAGCACAAAGCTTTCTTCCCTCATGAGCCATTGACTGAAAAGTTAGTGCATCTAATTGAGAAGGCTTGGAACAAACGCACCTTAGGGTATCCAGACGGACCAGTAAAATTCAAAGAGCCAGTTGTTAGAGCCAAAAGGATCAAGTCTGATAGCAATCTTGATGACCATCAAGACAAAGCCATGCGTCCATGTAAAAAATAGTTTAAGTCAAATTTGATGAAAGATGTTTTAATGAAAATATTTTTTTGTCAATCATTTTCAATAAAGCTATTTTTCTTTTGAATAAACATTTATTTCCCTTTTGAATGATCATTGCGTGAATGGATTATTTAATAAATTGGTGCACAAACTTCAATAAAATGACACATTAAAATGCTATCAAGGGGGTAATACTGAAATTGATTAAATTTATCTTTAATGGGGTGTCTAGGATTATCATTGCACCCAAACTCAATCGTCTACCTCCTAGTTGGAGTCGTAAGTCTAGTCGGTTAGAACGAGTGACAACACTAAGTCAACAAGCAGAAATGACTTCAGAGTTTAAGCTTACAGAGATCCGTAAGATCTTGGCAACCTTTTCCAATGATACCAATAGTATAAGATGCAAAGTGGAAGTTCTAGAACAGATTTCAGAATCAACGGGCAATCCCCTTGATGATTCAAAAGGAAAAAGGATAGAAGAAAATGCAACGAGACGTGCACATGAAGTCTTTGAAATTGATAGGGATGAAGAGCATTTCGATGAAAATCTGGTGTTACCCAACAAGATGTCTCAGTTAGAGTCAACTATGAAGAGTATAAAGGGTATCGATGAAATTGCAGCAGGCATTGAAGTTTTGAACCGTATCCCTAGAATTCATTTGCCAGAGAGTTTGTAATGCCTGAAATGGACAAGTTCAGTGGGGTTGGTTGTGCAAAAATGCATATTAAAGTATATGTTACTAGCATGCGTACTATGGAGCTCAGTGATAAACAGATGACGTTGTTATTTCAGCGGACTCTATCCGGGTCAGCTCTACGATGGTTGATGTTTCAAGACCTAACTATAGTAGGTACATGGGAGAACATGTCAAAAGCTTCCTAGCATCAATATAAATATAGTACCAAGATTAAGACTTCAAGAAGGGATTTGGAGTCAACTAAACAGAAGAATGGGGAGACATTCACTGATTTCATTAGTGGCTGGAGGGCCAAGGTTGCCCAAATGTGGGATAGACCCTAAAAAAAGGAACAAGTAGCGATTATCCTAAAGAACCTCTCACAAGGATATGCTCAAGACGTAGTGGTCCAATATCTCCCTACTTTTGAGTCCCTATTACAAGCTGAAAGTCAACTTGAGGACACTTTTGCCTCTGGGTTCTTTCTAAGTCCTTAGACAACAGGTCCAAGAAACCTTTTGTTTCCAAACCTAGTACTAACCTTGTTTATATAGCCAACATGTCAGCCACCCCAGCTCAACCCCCAACCCGGACTAATAACTAGGGTCACCCAAGTCAACCTCGAGCTCTGCGTCAATTTATCAATTTAAGGATGAGTCTCACGGTAGCTCTTCACAAATTGATGAAAAAAGGGCTTATTTCCCCTATCCAACCCTGACCTTTACCAAATCCCTTGCCAGCTGGACACAATACTAACTTGTTCTTCGAGTTCCATCAAAACTCTGACCATCACACTGATTGATGTATCACCTTGCGCCATACCATTCAAAACCTTATTGACAACAAAAAGGTCACAATCCTTAGTCAAACATCACCAAATGTCACCACTAATCCATTACCTACCTATCAACCTCCACCAACCCTAAACATGGTTTCCAACACCCAATTATCATTTGATCCTATATCTCTCATCCATCCTATCCAAATCGAACCACTTAGTTACCCCATCGTCGGAATAGTTTTCACCACAAGCTACGAGCCCTTCGATCTAACCTCAGACAATACATACTGTTTGTCCCCACCTCGTTACAGTAGCCCCGCATTCACCTGTTGTTTTTTTGCTCAAATGAACCCAGAAAGTCTTGTCTCCTTGACAGATGAAGATCCATATTTGTTGATTGAAGAAGATGAGTCTTTTTCCCTCTCTTATGATGAAATTAGACATATGACTCGAGGGGGAAGAGTCTTTAAGCCACAAGAACTTTGTGTTGATAATCCTACAACTTTGGCAAGAAAAGAAAGAGAAGATCCTATCAAAGAAAATATCGAAGAAGATAACTCCGTGATCAACCAATTGAAGAAATTAAGGGCCAATATCACAATTCGGGGTTTACTAATGGCTTCTACTGCTCATAAGGAGGCTGTTCTCAAAGTACTAAACACAACCCAAGTTTTTCTTGATACTTTTCCAGATCAGCTGGCCAGTATAGTAGGGGCAACTTATGTAGAGAATATTCTATCCTTCTCGGACTCAGATCTCCCAAAAGAGGGAGTAAGCCACACTAAGCCGTTGCATATCACAGTTGACTGTAATGGGATGAGGGTACCTCTGGTTTTGATTGATAATGGGAGTGCACTAAATGTTGCCTTCTGAAGATTGCTAGTTGCCTTGGGTTTAAAGTTGAAGATCTTAAACCAACTAATCAGGGTGTTAGGGCCTATGATAATACTAAGAGGGATGTACTGGGAATTTTGCACCTTCGATTGTCAACAGGCATAGCTAAATTTCCTGTGGAATTTCCGGTTATTGATATCCAGTCTTCTTTCAATTTACTGTTAGGGAGACCATGATTACACTAGATCAAAGTCATACCTTCCACGCTACACCAGAAAGTTAAATTTATCAAAAATGGACTAGTAATTATCCTTCATGGAAATGCTGAGATTGTGAGAATTTTAAAATAGTACCGAAGCCAAGAATGAACCGTTACTTGAGATTCAACCAGAACAACATGGGGTAGAGCTCAATGGGTTTGAATTTGAAAAGATATGCCTAGTCCAATGGGGTCACTTGGTGAAAGAATATTTTCCTATCGAGAATACCTATAATTACTACATGGCCAATATGTTCAAAAAAATGAGATTTTTTCCTAGTATGAGCCTAGGTCGCAAACAACAAGGTATTAAAGGGGTACTAGTAATTAAAGAAGTCATCGGCATATCCGGACTAGGATATAAGCCTACTAAAGAAGATTGGGCCCAATACTGGAAGACAAAGCGAGACAAGGCAAATATAAAAAGGCAAGGACGCACCACGGATTTGATTAAAATGAAGACTTATCATAAGATCCTTAATGACTATTTCATGAAAGAAGGAGAAGATTTCCGTTATTGTGGGTTCCCAGAGCCATTCATTGATCACATCACAGGTATTCGTCTGCCGAGATTTGAAATCTTCTTTGGCATGGAATGGCCTGAAAAGGAAGTAAGCACATAAGTTAAAAAAAAGAAGTTGAAGACTGGCAGCTTAATCTGAACTCCCTCAATATTGATCAGTTATTCATTGAAGATCACAGTGTCTTAGAATTTTCAGTTGAGAAGGGGATCCCAAATCCTCAATCTGTAATTAAACCCGTTGTTGGGTGTCTCTCTAATTATCATGTCATTAGTCTTGTGCTACACGTCAAGACTGGGTCTGTTAGTCCTAGTAGTCCTGTTTAGTCTGACGTGTCTGATGAGTCCTTTATTTCTGTTGAGTCAGTTATTTCTAATGAGTCTTTTTTCCCTGCTGGATTAAGTGAGTCTATTAAGTCTGCAATGAGTCCTGTTACCCCATCTTTTATTAATGAAATAAAAGAAATTTTTTATTACCCTAAACGCAATAATAATTTAACTAATAATCTGGCTTCGGAGGGAAAGTTTTCTGACGAAGAACCTCCCCTTGAAATAATCAAATTACTTGAACAAGAAAATGAATGTTAGGCCCAACCTCTAATGGAGGAAGTAGAGATTATCAACCTCAGAACAAAAGAAAGTCCTCAAGAGATTCGGATTGGGATTACCTTTTCTCCCGATGAACGTAAGAGGATAGTAGACTTGTTCAAAAAGTTCAAAGACGTGTTCGCGTGGTCTTACGAGGATATGTCGGGCGTAAGTACAGATATTGTTCAATATCGAATTTCATTATATCTTGATGCTCGACCAATCAAATAGAAACTTCGACGTATGAAGTCGGAATGGACTCTAAAGATTAAAGAAAAAGTTACAAAGTAGATTAACGTTAGATTTTTGGAAGTAGCAGAATACCCTGAGTGGATTGTTAATGTCGTCCTAGTGCCTAAAAAGGATGGAAAAGTCAGAATGTGTGTGGACTTAGAGACCTAAACAGAGCAAGCCCAAAAGACAATTTTCCTTTACCACACATAGATGTTCTAGTAGATAGTACGGCATGGCACGCTTTATTGTCCTTCATGGATGGTTTTTCAGGGTATAATCAGATAAAAATGGATCCTTGGGATATGCGAAAAACATTGTTCATTACACAATGGTGAACCTTTTGCTACAAGGTTATGCCTTTTAGTTTAAAGAACACTAGAGCCACCTATCAAAGAGTAGCCATGATTTTACTGCATGACATGATACATAAGGAAGTCGAAGTCTATGTAGATGATATGATAGTCAAATCTAAGGATCGACTAGGACACGTCACTGCACTGGAAAAGTTTCACATAAGGATTCAAAAAAACCAACTCCGACTCAATCTGTAGAAATGTGTATTTGGAGTAACTTCTGGAAAATTGTTGGGATTTTGGTCAGTGAAAGAGGGATCGAAGCAGACCCTGTGAAGATTAAAGCCATCCCAAAGATGCCACCACCTGAGACTGAAAAATATATTCAAAGTTTTTTAGACAGAATCCAGTACGTCAACAGATTCATCGCTTAACTCACCAATGTCTACGAACCTATCCTTAAGCTTTTGAAAAAGAATGAACCAACAGTTTGGAATGAATAATATCAAAAGACTTTCGATCAAGTCAAGGAGTATCTCTTGAACCTGCCTATTTTGGTTCCACCTACACCGGATGAACCACTTCTTCTTTATCTTACAATCACAGAAGAAGCTATGGGATGCATCCTTGCACAGTATGACAAAGGTAATCGCAAAGAAATGGCTAGCTACTATATCAGCAAAAAGATGTTAGAGTATGAACGAAAGTATTCAGTCCTAGAAAAACTTGTTTGGCACTGGTATGGGCTACTCAGAAACTTCTGTACTATATGTTATCTCATTCAGTTATCTTATTATCTCATATTGATCCTCTCAAATATCTCTTCGAGAAACCAACACTGACAGGGAAAACCACACAATGGTTATTATTGTTATCAGAATTTGACATCACATAAGTTACACAGAAATCTATCAAGGGGAGAGCCATGGCAGAGTATTTGGCAGATCATCCAGTGGTAGAAGGAATAAGACTTGTTGATCAGTTCCCAGATGAGAATATCTTGCATGTTGAAAAAGTATCGCAGAATCAAAGGCAAACCTTCATATTGCCATCAGATCAACATTGCTACTCGACTACCTGATGGAAATCTATGGTATACAGATGTCAAAAGAGTGTTTGGAAAATAAGAATTCCCAAAAGAAGCACCGAGGAAGGAACGACAAATCCTACTAAGATTAGCATCTCAATTCATCTTGTGCGTAGGAAGTTTATACAAAAGGTCTTACGATGGGATTCATTTGTCATGTGTTAATGAAGATCAGGCTGAACAGATAATGGTTAAACTACATTTAGGGGACTGTGTGCCTCACATGAGTGGGAAAATGTTAGCCAGGAAAATTTTGAGACAAGGGTATTACTGGTCCACGATGGAAACAGATTGTCATTACATGGTCAAGACCTGTCACAAATGCCAAATACATGCAAACCTCATACATATGCCACCTTCTCAATTTGTTGGTCTGACTTCACCGTGGTCATTCTCAGTTTGGGGAATTGACATTATTGGTAAAATATCGCCTAAGGCATCAAACTGGCATAAATACATTCTAGTTGCTATCGATTATTTTACTAAGTGGGTCGAAGCTGCCTCTTAAGCTGTCCACACGGCATCTAGAGTTGCAAAGTTTATCCAAACAAACCTCATCGATCGATATAGGGTACCTTCAGAACTGATCTCTGATAATGGATCACACTTTAAAGTCGAAGTTATTACACTGTGTTTGAAGTTCAAAATCTCGCACCACAAATCATCTCCTTATTGTCTTCAGACTAATGGAACAGTTGAAGCAGCCAATAAGAATCTGAAGACAATCATCAGGAAAATGTGTCAATCACATCAACATTTGTCAAAAAACTATCATTTGCACTATGGGCATATCGAACTTCAATTTGATCCTCTACAAGACCTACTCCTTACTCCTTAGTATATGGCATGGAAGCAGTCTTGCCAGTCGAAATGGAAATCCTATCTCTTAGGGTTTTATCGGAAAGTCAGTTGTCAGAAGTGGATTAGGTTCGTTAATGGTATGAAGAATTAAATTTGATCAAATAAAAATGACTAAGAGCTTTGTACCACGTACAGGCTTATCCAAGAAGAGTCACTCGTGCATTTGACAAAGATATTAAGGCCCGTCACTTACAAGTCGGAGATTTGACCCTAGAGGGAATTTCAAGCCAAATTGGGGAGGTCTGTTCATCATCAAGGAAATATTACTAGGAAAAGTTGTCAGATTTCATAACCATGTGGAATTGAATTATCAGAACCAACCAACCTTGACCAAATCAAACAGTACTAAATTTAAGGAGGCCATCTTTGGTTCGAATCAATTCTCATATTACCCAGTTCAATATATCTTTTCTCAAGCCCTATGCAGCCTTTTCAAAAAAAATATTATATATCTTTTTCTTTTTTAGCCCGATCACCTAACCTAGGGTAGGGGAAAAATCCAAACTACGTTTTGGTCTGATCCCAAAAATATGGGGTACATAGGCAAGCAAAGAAGTTACTTCAGGCCAGACCACATCAAAATAAAAAAATATATATTTCCCTAAAAAAAAATTCAAAAAGAGAAATATTATCAAAGTGGGGAAGAAAATTAAAAAAAAAAAGAATTTTTTAAAAGAAATGTCATACAATGGGCATTTGGGTTTTTTATGCCCAATCCTAAGCTTACCCATAAAAGTCCTCTTAAGTACCATGCGAAAAGTCAAGGAAGATAGTAAAGCATGATTAGACAGTAATTCCAAAAGATTCAGAAAAGGGAAGAAAAAGAAAAAAAGCCTGCTAGGTTGAAAATCCGAAAGGACGACTTAGGCAAAAATTAAGGCAAGCTCACAAGGTTGAAAATCCGAAAGGACGACTTTAGCAACAATTACAGCAAGAAAAAAAATAACTCGCTAGATCGAAAATCTAAAAAGGTGGTCCAGGCAAAAGTTAGAGCAACAAAGAAAAACAGAAGAAAATCTAAGGAGATTCAAGCCAAAACAGCAGAAGCACGAATAATCAAGTCCAACACTTAGCTTAAACCAGGCAAATACTCAGAAGTCACAAGTATCTTATCTACGATTGATTTGAAAATGTTTTACTTCCCCAAGTGAATCAAAAGGGGAGAAGGCTTAATTCCATGATGAATCTCATAAGAAAATATTTTGCTTTCTTGAGCCAACTTAAAATCTTCAATATAAAAAGTTGAAATTAAAAGTTGAATCCTTATTGCGCTTGTGGTAATGAAATATTTCAAACCTTCATACAAGGGGCATTTTCTTTCTTTTCTGATATGTAGTTTCCCCCTTATACTAGGGGCATTTGTTTTGTTGTTCTTACAAGATGTGTTCAATACAATGTTTCTTGTCAAACTAGGCACATTTTGGATTTCAAGCTTGATCAATGTTAATCCTAAAAGATAATGGGAACCCCAAATTTAAGGTTACCCTCTTGATAGCATTTTTTTGAAAATCCTTGAGTTAAAAAGAAGTTAAAATTCATAAAATTTTGAAAAACCTTAAGGTTCAAACAGAAGCGCTTTTGATCTCACATTTGGTTGTGCCCTAAAGATTAACTCATTACCCTTTCACCTAGAATAGGAGATAGGACATTCTTTCTTTTCCAGATTCAATCATTCTTTCCCAGAGTTATTCATTCCCCATTCAATCACTTTTTTTTAGATTCATTTACAATCATTATTTCCCAGATTCATTCATTTCTTCTCAATTTTACTCAGCCAGATGCCACCGAGGGTTTTCTCGAAAATATGCTCAGATGCCACTGAGGGTTTTCTCGGAATTATGTTCAGATATCGCCGAGGGTTTTCTTAGAATTATACTCAAATACCGTCGAGGGTTTCTCGGAATTATGCTTAGATGCCGCCGAGGGTATTCTCAGAATTATGTTCAGATACCACCGAGGGTTTTCTCGAAATTATGCTCAGATGTCGTTATGGTTTTCTTGAAATTATGCTTAAATGCTGTCGAGGGTTTTCTCGGAATTATGTTCAGATGTCGCCGAGGGTTTCTCAGAAATATGCTCAGATTATGTTCAATTTATGCTCAGTTTATGCCCAGTTTATGTCCAGTTTATGCTTAATTTATGTTCAAATTATGCTCAGATTATGCTCAGTTTATACTTAGTTTATACTCAGTTTATGCTCAGATTTTACTCAGTTTTCATTTAAACTCTTTGAAATTTATCTTAGATTTTAAATGCATGTATTTGCACATTTGTTTCGTTAGTCAAGGAGAATTTTCTTAAAATTCAAGGATCTAGCGCTGCCAATAAGATCTCGCGCTCGAGGACCTGATAATTTTTAGTTCGAGGAGAGTTTTACCCTCAAGGATCTGAATGCCTCGACGAATTACTAAATCAGGCTCCAAAATGAACTGTCACTAGCTTTGACTTTCGGATATCGCACTATCTACGAAAATAGATTTGCTATTTAGTTTGCTTCAATCCTCTTCTAAAGAGGGGCATCTGTAGACACTCCATTTTTGCATCTGCATGATTAATTAACTCGTCAACCCAATTGCGACGGTTCCCAATAATGGATGATTATTTCAATGTTTTATTTTGTTACTAGATATGTTTCAGAAATTTAGATGAAGTATCTCAAATTAACAAAACTATAAAAATCACACTACGCTAGGAATATATAATCTCAAAAATATAGAAATCATCATTTTTTAGACAAAAAGAAACTTTACGATAAAAATCACTAAAAAATGATCAAATTACCTAAATACTCCTAATCTAAAATAATCCTAGAGCCCACATTACACTTAGGAAAATACTTTTAAACACAAAACAACAAATTGAAACCAAATAAATCATTTCGTCAATTTTCACAAAATTGGACAAAATTACAAAAATACCCCTAATGAAGTTCACTACCATTTCTCACAAAATGTTTTATAAATGATACAAACCAATATTTTCATTGAATTCCTTACGAAAAATCGATTCCAAAACATCCTGGAATATTGAAAAACGACTTAAAACGTAAAAAGTTCTCTCCGAGGGCAAAACGATAATTTTACAATTTTAATAATTAAAAATTTTGAAATTAATAATTAAAAATTTAATTAATGTAAAGTGAAATCCTAATTAAATTATAATCAATCAAGTAAGACTTAAGTCAAAATCTTAATCAATCTAATAAGACCAAAGTCAAACCCTAACCCTAAAAGAAACCTAATTAAACTTTAAAACTATCTAATAGAATTCTAATTAACTTATAAAACTATCTAATGTAATTCTAATTAAACACTAACTTTATCTAATGTAATTCTAATTAAACTCTAAAACTATCTAATAAAATTCTAATTAAACTATAAAACTATCGAATGTAATTCTAATTAAACACTAACTCTATCTAATGTAATTCTAACTAAATACTAACTCTATTTAAAATAATTCTAATTAAACACTAACTCTATCTAAAAAGTACTTAAAAAAATATATAAATAAGGGTTTTTACAACCTATTTTCGTATCAAAAAATAAACCCTAAGAAAAGTAGGTCAAAAAGCTTTCCTAGCCTCCCATAAACCCTAGTTTTGAAGTTCTAACTCCTTACCTAATACCCATACCCCAACTTTAGCTCAAAAAATACCTAGAAATCCTTCAAAAACACTCAAAAATTCATAAATAAATAAAAAAATTTAGATCTAAGAAGGAGGTACTTCACCTTGGAGGTCTGAAGCGAATCCAGTGACAGAACGAAGCGAGGAGTGCTGTACGAGGAGCTATTCTATCAGATCTGAGGGAACCAAAACTGTTGCATTCGTAAAGGTAAATATTTTTATTTTTATTATTTAGGTCTTTTTAGCAATGTAGTTTTATTTGGGAATTAGTAGAGACCAGTGTTTGTCGGGCGGGGTTGGTGCCTAACACCTTCCAACCCCGTAACGTGATCCCCAGACTTAGTATTTTTTTTAGTAGATTAGTTATTTTTATTCGTATCGAGTCGATGTTCGATTCCTAGACCTTAATAATTAGGTGGTGAGTTCCAAACTTCAAAGGTCAAAAGTGGATCTGCGTACCCCGCGGATCGATGGCGTTTTCATCTTGGTTCTAATGCAAAATCGATTCTTGATTTCAGATTCTTTTTTGATGATTTAATCTTTAACCTACATAATGAACACACTTGTAATCAAATTTCTAACAAATACAATTATTTCATGTAAATGAGCCTATTTAACTTGGTGGAATATGCAACGTGATAATTTTAGGCTTAACAAGATTATTTACTCTATATAGTGAAATAAGGATGGAAATTTGGAAAAATATATAGGAAATGTGTAGGTAAATCATTGTTTTGAGACATGGATCACACTCCCAAACTTATCTATTTCTAGTTCCTAAAAAAATTGCTACTTTCATAGGCATCTTGACCGTATTAATGCAACAAGCCTTTAAATTGTTAGATTACACCTAGTAGACTAGTCGTGAGGTTTTGTATAGAATATGCCCACAAAATTCAAAATAATTTTGAAATAAAATGATCAAAATCTAAACTTATATTGAAAAGTAGATAAAGTAAAAAATTGAACAAAATCGAGAAATAAAAATAAAAACAGAGGATGTTATTACAATCTAAAGATCACCAAATGGATGCTGTAAAAACTAGAGGAAAATTTCCAAAATTTTACTGCGGCGCCCAAATAGGGTTGGGCAACATAGTGATGATGTCAGTGTTCATCACCAAAATTTCACAGTAACCTCCTGTTAGTTAACTGATTGTAATGAAATTTTTTTGATAATTTTTTTGGATCGATAGAAAACTAAAATAGAAAAATAATGAAAATGAACTTTAAATTAAAACTTGAAACCACTACACCTCTTCCTGGATGCAGTGTCAAAATTCTAATGGGACTATCATTGTCCATCCCACAAAAATTAAAATATATGTAACTTTCCTTAACTTGTGGGGCAAGTAAAGAATGGAACCTAAGATAAAGGGGGCAGAAATAAGCTAAGATAATGAAATCAAATCTAACCAAACCTATAAAAATAGTTTTTGTGTTTTTGAAGTTAGCAGAAGAAAATAAAAGTTGCTGAAAAGTTAAATTAATAGAAATAAATAAAAGAAAAAATTATGGAGAGAAATACCATTGGAAAGGGATCTACCTAGAGTAAATTATTAAGCTAAAATATAATTTCTAACCTCTTTAATAACCCAACCATAAGGGCTTGGTGTTACATCTTTAGATCGAAAGATTTAATAAGATAAAATAAGATTTAAAGAATATAAAAATAAAATTCCTTCACTCTCTAATATTTAAATCTTTTACTACAAAATATCTAGATTAAGCATGCTACATCTTGATCTAATCTAAGAATTGAGCATTTAGGTTAAGCATAAAAGGTGTAAGAGTTCATCTCTAAGCTTAATCCATAAGAGTGGTCAAGCCTTGAAGAGAATTCATAAACATTAAAAGAAATTAAAAGGTAAATAAACTAAATACAACAAAATAATATTAATTTAGGCTTTTCCACTCTAAAATGGAAAGTGGATTAGCCTAAGATCAATGAAAGTGATAGAGAAAAATATATGGAGAAGAACAAGCCTTGCTTTAATAGACAAAGGTAAGTACAATATCTCTTCACTCTCTTATTTATAAGAATTACATAAATTAGTGAAAAACCTAAGCTAAAAATAGAAAATACAAGAGAAATAACCAAGAGCCTTAGGTTAAAGGAAAAGAGACAAGGAGCCAAGAGGGACCCAAGAAGAGGGCCATTTCTATATTGAGAAATTCTCTATTTATGCAAATTCTAAGTTATGGAAAGATCCATTCTTAGCCACCTTAGCTATGACGGATAAGATCACGTACAGAACACATGAATTTTAAGATGTTCCAATTGAAGTCCACTGCACCGCAATAAAGGTAAAATCTTTGTTCTCAAAATTTTGCTAAGATGTTTGATTGGTCTTTCAGATTGAAATACAATGTCTAATTTTTTATTTCAAGGCCTAATTTGATGATCTGATATTTGATCTACACAGTGAACATTTGAAAGTAAGATTTTTCAATAAATGCAATTACTATCCATAATTAAGCCTAATTAGCATGGAAGAGCATACAACATGATATTTTGAGGCTTAACATGATTATTTACTTAATATAGAGAAATAAGGATAAAAATCGAGATAAATATGAGAGAAAAGTGCAGTTAAATTAGTGTTTTGAGACACTAATCACCCTTTTCAAGGTACCAAGTCTAATTCAAATGTTTTTATTCAAGTCGTATTCAACCAAATTCTATTTTTCTCATAATCAACCAACCAAATGAACAAGAAAGTCAAAGCTCACTCAATTCAACCTAGACTTTTGGTGATCCTATTAGAAGTAACTCAAAACTTAAAGTAACTTGGTTCTAATATTTTCTTAAGAAAAATACTAATGGGAACTCAGTTCAAAGCTTCCAACCAAAGTTTGATTTAACAATTTTAATCAAGTGCTTAAAAATACAAGTTAAGATTTTGAAAATAATACAACAAAGCTTTCAAAATAAAAAAAAATTCTTGAAAAGTTTTAAAATTTTTATGATTTTTAGAATAAAATATAAAATAAAATAAAATAGATGGAAATCCAACCCTATACCCAAACCTAAACATTATATTTTCATTAATATTTCAAAAAGAAAAATGCATATGCTAGAACCAAAATTGGAAAAATAAAATGAAATGGGTTAGGTAGCACCTGAAAAATATCTTACATTCTTATTGTTACCAACACAATTTCTCCTGAAATGGGACAAAATAGTACTCATTATTATCATAACGTCAATTGTATTTGTCGCATTAATCATAATCATGTTGTATTATCCTAGAAGTACCATGGAAGGTATTGTTATGTGAATGGTTCCTAGGTTATGTCAAAAAAATAGACAACAGTAGCTTGAAACTACACGTGTAAAATAGCAACAATATGAAATAACAACTAAAATGAAACTAAATTCCTAAGATTTTGATGGAATGGCAGTTACAAGTATCACTTAATGTTTTCAGGCTCAGCTTATCACTTTTAAGTATGTAGAGCTTGAGTGCATTTGGTATGCCATCTCTGATTTGTTGGTGACTATTTGAAGAGGGCCAACAAGTTGGAAACCTATTGATAGGTAGACTATTCATTTATGCTAAGGGTTGTGCAACCCTAAACATATGTGACCAATGATGATTTTTTTCTTTAAAACCTATCATTTGGTTATAAACTAATAACAAATCTCGATGAGGGAAATGGCCATGTTCTAGGCCTAACTGAAGTAAGGAACTACATTACTCATCTGAAATCTACTAAACGATGAAAAAATAAATAAAAAGAGTGGGTTGCCTCTTAAAAACACTAAGTTTGTGGCGCCCCGCCGAACGCTAACACAAATCCCCATGTCAGATCTCGAGGTATTATGTAACACCTCGAAATTTCGGCATGGTCTCCTCTGTTTATGTTAGCATTCCAAGGCGTTCAACCTGCACCTGATAACCGACATACAATCCTGCATACATATATAAAATATAATACTAACGGAAGCTTATATACGTCTAATAACATACGAAAGATCAGAGTGCGGAAGAATAACTAGAATACAGGATTATACAAAATTTCTCACTCTAACAAAAATCCTAACACTCAAGACAGAATCTATAAAACTATTTGAGGGAATTGACACCACTAGGGGGTAATAACCCCAATACTCACCAAGTGACGAACTCTGGCTGTCTATCTGACCCACCAGATGATTCTCACTCGTGCTCTATATCTGACTCGCCAAACTTCGGATCTGAAACTAAAAAAATGGAGAAAGAAAGGGTGAGTAACAATGGTTACCCAGTAGGGAAACAAACAATTTCTGCCAATAACCCCTCCTAACATGAACGAATAAGCATACTGAATCATTTTAAAATAGTCAAAGTTTTACAGAAGAAATTACGATTAACTGGTACATATAGCCAGGGATGAACAACTAAACATTTTAAAACTCACATTACATCGATCAGCAGTACTCACTATAACATTATCTTTTTATATAAATCTAATTGATCAAAGGGAAATAATAAACATGGATTTCATTTTATATATCAAAATAAACAACAGATACATAATACACAATGGTGGAGTATTGGAATTAGAGAGTTGGGATTCACGACTGGATCGCTCCCAGTCGGGACATAATGTTACAATTCTTCTCTGATTTTTAGTTCCTGATTTTGTGGCCGGTCGCTACACTTACCACGCTTGGTTGACCATTTATCCGGCTCAGGCTGGTCGTTTGACGTGACCGTAAGCAATGGGTCTTTTTCGATGTGTCAGAACGTTTGACTACTATAGATTGTTAGTGATCATTGACCAATCATCTTCGTCTATGCCTATCAGGCGTGCATGTGATTCCCAAATATACAAACCATTCGTATACGACCACCTTTACATTACAAGTTCACTGGTAAAGATAGAGAGGAATATCCCGGATTCCAGTTGTGACTCCACTCTCATACGCGTCCCATACCACGTATGAGTTTGGTGGTCCCTACCGTACATCCCAGGATAGTACATCACTCCGGATGATATGACGCACTATCCCTTCAGGCATTCACAAACTCTTTAACAGCTCACAAAATAGCTACATATATATATTATTTTCATTTGAAAACAAAAGAGAAATTAATAATACAAGGTTGAGAATAGATATCCAGTTTCCTACCATGCAAGTGTGGCCACCCGGCCTAAAATAAATAACATAACGGAGCGCCTCGCGCTAACAGAAATTTAAATAAACATGCAACCAACAATATTATCCCTGGATATCTGTTCACCAACCTGCACACAACACAACAACGTAAAATGCAGACATCACCCCTCGGGTGTGACTCTGACATTTTACCGTTTCATGCCCTTTTTCCCTCTTTCCGATTTTTACAATTTTCAATTTCTTCAATAAAACATCCATTTTCTGATATTCATCAACTCAATATGAGTTCATTGAATATTAAATCAAATTTTCCAACTAAAAAATTTATTTTTATCAATAATATTGAAAAAGAAAACAAATTTTATATCAAAACGGGGTCCGAGTAATGCACAAAACCCAATTTATGGAAATAACCCATTCAAATACCCTACCCACGTATAATTTGTTAAAAATACAATTAAACATATTAAACATGCAATTTCTGGCGTGAATTTTTGAAATAACAAAAAAATTCTACATTTCGGAAATACATCAAAAATTTTCAGATAAAATCCTAAATGCAATTTTCACAATCTACGATTACTAATAGAAATTGAGAGTTCCTTACTATGTCTAGGCGAAAGGATCAAGCGTGTGCGGGAAATCGAGGCGATCGACGCGGAAATCGAGATGGATCGAACTTCGAAGCGGTTGATTTTCAAAACCGACCCGGTGGTTTCGAAGATCTCGATGTGCTCGTCTCTTCTCCCTTCTACGGCGAAAGACGGTTTGACCCCGAAATCGATGAAAATCGAAGTCGAAGTTACGAAATCTCCGTATAAAAATACGGCTGATTTTTGACTATACGGGGTGAAAAAGACGAAAAAACGAAAGGAATTTGGGTGGGTTATGTAGAGAATGAGGCTACGGACATTTCTCCCTTCTGCGTCGGAAGACGGTTTGACCCCGAAACGGACGAAATCCGAGGTTAAAATTTCAAAGTTTTCGTATCCAAATACGGCTGATTTTTGACGATATTGGATGAAATAGAAAGTGAAATGAAGAAAGGTTGGGTGGGTTTTGTAGAGAACGTAGTTGCGGACATTTCTCCCTTCTGCGTCGATCGTCGACGGCGAGCCGTTTGTGAGAGATCTGAGATGGAAGATCGAAGAGAAAAAAAAAATTGTTTTTTTATATGTCTCGGCCGTATGGACGCGTTGGGGAAGATGACATATATAAAAAAATTAAAAATATTATTTAAATAAAATGTGGGACGAATTCGGTATTTTGTCAATTGTTTCGATCGATGATAACTTGATCATCCGGACTCCAAAACTGACAAATGAATACTCTATTTCACCTAATTTTTCGTTCCGGATCTAATGGTATAGTCAATTTCTACAAATTATGTCTCCAAAAAAAAATTTACATTTTTGGCCTGATGTGACCCCTAAACTTGATGTCGTTTTTGTTTTTGGCGATAATTCGACTTCCTGATCTCCAAAAATGACAAATAAATAGTCTATGTTGAATAATTTTTCGTTATGAACCCAATGGTATGATCAAATTTTAAAAATTATTACTCTAACAAAAAATCACTGTTTTAGTCTAGTCCGACCTGATAATCGAGGATTTTGCAACTTTTATATTCGGACTCGCATTTGAGCGTGCTTACAGGCTAAACTATGTTTTTCGATCATTTTGAATCTAATGGTGAGGTCAGATTCCATTAAAAATGATCAAAAATATCCTAAAGTTTTACCCCTAAATCCCACTTTCAAGATTTTCTTAATATTTCACTATTTATTTTTTTCCTCGAGATACGAATTAAAAATTCGGGGTGTTACAAAGTTTTCCATCTTCATCTAGAAGAAAATTAGGTTAATCTTGCTAAACAACATGATCAAGGAGAAGAACTTCCTTTTACAGTATACACTTGATAATAGGTTTTAGACATTGGCCATTCACTTTAGAAGTGAATCTATCTTTAGGATTAAGGGCTTCTACAACTCTAAAGGGGTAAACTATTTGCATAACATAGGGACCAATCCAACGAGACTTGGGTTTTCTTAGAAAATAGTGAAGTCTGTTATCATAAAACAAAAGTCTTTAACTTAGGAAGAAATTTCGTTCAAGAATGCGCCTATGTGGAAGAATTTGGTACATTCTTTATACTTTTGGCCAAATCATAAGAGTCATTTCTCATCTCTTCTAACTCGTTAAGTTGTAACTTGCAACTTTTATCGATTTTATCAAAATCAAAGTTGATGGTCTTAATTACCCAATATGCACAATGATAAACTCTATAGGGAGATGGCAGGAGTTGCCAAACACTAACCAGTAGGGAGACATCCCTATAGGTATCTTGAATGCGGTTTTATAGGCTTAAAGTGAATTACTCAATCTTAAAGGCCAATCTTTCCTTGAAGAATTGAGAATTTTTCTGAGATGGTCTTTATTTCCCTTTTAGGAATCTACACTTTCCTATTTATTTGTGGATGGTAAAGTGTGGCAACCTTATGACTTATGTGATATTTTTTCATCAATGTAACAAAAAATTTGTTACAAAAATGCAAGCCATCATCAATTATGATAGCTCAAGGAGTACCAAATCTTATAAAGATCGTTTCCTTAATGAAGTTTATCACTATCTTATGATCATTCGTTCTACATGCTATAGGTTGTGCCCATTTGGACATGTAGTCAATAACAATGGGGATTGATAATTCTAAAATAGAAGAAAGGGTCCTAAAAAGTCTATGCCCCAAATGTCAAAGATTTTGATGATAAGGATAAGATTTTGAGATATTACATTCCATGGAGATTTTTCTTGATCGTTGACATCGATTAAAAGATTTTCTAAACTAATGGGCTTCCTGAAATATGGTAGGTTAGAAGAAATCACACTACAAGATTTTTACAATGATTTTTTATCATTGAAGTGCCCTTCTCAAACATGACTGACAAAACTCTAAGATATTGATTTGCCCATAGGTTGAAATACAATGTTTAATTATTTAGTCAGGATAATACATAAATAAGGACAACTCTTCCTAGAAATTCCACTTGATTTTTGAAAGGAGATGAATTTTTTCTTGCCTAGTCATTGAGACTGACAATTAAATTGTAACTGGGTAGTTCATAATGTCAGCATACCATAAAGTGTTAGAGTGAGAAATTTGCATAAGTTTCTCATTTGAAAAATTTTCAGAGATGGTTAAAGATTTGTTGAATAACTCAGTAACCATCTAAGACAAATGATCTGCAATGATATTTGTTAGGCCCTTTTTATCTCTTATTTCGAGATCAAATTCTTTCAAAAGTAAAATCCAATGAATTAGCCTTACTTTAGCATCATTTTTGGATATAAGGTACTTTAATACGATATGATCTATGTAGATCATGACTTTTGATCTTATTAGGTAGGGACATGACCAATCAAAGATATAGACCATTGCTAGCATTTTCTTTTCTATTGTAGAGTAATTAAGTTGACCATCGCTAAAAGTTTTACTAGCATATTGGATAATGTGAGGATGTTTATCGATTCGTAGACCCAAAATAACGCCTATCACATAATCTAAAGTGTCACACATTCCCATTTTGAGGTTGAATGTGTTGAGGTTAACTCAGATTTAAGCTAGTTGAAAGCGGAGATACATAAATCTAAGAAGTTGAAAAGAACATCATTTCCAAATAGCTCACAAAAAAGCTTCAAGATTTTCTTGAAATCTTTAATGAATGTATGATAAAATCCTTCATGGCCTAAGAATGGCCTAACTTTTTTCACAATTTTAGGAGGTGGTAACATTTCAGTTAACCCTACTTTTGTTCTATCAACCTGCATTCCTTTGGTAGAAATGATATGTCCTAGCACAATTATGGATGTTACCATAAAATGACATTTTCCCAATTAAGGACTAGATTGACATCTTTACATTACACAAGGACTAAAGTTAAGTAGTGGAGACATTCCTCGAAACTTGGTTTGAAAACCAAAAGATTGTTTATGAACATTTCAAAATATTTTTCTAGCATGTTAAAAAATATACTCATCATGCATCGTTGGAAAGTAGCGAGTGTATTGCTCACCCCAAAAGGCATGCGACAATACACAAATGTTATGAAAGGACAAGTAAATATTGTTTTTTCTTATCAAAGGGAGCAATGGGTATTTGGTTATACCCAAAGTAACCATCCAAGAAAAAATAGTAGAAATTTTCTGCTGGATGCTGTAACATTTGGTCAATGAAAGGTAATGGAAAGCAATATTTTCAAGTCATTGAGCTGAGTTTCCTATAATTAATACAAACATCTTCTCCATCATTTCTGGACTCAATCATGGATTAACTCATTGTCTTGGTTCATTATCATAGTAATACCAAACTTTTCAGAGACTTTTTGAATGGGACTCACCTAATGACTATTAGAGATAGGGTAGATTATACCTACATCTAGTAAATTTATCACTTTATTCCAAACTACATCCTTCATGATAAGATTAGTCTTTTTTTTTTGCTCCAATGAAGGTTTAACAAATTCCTCTAAAAGAATATGATGCATCACCACAGAAGGATTCATATCTTTAATGTCCGTTATGATCCAATTAATAGTTTCTTGATGTTCTTTCAAAACTTTTAACTTTTCCTCTTGAAGTACATTGAAGTAATCACAACAAAAGTTTGATTTTTATCAAGAAATATATATCTCAATGACTTGACCTCTAATTTGAAAGGATCGATTTGAGAAGGAATAAGAGTGGACGTACAAACGGGAAGACTTTCAACTTTCGTGTGCCAACACATAGAGTCTAAGAGCATAAAAGATTCTAGCAAAGCATTGACTTCATTTTTAGACTCTTTTAAGTCAAAATCTTGGATAAAGTGGGCCAAACATTTTTCTTGGGGATCAGAGTATCATAAATCTTGACATGTTCGACTGACTAACATATCTACCATGTTTACTTCTTATACATCATTAACATCAATTTCATGAAAATTATGGAAAATTTTCAATTTGACTTTCTTATGCCTAAATGCTAAAGCCATAACCCCATTTCTACAATGAATGGATGTGTTAAAAGTTACTAAGAATGGACATCCTAAGAAGATAGGGAGATGGCTATTCAGATTAATAATTGGCTCTATGTCTTAGCAACAAAGTCAGCGAAAAAATAGAAATCCTTAACTTTCTCTATTATGCCCTCTACCACACCCTTGGGTACCTTAATGGACCTATTGATTATATTCAATATGATATCGGTGGATTTTAAAACCCCCAAACCTAATTGTTTATAAATCGTGTAAGGTAAAAGGATCACACTTGCCCCTATTTCTAAGAGATATTTTTCGACGCATGATTTCCAATATGAATGGAAATTTTTGAACATTCTAGTTCTTTGAATTTTAGTGCAATCATTCGTTGGATGAGAGGCGAAACTTGGACTGTCATAATGGTTTTTTGAGAAAATAGTATTTTCCTATTGACTGTAATAAAATCTTGTAGAAACTTAACATAAGATGGTATCTGCTTAATGGCATCTAAGAATGTAATCTTAATTTGCATATTTTGGAAAATATTGAGGGTACCTTCAAATTTCTTACTCTTTACATTATCTCTATGGGGATGGAAAAATGATGTTGATGGAATTGGTGGAACCATGGGAAGATTTTCCAAATCATTCTTTTTAGGGAGAATCTACAATCTTATCAATTTGAATTTTTTCCTTTTCTTGGACGTCTTCTTTCTTGTGAATAGGTTGGATATTATTGCCCACTTTATCTCCAAACACAGGGTATGGATAGCTTGGATGGAGTTTTGTGGAGATCCAGAATGACTACCCACCTATTATTGACATTTTTGTACAATTGGAACCGCAGGTTAACCTTTAGTTTTAGGAATAGTTTGATTGAAAAATTAATTTTTCTCTTCCCCTCCCTAGGAAAGAGGTAATTGACCCAACTGACCTTCCATCTTGGCTATGGGTTGAGTAATGACCTGATTAATTTGAGTTTTAGTTTAGTCGATCAGTTGTTGAGTTTGGATAAGTTGCTTTTGCTGGTTCATCAACTCGACTATTATAAATTCTAAGAATGATTGTTGTTGGATAGGCGGTATTGTAATAGGTCATAAAATATGGAATTATGGCTTTATATTCAATAGATTGCTGACATTGGTATCATGTTTGAAGAACAATGGTTTGGTTCCCAGAAGGACCAGCTTGTTTAGCAAAGTTTCTATTGTAACCTGGTGGACCACTAGATTGAATAGGTTCATTCTATCTGTATAAGAAATTAGGATGGAACCTACTATTTGGGTGACACAAGTTTGGAGTTTACTTGCTAAAAGTACTATAGACATTAATAACATTAGCCCGTTCGACTTTAATATATGGCAAGTTGGAACAACACTTGACTAAATAGTCGTTCCCATCATACAAGATATATAAGGACTCCATTTGACTGATTGAAAAATTAAGGGAGAATAAAATTGAGGGTTAGATGCTGAGAGAGTGAAAGCATCCAACTTTTTTGTAAGACTGTTTATACGATTCACTAGATTGGTCATGACATTCTTAAGATCAATGTCTGATTTCATCTCGTACATGACAAACTTCTTCACTAGATTGTCTCTATCAAACTTTTTGTGATTAGTACTCCAATTTTGAGCATTCTCGACTAACTCAACAAGGAAATCATATGCTTGGTTGAGGGTCTACTTCATGAACTGACATTTATGCATAGACTCAATAAGGTATATTGATTCATAGTTAATCTTCTATAGAAACTCTGCACTAAATGTGTTTTATCAATGCCATAGGATGGGCATTTGACTAACAAATCATTGAATCTTTTCCAAGTTAAAAAAATTCTTCATCAAAATGGCCTCTAAAATTCCTTATGGCATTTTTCATTTTCTCATTTTTTGTCTATGAGATAAAATTTAACCATAAATTTCTTGGATAAAACATTCCATGAAATAATAGAAATGGAAGGAAGGGAGTTTAACGATGCAACTGCGTGATTTTCCAAAGATAATGAGAATAATTTGAGTTTGACACTCTCCTCATCTAGGTTCTGATTCCTAAAGGTTTGACAGATGGTCAAGATTCGATTAAGGTGAGTGTAAAGTTGTTCACGTTCTGAATTGTAGAATTTAGGGAGCATGTTAATGGTGGCTGTAGACACCTCAATTTAAACGGGCCACTACTCGAAAAGGCCCAAAAATACAGATTTTTCAAATAAATGGGCCAACGGGCCTCAAGGGCCCAAGTCATTGAAAAGTGACATTTTGATCGAACCAAGGCCCCTAAGACCTCCTAATGGTTTGGGAGGCCCGCCAAGAGGATTCGGCCAACCCTCCGCTTTCCCAATATTCACCGCTCCACTTCCAAAATAAAAAATGCCAAATTTTCGATAAAGTTCACCAATGGGCCTAAAAAGCCCGCTTTGCCAACACGTGGCATTTTAATTAATTCAATAATTTAAAAATCTAAAAAAAAAAATAGATAAAACTAAAAATGTGAGACTTGGGACATCTAGCACTTCCTCTACCTTCACCGCTCCATCTCCGAATTCGAAAAAAACCTAAGCCGACCTAAGGCCCATAAACCTCAATCTATCTTCCTCATCTTAACCCTAACTTAAACCTAATCCCACACCACCTAAAATCTAAAACCAACCTACACCCTCAAAATCCATTCCAAAATAACCCTCAACCAATCCCTAAAATCCAAAACCATTTCTAAAACCCAAACCCAACACTACAAAGCCCACAAATCATTAACCATATCCAATTCATTATCCAACCCACAACCCTAACCCATAAACCACAACCCACATCAACCAATCACTCTTTTATCATCAAAAGATGACATATGTCATCACCCCATCTCACCTCCCTCACCCAATTACCTACCCTATTAATTTTCTTTAAACCTCATCTACCCACACATCAACCCATCACATTTTCTCTCAAATCAAACACATCTACCCACACCCCTAACCTATACCTCCTCCTAACCTACCCCCATCATTTTCTACAAAACCTACATCTACAATCTAAATCTACACCCATCTTCTCAAATCAAATACTCATCCTTTCCCATCAACTCATCTCAACCCTTCATTTCTACCCACTTTGACACATAGCATCATCTCCCTCACCCTCCCAAAATATCATCAACCACCCTCTTAAATCCTTTATTCTCTTAAATCAAACACCACTTAATCACAACCACCAATTAATTACCCCCTCACACAATCTCATCTTCTCAACTACTCTCATCAATTCTCTTCCATCTAACACTCAACCCAAATGGATTGAAAGATCCAACCCATTTGGGTTGTAAACAACCCATTTAACCTCCCTTCCCTAAATACCCTCCTATCTCCCCCAAATTACACCCACTCCTCTCTCAAACTCATAACCATTCTATAATTTTTCTTCACTTCACCCCATTATACCCCTAAAATAACTTCTCAACATCTATAAATACCCTCTTCCCAAAAAATCCCCAACTTTCACTACAAAAATTCTCCCCAACTCTTACTACTAACAACTATCACCATTCTCACTAAGAAAAATCTTATCAATTCTCTCTCACTAATCCTCCCCAAGTCTCATACAAAAAAATCACATACTACACTCATCTCTCTCATCATCTCTTCTCTACTCCTTCAACCATACAAGAGTTGTATTTTCTTAAAATACTAAGGACTCAAGAAGACTCAAAGAAGAAGAAAAAAAGAAGAAAGAAGATACAAGGTAGGTGCAACAAAAATAACCCCCTTCTCTTCTACACCCTCTCCTCCTCCCTCTTCTATCATCCCCCTCCTCTTCACTTTGTTCAAATGGATTTGGGATGAATGGACCTCAAAGGAAATGATCCATTAGGATCATCTCTTTCAATGAGATGATCCTATGATCGAGCCGAAAGTAAATCCCTACTTAGGGTACAAATAAACATATGTACCACTTTATTTTTTACTTTTAAAATAAAAAATCAAAATAACCGAGTTCTTTGAGGTTACCGCCACTTGGCAGGGAGAAAAGGGTGCCTAACACCTTTCTTTTTCTCCAACCGAGCCGCTTATCCGAATCTTAAGGTTTGATTATCCCTTATCTATCGTGAGTCACTAAAATACCAAAAAATGTCATTTTTTGAAAAATATACATCGGGTGACCATTCACACCCACTTACAACATGAATGGTGGCGACTCCTAACTTTAGTAGATGTGGTCATCATAATGACGGAACCACGTATCTACAGTGACTATCATAATTTCAAACTGAACAACATTGTTGAAGGTAAAATAATGCAAGTAGTTGGGGTAGTAGAAGCTGGAGCAAAAATCTTGTTAAGAGTTTGTTATCTATCACCCATCATAATTAATGATGGTTTTCTATGAATTCCACTAATAGTACGTTCGATCTTAAGGATCAAGGGTTCTAATGCGTCACTCTTCGAACGCCTAACAAGCAAGTAAATCAAATAGTTGATCAAACAACAAAAAATAAAAGATTAAACCTAGATAGGTTCCCTAGCTCTAAACAGCTCCTAAGTAGGTAAAAAAAATCCAAATAAGTTTCTGAATCAATTCTATGAAATCAAGTTTGGCCAATCGGATTGCTAGATTAGAGGTGGCGCACAATGCATAAGCAAGGGGCACTCTTAAATCACCTTCCTTTCTTGAAGAGACTAAGTCATCCTTTCAAAGGGAAAAATCGTCATAAATACAAAAAATGATCAAGAAACGCAATTTGAACAACTTGAAGCAATCTTCTTCTATCAATCTCACGGGCCCTATAGTCTTGGCCATCAACTTATTATTGGGCTTCTCCCAAGTTAATTTTGAGTCATCGAGCTAGTCTTGGAGGAAATTGAGCTGATCTTGAAGCTCCATCTCCTTCTCTACTTCTTTGGCCTCTAACTACCCTTTCGCGAGGGTAAGCTCCCCCTAAGCTGAGGTGATATTTTTCTTCACCTACTCCAACTACTCCTCCAGACTTTGGAGCTCGGCGACGGCGACATGCCTTGATTGTCAGTGCTTGAAGGCCTCATGTTGAACTTGGAAAGCAAACCAAAAGTGGATTAGAAATTCGCACAAAAATCAAAGAAAACTATAATAAATAAATGAAACTTTCTTACCGCGGTCATAACTCAAAAAATGTCATAGAAGAATCGAGTTGGATCTTCTACGTAGTGTTTGTTGGTAAGTGTCCTATTAATGGGGAGATAGGATGACTCAATCATGGCTTGCGTAATACGAGAATTAGAGAGCACATTGATCTGTGATCTGGTGGCCAGCCACGGATTGGGAAACAACCAAGGGAATACCCAAGGGGCTACCATTCCTGGATCCTAACTTAGAAACTAAGGTCGAAGCCAGAGTAGGAATCGAAATAGCATGAGTAGGAATAGGAGAAGGGGCGAATTGCAATACCCCTATTCAATTTCTTCAACAAAGGTTATTTGTTTTCCTTTTCTTCTCGAGGAGGAAAAGGTTGTACCTCTTGAACCTTGTCGTCAGAGTTGATGGGGGTAGGATGATTGAAATGTAGCAATGCCATATTTTTAACGTCATCTTCCAGTGCCTCATGGAGTCATTCAAAGAGACGAGGCTCAGTATAGGCATGTCTTACTTCTTCCCTATCTCCTTTACCCCAACAATCGGTAAGGGCAAGAAAGTCGATGACCCGGTGGTATAATTCCTAATCGAAAAGAATATGGTTTATTATCACTGATTTTTGCTTTTGTCTTTGCTCGGATTTGACAAATTAAAAAAGAATGGAAGTTAGATTCCAAAATAACAAGAGAAAGGATGGATCAAGAAACATGTCATATTCACTCTTTCTGCCTAGAAATTCTTGGCAAGCCTTGCATTCAACCTAACATACCTTATTTTTTTAGCTATTGCTCTATTCACCTTTCCGCTACACCGTTTTGTTGTGGTGTCTTGCGTACTGTGAAGTGTCTCTTAATCCCATACTGCTCACACAATTCCATGAACTTTGAATCTATGTACTCAATACCATTGTCTGACCTAAGGCATTTGATCTTCTTTCCTGTCTAATTTTCTACTTTAGCTTTCCACAACTTGAATTTGGCAAACATTTCTGACTTGTGTCGCAGGAATTATACCCAAACCTTTCATGAGTAGTCATCAATGAAAATCACAAAAAACATATGTCATTCCCATAATGCTATCCTTACTGGCCTCCAAACATCTGTATGAACATAGTCAAGAATCTCTTCTGTCTTATGTGTGGCTGTCTCGAATTACACCTTATTCTATTTTTCAAGAACACAATACCTGTAGAAATCAAGCTTGCATGTTTTGACACCCTTTAATAGTTTTTTCTTATGTAGTTCCATCATCCCACGTTCACCCATATGGTCTAACTGCATATGCCACAAGACTATGCTATCTGACTCAGATTCTACAACTACAACTCCACCTATAATTGTGGTACATAGAAGTCTATAAATATTTCCTACTAATTTATGCCCCTTGATCACTGTCATAACACTATTACTCTCTTTCATTACTTCACTTTCATACTTGTAACTAAATCCATTACAATATAAAGTGCCCAATGAAATCAAATTCTCCCTTAAATCTAATATATATCTAACATCACACAACGTTCTAACACCATCAAACATTTTAATTTTGACATTCCCTATTCCAAAAATTTTATAGGAAACATCGTTGCCCATCAGAACAGAACTAGAATTAACTAACCTGTAGGTGTCAAACCAATTTTTATTGGGTGTCACGTGATAAGAGTATGCCGAATCTAGTATCTAAGAATTTGTGAGATGATTTGAATTAGATGAAATAGAAAGCATATTCCCGTCACCGTTCTCTGAGTCTTCTTATTCCACTACATTCATAGACTTTGATGAACTCTCTTTATTTTCTGTATCCCCCTTCTTTATACTAGACATTATCATTTTATGTGTCCCTTTCCTCGTACTTATAACACTATGTGTCCTTCTTCTTCTTAGATTTAAACTGAGCTTTATTGTTACTTGATCCACTCTGGGACTTATTTCTCCCACTTTCCTGATTACTCCTCACCACAAGCCTTTCACCATATAAATTCTCATCACTGGCTTTCTTCCTCAGATTAAAGCCTAATAGAGCACTTGTGATCTCCTCCAATTCGAGAGTTTATTTTTCCCACATCAGAGTTGTAACCAAATTTTTGTACGTAGAAGAAGTGGGTAGAGAATTCAGTAACATCAATGCATTGTCTTCATCGTCGAACTTCACATCAACTCACTTCAAATCACTAATGATCTGGTTGAATAAGTTGACTTGTTGAGTCAGATTTGTGCTCTTTGACATCTTAAGATCATACAGTTTCTACTTAAGATAAAGCTTGTTCATCAATGACTTGGAAATATATCGAGTTTCCAGTTTCAATCAAACTACTGTCGATGATTTCTCATCCATGACGTAATATATCACGTCATCAGTTAGACAAAGCCTAACAGTTGCCATAGCATTTATTTCTAGTTCCTTCCAATCTATGTCGTCCATTCCTTCTGGTTGCCTTCTGTATAACGCCTTCACCATGCCCTGCTGACTAATAGATCTTTCACTCCTCTACCATAATTTGAAATTACCAAATCCGTTGAACTTGACGATGTTGAATTTTTTTGAAGAAATCTCAGACATCGTGACTTGAATTTTGATACCAATTGTTGTGCTACTTGCAGCAATTATGATAAATAGTACGAAAAAGAGAAAAATTATAAAGAAATAAGAACACATAGATATAACATGGTTTGGCGGTGTGCCTACATCCACAAGAACGAGGGGCTGAATTTTCACTATATGTCAAATTATATGAATTTATAGTAAACCCTAGTTGTACAATAGGTATTAGAAAATTCTAATAATACCTTTGTACCATACTATAGGGATGTTGCCCCTGCACCCCCAACTATCAATTGTCCCTGGCAATAAAATAATAAATTATATCTCAAAAGGCCGTCGTTCCATTCCATTCAGAATGCTGCACTCCCCTCTTTATGTGTTACTCTCGGCATCAGCTTGTTTTCTCTATATACGTGATCCACTCAATATGAGCCACATACTACAATAAAAGATGAAGAATGCTTTAATGGCTGTAAAAAAATAGGAAAGAAGGTTGTTGGGGATGACAACAAAGAGGATAAGAAAGTTGAGTTTTAATGGTGTAGACACCCCATTTTTGCATCCGCCTGATTAATCAACTCGTCAACCCGATTGCAATGATTCCCAATGATGGATGTTATTTCCATTGCTTTATTTTGTTACCAGAAATGTTTCAGAAATCCGGATGAGGTATCTCAAACTGACAAAACCTTAGAAACCACGCTACGCTAGGAAAATACGACTCCAGAAATATAGAAATCATCATCTAGCAGACCCAAAAAGAAGCTTCACGATAAAAATCACTAAAAATTGATCAAATTACTAAAATACCCCTAACATCAAAACAACCATAGAGCCTACGTTACGATTAGGAAAATTTATTCAAAAACATAAAATAACAAATCGAAACCAAATAAATCATTTTGCCAATTTTAACAGAATTCGACAAAATTACAAAAATGCCCCTCATAAAGTTCATGACCATTTCACACAAAAAATTTCATAAATGATACAAACTAATACTTCCATTGAATTCCTTACGAAAAATCGATTCTAAAACATCCTAGAACATTAAAAATCGACTTAAAACGTGAAAAGTCCTCTCCAGGGGTAAAACGATAATTTCACAATTTTCATAATTAAAATTTTTGAAATTAATAAATAAAATATCAAATAATTAAAGTGAAACATTAATGAAATTAATTTAAAATTTTGAACTAAAAAAATCGATCAATCGGACTTTCAAGTAAAATTGTTGAGGGTTCGTGAGATATTTCTTTAAGGACCCCTCCATTTGGGGGTTCAAAGAATTAAAGATATAATAGAGAGGGGTTCTCCAAAAAATCAAAGTCAACCAAGCAAGACTAAAGTCAAAATCTTAAAGTCAATGTAGTGAGACTAAAGTCAAAATTAAAGTCAATTAAGCAAGACTGAAGTCAAAGATATTAAAAGTCAATCAATTAAGACTAAAGTCAAAGATATTAAAAGTCAATCAAATAAAACCAAAAGTCAAAATTATAATAGAATTCTAATTAAATAATAACTCTATCTAATAGAGTTCTAACTAAAAAATAATTATACCTAAAACAATTCTAATTAAAACACAATTCTACCTAAAACATGTCTAACTAAAACACAACTCTAACTAAAAGAATTACAATCAAACACTAATTCTATCTAAATCAACTCTTAAAAAAAATCTATAAATAGAGGTCCTCACACCCTATTTTCGTATCAAATCATAAACATTAGGAAAAGTAGGTCAAGAAACCTCTCCAACCTTCCCAAAACCCTAATTTTGAAGCCTTAACTCCTTACCTAACATCCATACCTCAACTTTAGCTCAAAAAATACCCAAAAACCCTCTCAAAACACCTTTAAATCCATAAGGAAAATCACAAAACTCACAGATCTAAGAAGAAGGTACTTCAACTTGGAGATCAGAAATCAGATCCGGTGACAGAACGAAGTGAGGAATACTGTACAAGAAGTTGTTATATCAGATCTGAGGGAAAAAAAATCATTGCGTTCGGAAAAGGCAAGTATTTTTTTATTTTTTTATTGATTAGGTCTTTCTAGCAATGTAGTTTTACTTGGGAATTAGTAGAGACCGGCGTTTGCCGGGCGAGGTTGGTTCCTAACACCTTCCAACTCCGTAACGTGATCCCCAGACTCAGTTTCTTAATTTTCGTAGATTAGTTTCTTTTGCCTTTTAGAGTCAATGTTTGGTTCCTAGACCGTAATAACTAGGTGGCGACTCCCAAACCTCAAAGGTCAAAAGTGGATCCGTGCACACTGCGGATCGAAGGCGCTTTCAGTGGCGACTCTACTAGGGATTATTGAGGATCAGACTTGAAAAGCCCCAAGTATGGGAGCATTGCCAGTAGGACCTAGTTTTTTATTTTATTTTATTTTTAGTTATTTATTTTTTTATTTTGATTTTTATCATTCTTTTGGCTATATTGGTTATCATTGATTGGGATGTTAAATATTTTTGTTTGACACATTTTTGTTATGGTTCAATTTGGGGACATTCAGAATGACCCTAAATAATGCAGGATATCAAAGGTTAATGACATGAGGAATGACCTATTTTTTTATTTGAATTATTTTTAAGTCTGTATTATCCTTTATTAGTATTTTTTGGTTCAATTTCGGATACTTTGTTTTGGCACTTTTTTTATTGTTCAATTTCGGATACTTTGTTTTGGCACTTTTTTTATGGTTCAATTTCGAGTCACTTTTTGATGACCCTAAATAATAAAAGATTTAAATCGACATATAAATTGAGGATTGGATAATGGTAGCAGTAAATTGATAAGATATGGGGTGATAGTTTTTTTTATTATAAAAAAAAGAAAATAAAAACAAAATATTTTGAAAAAAAAATAAAAATATTAAAAAAATAAAAATAAAAAAAATTTAAGAAAAAAAAAGAAGAAAACGTTTTTAAAAGTTTTTTTAAAAAGAAAACATTTAAAAAAACAATAAATAAATAAATTTAAAAAAAAAACTTAAAAAAAAAAAACCATTAAAAAAAAAGAAGAAAACGTTTTTTAAAAAAATTAAAAAAAAATTAAATATAACGTTTAAAAATAATAATAATAGTAATAAATGAACGTTAAAAAAATAAAAACAATAAAAAAACAACAAAAAAAAACATTAAAAAAAAAAAAAAAAATAAAAACTTAAAAAAATAAAAAATAAAAAAAAAAACAATGCTTTTAAAAAAATTAAAAATTTTAAAAAAAGTTAAAAACAAATTAAAAAAAAACAAAAAACGAAAAACAAAAAAACGTTTTTAAAAAATAAAAAAAATTAAAAAAAAAAAGTTAAAAACAATTAAAAATTAAAATTTTTTAAAATGTTAAAAAGAAATTAAAAAACAAAACGTTAAAAAAACAAAAAAAAAAATAACATTTTTAAAATAAAAAAAAAAAAACGTTTAAAAAAAAAGTTAAAATAATAAACAATAAAAAACGTAAAAAAAATTAAAAAAATGAAAAAAAATGTTTTAAAAAAATAAAAATAAATAAATAAAAAATACAATTAACAAAAAACATTTAAAAAAATAAATAAAAAAAAGCGTTAAAAAAAGTTAAAAAAAGAAAAAACTTTAAAAAAAAAAAAAATAAAATGTTTTTAAAAAAAATTTAAAAAAAAAATAAAGCATTAAAAAAATTGTTAAAAAAAATTTAAAAGAAAAACTTTAAAAAAAAATTTTAAAAAACATTTAAGGAAAATTAAAAAATTATTAAAAAAAATAAAATACTATTTAAATATATATATATATATATATATATATATAAAATAATAAAAAATCAAAAACAAATAAACGTAAAAAAACACTTTTTAAAATTACAAAAAAAAACATTTAAAAAAAATTTAAAAAAAAAACGTTTTAAAGAAAACGTATTAAAATAATCAAAAAACATTTAAAAAAAATTAATTATAACTCTTAATCTCAACAATTATCAATAAACCGTCAATTCAATATTCACAGAAATCTCAAATGATTTTGAATCGCCTAAAATGGACCCTTGATTGGACTATGATAAAAAAAAATTGTTTGGATAAAAATAAAAAATAAAAAATTCTCTTCCATGCTTATTCCAATGTTGGATCATATTGATTATTTTTGTGCTATAAGTTTTTGCCCATCTAACATGCTATGATCTTGATATACATATCCTTGATGTACATGCCTTGATTCGATCTTGATGTTATGAATATTTTGTGTATTTCTTGATCAATAATTGGAATTCATACTCTTGTGATTGGGGTCTGGCCTATAGGCCCATTTATCTAAAAAAAAAAAACACCAGGCACACCCCACCCTACCTTGCACACGCCACATGCACGTTTTCATTGATTAGAGATTTTGAATCTAGGGGTTAACTTAACCCATGCTATCAAGAGAAACCTCTATTAAAAGTTTAGGGTCTGTAACTAGTAATCCACCTTTGATGGGGTTTTCAGGATTATCATTGCGCCCAAACTCAAGCGTCCACCTCCTAGTTGGAGTCGTAGGTCCAGTCGGTTAGAACGAGCTACAGTACCAAGTCAGCAAACAGAGATGGCTTCAGAATCTGAACTTACAGAGATCCGTAAGATCTTGACAACCTTTGCCAACGATATCAACAGTATAAAAGGCAAAGTGGAAATGTTAGAACAGACCTCGGAATCAACGGGCAATCCCTTAAATGATCCAAATGGAAAGAAGGTAGAAGAGAGACGCCCACGTGAAGTCTTTGAACTCGATGGAGATGAAGAATATGTTGATGAGAACCCAATGTTAGCTAACAAAATGTCTCAGTTAGAATCAGCTATGAAGAGTATAAAGGGTATCGATGAAATTGCAGCAGGCATTGAAGCTTTGAACCGCATTCCCAGAATTCATTTGCCAGAGAAGTTTGTAATGCCGGAAATGGATAAGTTTAGTGGTATAGGGTGTGCAAAAACACATCTTAAGGTGTATGTTACTAACATGCGCACTATGGGACTTAGCGACGAACATATGACATTGTTGTTTCAGAGAACTTTATCAGGATCAGTACTACGCTGGCTAATGTCTCAAGATCCAGTTACTGTGGGCACCTGGGAGAGCATGTCAAAGGCTTTCTAGCATCAGTACAAGTACAGTACCGAGATTGAGACCTCAAGAAGGGACTTGGAGTCAACCAAACAGAAGAATGGGGAAACATTTACTGACTTCATCGGTCGTTGGAGGGCCAAGGCTGCACAAATGTGGGATAGACCTTCAGAGAAAGAACAAGTGGCTATTATCTTAAAAAACCTCTCGCAAGGGTATGCCCGACATCTAGTCTCCCAATACCTTCCTACATTCGAGTCTCTATTGCAAGTTGGTAGCCAATTGGAAGATGCTTTTGCTTCCGGAATCCTTTCAAATCCTTCGGACAACAAGTTCAAAAAGCCTTTCACCAATTTCAAGTCTAGCGCTGATCACGCCTATGTAGCCCATACGTCTACTACACCCGTCCAATCTACTATCTTGCCTAGTAACCAAGTTAATCAACCTCGACCGCGTAGGAAATTCACCAATCTTGGTATGCCTTTGAGCATTGTCTTTCAAAAACTATTAAGTAAAGGGCTCATTGCACCTCTCCAACCTCGACCTTTACCAAATCCACTCCCCACTTCTCACAATCCCAACTTATTTTGTGAGTTTCACCAAAATCCCGGTCATCTTACTGATCGTTGTGTCGCTCTTCGTCATACAGTTCAAGACCTCATCGACGCCAAAAAAGTTACTGTCCCTGCCCCTGAGCAGCCGAATGTTACTACCAACCACCCAGTTACCAACCTCCTCAGACTTTGAACATGGTATCCAATACTCAACTCTCGTTTGACCCAATCCTTCTCATCCAATCAGTCAATCATAAATCTCCTAGCCCTCTTCTTACCAAAGTGACGGTCCCTAATGAGGTTTTCACCACCAAATGCAGTCTTAGCCAAGAGAGAAGAAGTAAGTCTGAAGAATGCAAAGAATCTGAAGAAGAAGACTCAGTCCAATCGCTTGGAAATAGTTTCTCTAGTCCTCAGTTTGTAATCAAGCCCATTGTGGGTAATTGTCTTTAGTTGTTTATGAGTCTTGAGTCCAGTTCTTTCTGTCAATTCAGTAATCAAGTCTGTCTTTTTATTTCTTATTTTGTTCTAGTCAAGTTAGTTTGTTGAGTCTGCAATGGTGTCAGTCGCCCCATCTAAATTTGATTGAATAAAGAAATTTTTTGAATACCTCAAGCGCATTAAAGAATTAACTAATAATCTAGCTTCAAAGATATATTTTTCTCCTGAACAAGAAGATAAGAGTCGGACTCAAGAAAGCAAAGGTCATTGACCTCGAAACAGAAATAAATTCCTAAAGAGATTCAAATAGAAACCATCTTATCCCTAGAGGAACACGAGAGGATAATGAATTTACTCAGAAATTTCAAAAGACTTGTTCATGTGATCATATGAGGGTATGTTAGGTACAAGCTTGGGTGTTGTTCAACATGGAATAGATACTCATTTATATTGATGGAATCAAAGAAGATGTTATAAAATGTATCAGCACTATCCTTACTACATCTTGAGTTTCAAATCACATATTATTAATCGATATGGGGGTACCTTTTGAACTGATCTCTGATAATGGGCCGTACTTCAAAGCATAAATCATTACTCTATGTTTAAAGTTGAAGATCCGGAAGCACAAATCATCCCCCTACCGTCCTCAGATCAATGGAACGGTTGAAGCAGTTAGTAAGAGTCTCAAGACTATCATCAGGAAAATGTGTCAATCACATCGAGATTGGTCAGAAAAATTATCATTCACGCTATGGACATATCGAACTTCAATTCGATCCTCTAGTGGAGCTACTCCCTACTCCTTAGTGTATGGCATGGAAGCAGTCTTGCTAGTTGAAATGAAAATTTTGTCTCTCAGGGTCTTGTTGAAAAATCATTTGTTAGAAACAGATTGGGTTCGTCAACAGTATGAAGAAATAAACTTGATCGAAGAAAATGAGTTAAAGCCCTATATCACGTGCAAGCTTATCAAAGAAGAGTTGCCCGTGCATTTGATAAAAAGATCAAGGTTCGTCATTTACAAGTCGGGGATTAGTACTAAAAGAGAATCGGGCACTTATCTTTGACCCTAGAGGGAAGTTCAAAACAAATTGGGGAGGTCCGTACATCATCAAGGAGATATTACCAGGAAAAGCTGTCAGGCTTCAAGATCATGATGGAATTGAGTTACCAGAACCAACCAACCTTGACCAAATCAAACGGTGCTACATTTAAGGAGGCCATTTTTGGCCGAATCAATTTTCCTATTACCTAGTTCTTTATTCTCCTTTCTCAACCCCTTTGCAGCCTGTTCAAAAAGAGAAAAATTGTGCCTTTTATTTCTTAGCCTGATTACCTAACCCAGGGGAAGGAAAAATCCGAACTACGTTTTGGTCTGATCCCAAAAATTTGGGGTACGTAGGCAACCTGAGAAGTTACTTCATGCCCGACCACACCAAAATAAAAAAATAGATTCCCCGATGAAGAAAAAATCTAAAAAGAAAAAATTCAAAAGAATGGGGAAGAAAATTCAAGAAAAAGTTTAAATGAAATGCCACACAAGGGGCATTTGGGTTTTTGAGCCTCAAAATCCCTTTTATTTTATGCCTAGTCCCAAGCCTACCTATAAAAGTCCTCCTATGTACTGTACGAGAAGTCAAGGAAGATAGCAAAGCATGATCAGACAGCAACTCCAGAAGTTCAGAGGAGAAGAAAAAGATAAAAAATGATGAAGCCTGCTAAGTTGAAAATCCGAAAAGGGCGACTTAGGCAAAAATTAAGGCAAACTCGCAAGGTTGAAAATCTGAAAGGACAACTTTGACAACAATCAGAGCAAAGAAAAAAAAGAGAAGAGCTCGCTAGATCGAAAACCTGAAAAGGCGATCTAGGCAAAAGTTAGAGCAAGCTCGCTAGATTGAAAACCTGAAAAGGCGATCTAGGCAAAAGTTAGAGCCACAAAGAAAAATAAAAGAAAATCTCCGTTGAGTTGAGAAGCTGAAGAGACAGTCCGAGCCAAAACATCAAAAGTTCGAATGATCAAGTTTCAATACCCAGTTTGAACCAAATATAGACTCAGAGGATACAAGTATCTCGTTTATGATTGATCTGAAGAGTTTCATATCCCTAAGTGAACCGACGGGGAGAAAGAACAAATTCTATGATGAATTTCAGAAAGAAATATTTTGTTCCAATTTTTTTGAGTCTGACTCAAAATCTTCAATATAAAAAGTCAAAATTAAAAGTTAAACCTTTATTGCGTTTGCGGTAATCAAGGATTTCAAATTTTCATAACAAGGGCATTTCTTTTTTCTAAAGAGTACAGTTTCCCCCCTTACACTAGGGGCATTTATTTTCAAATTATATTCAATTATCCCCAGTGCAATGTTCATTGTCAAACTAGGGGCATTTTTGTTCTGATGCCTGGTCAATTTCAACCCCAAATGATAAGGTTAACTTTGAATTAAAGGTTACCCTCTTGATAGCAATTTTGAAAACTCCTCAGATTCAAAGAGAGTTAAAATGTTTACCAGACTTTCATAAAATCCAACTTTTTATTAAAAAAAAAAATTCAAATGCGAGGTTAATCTCCTGTTCGTTCCCAAAAAAAAAAATTAGTTCATTACTCTTTCACCCTGGGCAGGTAGAGTAGGACTCCTAAAAAATTAGTTCATTACTCTTTCACTCCGAGTAGGTAGAGTAGAACTTTTCAAAAAAATTAGTTCATTACTCTTTCACCCTGGGCAGGTAGAGTAGGACTTCTAAAAAGCTTAGTTTATTACTCTTTAGGTAGAGTAGAACTTCCAAAAAAAAAAAAAAATTGTTCATTACTCTTTCACCCCGAGTAGGTAGAGTAGAACTCCCAAAAAAATAGTTCATTACTTTTTCACCCCGAGTAGGTAGAGTAGGACTCCCAGAAAAAATAGTTCATTACTCTTTCACCCTGAGTAGGTAGAGTAAAACTCCCAGAAAAAATAGTTCATTACTCTTTCACCCCGAGTAGGTAGAGTAGAACTCTCGAAAAAGAATTCATTACTCTTTCACCCCGAGTAGGTAGAGTAGGACTCCTAGAAAAAATAATTCATTACTCTTTCACCCCGAGTAGGTAGAGTAAAACTTTCCAAAAAAAATTGTTTATTACTCTTTCACCCAGGGTAGGTAAAGTAAGACATTCAATTTTTTTATGCTCAATTTATGCTCAGTTATGCTTAGTTTATGCTCAGATTTTACTCAATTTCACACAGTGCACACACTTGCACACTTGTTCTTTTAGTCAGGGAGAATTCTTTAAAATTCAAGGATCTGACGCCATCAGTGAGAGCTCTCGCTTGAGGACCTGACAACCTTTTAGTTCGGGGAGAGTTTAACCCTCAAAGATCCGAACACCTCGACGAATTGCTAAATCAGGCTGCAAAATGAACTGTCACTAGCTTTGACATTCGGATATCGCACTTTCTACCAAAATAGATTTGCTATCTAGTTTGCTTCAACCCTCTGCCAAAGAGGGGCATCTGTAGACACCTCATTTTTGCATCCGCCTGATTAATCAAGTCGTCAACCCGATCGCAAAGGTTCCCAATGATGGATGTCTATTCCAATGCTTTATTTTGTTACCAGATATGTTTCAGAAATCCGGATGAGGTATCTCGAACTGACAAAACTTAGAAACCACGCTACGCTAGGAAAATACGACCCCAGAAACATAGAAATCATCATCTTGCAAACCAAAAAGAAGCTTCACGATAAAAATCACTAAAAATGATTAAATTACCAAAATACCCCTAACCTCAAAACAACCTTAGAGCCTACATTACGCTTAGGAAAATCCGTTCAAACACATAAAACAACAAATCGAAACCAAGTAAACCACTTCGCCAATTTTCACAAAATTTGACAAAATTACGAAAATACCCCTCATAAAGTTCAAGATCATTTCATACAAAAAACTTCATAAATGACAAAAATCAACATTCCCATTGAATTCCTTACGAAAAACTGATTCCAAAACATCCTGGAACATTGAAAAATGACTTAAAACGTAAAAAATCCTCTCCGAGGGCAAAACGGTAATTTCACAATTTTCATAATTAAAAAAATTCGAAATTAATAAATAAAATATTAAATAATTAAAGTGAAACATCAATGAAATTAATTTAAAAAGTTGAACCTAAAAAATCGATTAATTGGACTCTCAGGCAAAATTATTGAGGGTTCGTGGGATATTTCTTTAAGGACCCCTCCATTTGGGGGTCCAAAGAATTAAAGATATAATAGAATGGGGTTCTCCAAAAATTAAAAGTAAATCAAGCAAGACTGAAGTCAAGGTATTAAAGTCAATCAAGTGAGACTGAAGTCAAAATTAAAGTCAATCAAGCAAGACTGAAGTCAAGGTACTAATCGAGTCAATCTCATAAGACTAAGGTCAAAACCCTAAATCAAAACCCTAATCTAAAACTTATCAAGTCAATCTCATAAGACTAAAGTCAAAACCCTAAAACCCTAAAGACTAAGTCAAAACCCTAATTGAAACCCTAAAAGAAACCCTAATCAAACCCTAAATGCTTTATAAATAGGAGCCTCCACACCCTATTTTCGTATCAAAGGAGAAACCCTAGAAAAAGTAGGTGAAGAAGCCTCCACAACCTCCCCAAAACCCTAATTTTGGAGCCCCAACTCCTTCCCTAACACCCCTACTCCGATTTTAGCCTAAAAAACACCTAGAAACCTTTCAAAAACACCCCAGAAATCCACCACAAATTCAAAGCATCCAAATCCAAGAAGGAGACACCTTGCCTCGGAGATCAGAAATCAGATCCGGAGACAAAACGAAGCAAGGAGTACGGTACAAGGAACTGTTTTTCAGATCTGAGGGAATAGTGCTTTTGCAGATCGAAGGTGAGGTTTTTTTTTATTATTTTTTTAATCTAGGTTTTATCATTAGCAATGTAGATCTATTTGGGATAAGTAGAGACCGGCATTGGCCGGGCGGGGTTGGTGCCTAACACCTTCCAACCCCGTAACATGATCCCCGGATTCAGATTTCTATAGTAGATTAGTTCTTTTTATCCATTGTAGGGTCAATTTGGTTCCTAAACCACAATAACTAGGAGGCGACTCCCAAACCTCAAGGGTCAAAAGCGGATCCGCGCACCCCACGGATCGAGGGCGCTTTCAACATGTCCCGATTGCCAACGTAGTACTAGTACGTGGTCGGTCCCCTCGTGGGATGCCAAACCATTTATGAAAGCTACAACTCTTGACTCGTACCCATAGGTATGTAAAAGATAATCTAAGTATATCAATTGCACTTCTTGGTCAAAATCGGTGCCTAAGCAAGATCTTGCCCCGCTGTACCCTACTGTACGAGGGGGATAGACTATGTCTATTCTAGACGAGAGGTATTTAAGTGGGCCCTTGCTCAGCATAGTGCGCCACCTCTCAATTGGAGATCAAACTGGCTGTTTTTGACTTCAGAGAAGTGAGTTGAGGTTTTAGATTATCACCTATACGGTATATCAAACCAAGTCACCACGTATCGAGAGGTATATAGGTGTGCTTGGACAAGGGTGGCCAGATAAATTGTATTGCACGTAGTAAACCTAGAGTCTAGAAGCTTTCCTATAGGTCACGACCTGAACTGACTATGGGTGTTCCCGGGTTGCTCAATTTAATTCAACAAACAGGTAAGTGGGTGAACTGATTCAGATTGATCAAACAAAACCCACAATTTCGGACCGACCCAATCGGTGAAATGTACCGATTAAACCAGTTGGCCCAATTGACAAATGGATCAAACTGAACAATACCAAATCAGTTGGATTAATTGGTTTCACTTTTAAAGATCCAGACCACTTTGTATAGAAAGATTCGATCTTAGGATCAAATTAATTTGTCTAATCAAAGGTTCAATCCCAATCAGGGGTAAACCCGCATCTAACCTTTCTCACTTTCTTGGTTAATATAGACTTATAGTGCATTTGGATTCGATATTTCCCACTGGAGGGCTAATTTATATCAAAATTTTAATCATGTGGTTAAGAGACAAACCTTCAGAATCGATGGTTAATCATAGGTGCCCCTAAACGTTCTAAACCCTCATCTGTGTCATTTTGGGTCCTTTAAAATAGTCGTTTAGTCAAAGTACTAATGTCAAATCCAAGTAGTCCATCCACCCAGAAAGACCTTTTCTCTTTGTAGATAATTGTCCCTAGTTTTCTTTGAGTTTCAATCCAGTTTTTGTCAGTTTTTAAATCTAGTTAGTTGTTTCAGTTACGTTAGTCTTTCTTCAATTTTCAAGTTTTAGTCGAGTTTGTCAATCTATGTTTTTCAATTCCAATAAAATATAGAAGCTTCTGATTATCATGCGTGTAATAATGATTTGAGCATAATATCTAATATGAGGATTGACTTAGACTTCACTAATCAAACTCGATAAATATTTGAATTAAAAAGTACACTCAAAAAGTGCAAATAGGTACTACATTTTCCTTAAAAGAACATGAGAAGAATAATAAATTTACTTGAGAAATTCAACAACGTTCCTGCATGGTCTCGTGAGAATATATGGATAGATTGCACCAAAATAGATCCAATCCTAAAATTGAGGGTGAACTTCAAAATCAAATATTATCAAGAATGATGTATTTGAAACCATCAACAAAGGTGTTAAGATCTGCAAAGAAGGGATTCATCATGTTTTTCACTTAAGAAAGAAGAGTTCTCATTCGCGAAAGAATATAAGATTTTGTTTTCGAATTTTGGAAAGGATTGAACGAGTCAACGTCAAATACAAAGAAGTCAATCACACTCAACTTTGTAAAAAATGACCGAAGATTTCTCTTTATCGGAAAAAAGACTGAAGATTATTCCTTCTCAGAAGAAGATTGAAGATTACTCATTCTCAAAAGAAGACCTTACTCGATAGAACAATCAAGACATTGAGTTTCTAAAACCTTGACCAAATCGAATAGTATTTCACAAAAGTAGGCTTCTTTGATCGAACCATTTTCCTGTCTTACCAAGAAGAAGATAACATTCTTTAGTCCCTCGCAGCCTTTAAAAAAAATCAATAGCCTCTTCTTTCTAAACCACGCCGACCAACCTTGGGAGGGAATCTAAGTATGAACTACGTTTTGACCTGATCCTAAAAGAAAAAAAAGAAATATTTGGGGTACGTAGGCAATCTGAGAAGTTACTTCAGGCCCAGTCACGCAAAGAATAAGTGTATTCTCTTAAGAAAAGTGTCATTTAAAAAGAAAATCCCCTATTGAAAGGTTCAAAAGAAAAGAATGCCAAACTAAGGGCATTAGAAAAAAGAATCAAAAGAATTGATAAAAAGAAAAGAATGCCAAACTAGGGGCATTTTTAAAAAATCAAAATAATTGACAGAAAAGAGAGAATATCAAACTAGGGGCATTTTGGAAAGTTGAGTCTTATATCTTTTCTTTCTAAACCATATCCTAAGCCCACCTATTAAGTCATCCTGAATGCTAATTGACTCGGTTAAGGTGCAGGAAACCAAGATTTTGTCGAGTTGGTTATTCAAGATCATCAAGAAAAAAAGAAGCCCGCTAAGTCAAAAATCCGAAAAGGCGACTTAGGCAAAATTTAGGGCGTAATCATAAAAAAAAAAGCCTGCTAGGTTGAAAACCTGAAAAGGCGACCTAGGCAAAAATCAAGGCATCATCAGAAAAAGAAAAATAAAGCTCGCTAGATTGAAAACCTGAAGAGGCGATCTAGGCAAAAATTAGGGCATCATCAAATGGGAGTAAAGATCCCATCAAGAAGAAAAATTCAGAAGGAAGCTTGTGCAGAAAGTTGAAAATGCAGAACCATTCAAGCCACAATATTCATTTTTCAGTCAAGAGCTCACACCCAACGAAGACAATGTTGAAGTCAAAAAAAATCAGAGGTCATCTTTAACATTGTAGGATCTTCAAAAGTATGTTTACTTGTTCAAGTGTTTGCTAATTGAAGATGTAGAACCATCAACCACTTTGAAGAGAAAGATCTTCTATTCTAATATTTATCAAGATTTTTTTAGTCAAGCTCAAGCATTTTTCAAAAGAAATTCAAAGGAAAATGATCAATCCCTTATTGCACATATGATAACCTTAAGAGTCTTAAATTTAAAGGGATGCCAGTTCTTCTATTTGTCATACATCAGAGTGCATATTTTTCAAGCGTAATCCATTCCATCAGTCTCGTAGTCAAATCCCAATTAAAGTCAATCTTGAAACTAGGGGCATTTTTTAAGGTCATTTAATTTCAAAGAAAATCATACAAAAGCTTAAAAGTCCGGAGAAGCCCAATGATCATTATGAATCCAGATGCATGATAAGCCAATAAAGGCCTGATCTTTCAAACTTTGAACTCGATTTTGAATCATAGAATGAATTAATAGGATTGTTTAAATTCCTATAAATCTAAGCCCGAGAAACGTGGCTTAGTAAGTTCGAGTCCAAGAAACGAGACTCCAATTTTTTTAATTATAGAATGAGTGGGTTTTTTGAAGTGCCTATAAACCTAAGTTCGAGTCCGAGAAACAAGACTCCAACTTTTTGAATCATAAAATGAATAGGCTTTTTGAAGTGCCTACAAAACTAAGTTCGAGTCCAAGAAACGAGACTCCAATTTTTTGAATCATAGAATGAGTGGGCTTTTTGAAGTGCCTATAAACCTAAGTTCGAGTCCGAGAAACAAGACTCCAACTTTTTGAATCATAGAATGAATGGTTTTTTTTTGAAGTGCCTATAAACCTAAGTGCGAGTCTGAGAAACGAGACTCCAACTTTTTGAATCATAGAATTAGTAGGTTTTTTGAAATGCCTACAAACCTAGGTTCGAGTCCGAGAAGCGAGACTCCAATTTTTTGAATCGTAGAATGAATAGTTTTTTTTAAAGTGCCTATAAATCTTAGTTCGAGTCCAAGAAACGAGACTCCAACTTTGTTTGAATCATATCGAATTAACAGAATTGTTTAAGTTCTTTAGCCCGAGAAGCGTGGCTACAATAGGCTCGAATCCGATATACGAGACTCAAACTTTTTCTAACTTCAAATAGGATTTAACGAAGTTCCTACAATGTTATGACTCAAATTACCTCATTATTCAACCTTGCCATGATTGCTTTCGTTGCATAAGCACATTTCAATTTTGAATCATTATTGTTAGTGAGAGATCTATAGGACCTGACACATTTTTACTCAGTAAGCATCACACTTTTGCACACACGTGTACTTTTGCATTAGTCAGGGAGAATTTTCTAAAATTCGAGGATCTGACATCGTCAGTGAGAGTTCAAGTTCGAGGACCTGACAACCTTTTAGTTCGGGGAGAGTTTTACGCTCAAGGATCCGAACACCCTGACGAATTGTTAAATCAGGCTGCAAAATGAACTGTCACTAGCTTTGGCATTCGGATATCGCACTATCTACTGAAATAGATTTGCTATCTAGTTTGTTTCAACCCTCTGCCAAAGAGGGGCATCTGTAGACACCCCATTTTTGCATCCGCCTGATTAATCAACTTATCAACCGATCGCAATGATTCCCAATGATGGATGTTATTTCCATTGCTTTATTTTGTTACCAGAAATATTTCAAAATCCGGATGAGGTATCTCAAACTGACAAAACCTTAGAAACCACGCTATGCTAGGAAAATACGACTCCAGAAATATAGAAATCATCATCTTGCAAATCCAAAAAGAAGCTTCACGATAAAAATCACTAAAAATTTACCAAATTATCAAAATACCCCTAACATCAAAAAAATCCTAGAGCTTACGTTACGATTAGGAAAACTCATTCAAACACATAAAATAACAAATCGAAACTAAATAAATCATTTCACCAATTTTAACAGAATTCGACAAAATTACGAAAATGCCCTTGATAAAATTCATGACCATTTCACACAAAAAATTTCATAAATGACACAAACTAATACTTCCATTGAATTCCTTACGAAAAATCGATTCTAAAACATCCTAGAACATTAAAACCAACTTAAAACGTGAAAAGTCCTCTCCGGGGGTAAAACGATAATTTCATAATTTTCATAATTAAAATTTTTGAAATTAATAAATAAAATATTAAATAATTAAAGTGAAACATTAATGAAATTAATTTAAAATTTTGAACTAAAAAAATCGATCAATCGGGCTTTCAAGTAAAATTGTTGAGGGTTCGTGAGATATTTCTTTAAGGACCCCTCCATTTGGGGGTCCAAAGAATTAAAGATATAATAGAGAGGGGTTCTCCAAAAAATCAAAGTCAACCAAGCAAGACTAAAGTCAAAATCTTAAAGTCAATGTAGTGAGACTAAAGTCAAAATTAAAGTCAATTAAGCAAGACTGAAGTCAAAGATATTAAAAGTCAATCAATTAAGACTAAAGTCAAAGATATTAAAAGTCAATCAAATAAGACCAAAAGTCAAAATCATAATAGAATTCTAATTAAATAATAACTCTATCTAATAGAGTTCTAACTAAAAAATAATTCTACCTAAAACAATTCTAATTAAAACACAATTCTACCTAAAACAAGTCTAACTAAAACACAACTCTAACTAAAAGAATTACAATCAAACACTAATTCTATCTAAATCAACCCTTAAAAAAAATCTATAAATAGAGGTCCTCACACCCTATTTTCGTAACAATCATAAACACTAGGAAAAGTAGGTCAAGAAGCCCTAACTCCTTACCTAACATCCATACCTCAACTTTAGCTCAAAAAACACCCAAAAACCCTCCCAAAACACCTTTAAATCCATAAGAAAAAGCACAAAACTCACAAATCTAAGAAGAAGATACTTCAACTTGGAGATCAGAAATCAGATCCGGTGACAGAACGAAGCGAGGAATACTGTACAAGAAGTTGTTCTATCAGATCTGAGAGAAAAAAAATCATTACGTTCGGAAAAGGTAAGTTTTTTTTATTTTTTTATTGATTAGGTCTTTCTAGCAATGTAGTTCTATCTGGAAATTAGTAGAGACCGGCGTTTGCCGGGCGAGGTTGGTGCCTAATACCTTCCAACTCCGTAACGTGATCCCTGGACTCAGTTTCTTATTTTTCGTAGATTAGTTTCTTTTGCCTTTTAGAGTCAATGTTCGGTTCCTAGACCGTAATAACTAGGTGGCGACTCCCAAACCTCAAAGGTCAAAAGCGGATCCGTGCACACTGCGGATCGAGGGCACTTTCAAATGGTTATCAAAGATGGTGCTTGGGTTTGGTTTCTATGATAGAGAGAGGAAGAAAATGTTAATGGTGGCTGTGTGAGGATGAGTAAGTATGTGAAGAAAATTCTGTTAAAAGGGTCTATGACTTGAAAATAAAACTAAAATAATGAGGGAAGGTAGCATTCAAAAAGTAATGAAAATGATGGGGGTGATGAAGGATGCCATTTGGGCTACAACGTGAGTGATGAAGAAGAAGGAAAAGGGTAGGAAGAAGAACGTGAAGAAGATACAGTGCTGCTATGTGGAGTAGTTGTAGGGAAGGATGAAGGCTTGTTAATGGAGATGATATTAATGGAAGTTTGGTTGAGGCACTAATAGAGGTTTGTTTGAGGAATTAATGGAGATTCTGTTAGAGACTTAATGGAGGTTCTGTTGGGGGATAATAGAGTGTAGAGGACTTGGACGTGAAGATGAAGGGCTGCTTAGTTTTCTTTCTTCCTCTTTCTCTTCTTTTTTTATCCTATATTTTTTTTTTAATTCCCCCGAACTAGGGAACGACGAGGATGAGTGTTTTTATGGATGAAAGGATATATAAGATATAGATTCCTAGGACTCATTATCAATCTCTATCGTTATTTTATGTAGGAGACGAAAGATCGAATCCTTCATGGACTCTCTCTTCCTTTCTCACGATTTCTCTTTGTTGAATGCATATAATCCTTAATGAATTCAAACTCATATACATGGGATTATGATCCATGCATCTCGTCATGTTTTCAAAAAGCCCTCCACCAATTATGATTGGTTGAACAATACTCTAACCTCTTTAATAACCGAATCATAAGGGCTTGGTGTTAAATCCTTAAATTGGAAGATTTAATAAGATAAAATAAGATTTAAAGAACATAAAAATAAAATTCCTTCACTCTTTAATATGTAAATCTGTTGCTACCAAATATCTAGATTAAACATGCTACATCATGATCTAATTTAATAATGGAGCATCAAGGTTAAGCATAAAAGGTATAAGAGTTCATCTCTAAGCTTAATCCATAGGAGTTGACAAGCCTTGAAGAGAAATGATCACATTAAAAGAAATTAAAAGGTAAAAAAACTAAATACAACAAAGTAATCTTACTTCAGGCTTTTCCCTTCTCAAATGGAAAGGAAATTAGCTTAAGGTCAATGAAAGTGATAGAAAAAAATAGATGGAGAAGAACAAGCCTTGCTTTAGTAAACAAAGCTAATTACAATATCTCTTCACTCTCTCACTTATAAAAATTACAGAAATTAATGAAAAACCTATGCCAAAAATAAAAAATATAAGATAAATGACAAAAGGCCTTAGGTTAAAGGAAAATAGAAAAGAAGCTAAGAGAGACCCAAGAAGGGGGTCAAAGAAAGGGTTATTTCTATATTGAGAAATTATCTATTTATGCAAATCCTAAGTTCTGGAAAGATCTATTCTTAGCTGTCTTAGCTATTACGGATAAGATCATGTGCAGAACACACGAAATTTTATGGCGGTCCAATTAAGGTCCACCGTGCCGCGGTAAAGGTAAACCTTTGGTCTCAAAATTTTGGTAGGATACTTGATTGATCTTCGAGATTGAAATGCAATGTCTAATTTCTGATTTCAAAGCCTAATTTGATGATCTGATATTTGATTTACACAGTGAACACACGTAACTAGGATTTTCTGACAAATGCAATTATTATTTATAATTAAGCCTAATTAGCATGGAAGAAAGTGCAATATGATATTTTGAGACTTAACATGATTATTTACTTAATATAGAGAAATAAGGATAAAAATCGAGATAAATACAAGAAAAAAGTGCGGATAAATTAGTGTTTTGAGACACTGTCACCCTTTTCAAGATATCGAGTCTAATTCAAATGTTTCTATTCAAGTTGTATTCAACCCAATTCTATTTTTCTTTTAATCAACCAATCAAATGAATAAGGAAGTTAAAATCCATCAAACCAGATTTTTCCTAGTACTTTAGGTGGTAAAAAGGTAAAAGCTTACTCAATTAAACCTAGACTTTTGGTAACCTTATTAGAAGTAACTCAAAACCTAAAGTAACTTTGTTCTAATATTTGCCTAAGAGAAATACTAATGGGAACTCCAATTCAAAGCTTCCAACCAAAGTTTGGTTTAACATTTTTAATCAAGTGCTTAAAAAAAACAAGTTAAGATCTTGGAAATAATACAACAAAGCTTCCAAAATAAAAATATTTCTTGAAAATGAAATTTTTATGATTTTTAGAATAAAATATAAAATAAAATAAAATAGGCGAAAATCCAACCCTACACCCCCAAACCTAAACATAATATTTTCATCAATATTTCAATAAGAAAAATGCACATACAAGAGCTGAAATTGAAAAAATAAAATGAAATGGGTTGGATAGTACCTGAAAATGATCTTAGATTCTTGTTGTTACTAACATAATGTCTCCTAAAATGAGACAAAATACTACTCATTACTATCATAACATCGATTGTATTTGTCACATTAATCATAATCATGTTGTATTATGCTAAAAGTACCACGAAAGGTACTGTACTTGTAATTTATGTGAATGGTTCCTTGGCTATGTCAAAAAAATAGACACCAGTAACTTGAACCTACATCGTGTAAAACATTAACAACATGAAATAACTACTAAAATGAAACTAAATTCCTAAGATTTCGAAGGAATGGCAGTTACAAGTATCACTTAACATTCTAAAGCTCAGCTCATAACTTTTAAGCATGTAGAGCTTGAGTGCATTTGGTATGCCATTTCTGATTTATTGTTGACTATTTAAAGAGGGTCAACAAGTTGGAAACCCATCGATAGGCAGACTATTCCTTTCTGCTAAGGGTTATGCAACCCTAAACATATGTGACCAATAATAATTTTTTTTTTAAAACCTACCGTTTGGTTATGAACTAATAACTATTCCTGATAAGGGAAATGTCCATGTTCTAGGCCTAAGTGAAGCAAGGAACTACATTACTCATCTGAAATCTACTAAACGACGAAAAAATAAAAAAAAGAGTGGCTTGCCTCCCAAAAACACTAAGTTTACCATATTCATCTAGACGAAAACTAGGATAATCTTGATTAACAACATCATCAAGGAGAAAAACTTTCTTTTGCGGTATACACTCGATAAAAGATTTTAGACATTGGCCATTCACTTTAAAAGTGGATCATTTTTTAGGAGTAAGGACTTCTACAGCTGCATGGGGGTAAATTATTTGGGTAACATAGGGGCCAATCCAACGAGACTTGAGTTTTCCTAGGAAAAAGTGAAGTCTGTTATCATAAAACAAAAATCTTTGACTTGGGAAGAAATTTCATTCAAGAATGCGCCTACATGGAAGAATTTGGTACGCACTTTATACTTTTGGCACAATCAGAAGAGTCATTTCTCATCTCTTCTAACTTATTAAGTTGTAAGTTACAACTTTTATCGATGTTATCAAAATCAAAGTTGATGGTCTTAATCACCCAATACGCACAATGATAAACTCTATAGGAAGATGGCAGGAGTTGCCAAACACTAACTAATATGGAGACATCCCTATAAATATCTTGAATGCAGTTTTCTAGGCTTAAAGTGAATTCCTTAATCTCAAAGAGCAATCTTTCCTCGAAGGATTGAGATATTTTTTCTAAGATGGTTTTGATTTCCTTGTTAGGAATCTGTACTTGCCTACTCATTTGTGGGTGGTAAAGTATGGCAACCTTATGAGTTATGTGATATTTCCTCATCTATGTAACAAAAAATTATTACAAAAATGTAAGCCACCATCAATTATGAAAACTCAAGGAGTACCAAATCTTATAAAGATCGTCTCCTTTGTGAAGTTTATTTCAATCATATGATTATTCGTTTTACATGCTATAGGTTCAACACATTTTGACACGTAGTCAACGACAATGGGTATGTATTGATAACCCTGAGATATAAGAAAGCGTCCTATAAAATCTATGCCCTAAATATAAATTTTTTTTGAGATATTTCATTCCATTGATCGTTGACATCGATTAAAAGATTTTCTAAACTAGTGGGCATCCTGAAATATGGTAGTGTAGAAGAAATCATACTACAAGATTTTTACAATGATTTTTTATCATTGAAGTATCCTTCACAAACATGACTATCACAAAAATCTTAGATATTGACTTGCTCACAGGTTTTAATACAAAGTTTAATTATTAAGTTGGGATAGTACATAAATAAGTAGAGCTCATCCTTAAAATACCACTTGGTTTTCAATAGGAGATGAAGTTTTTCTTGCCTAGTCATTGAGACTGAAAATTGAATAGTAATTGGGTAGTTCACAATGTTAGCATACCATAAAGTGTTAGAGTGAGAGATTTCCATAAGTTTCTCATTTGGAAAGGATTTAGAAGTGGTTAAAGATTTGTCGAATAACACAATAACCATCTGAGACAAATGACTTGCAACGATATTTTTTAGGTTCTTTCCGTCTTGTATTTCATGATCAAATTCTTACAAAAGTAAAATCCAATGAATTAGCCTTACCTTAGTATCCTTCTTAGATAGAAGGTACTTTAATACGATATGATCTATGTAGATCATGACTTTTGATCTTATTAGGTAGGGACATAACTTATCAATGACATAGATCACTGTTAGCATTTTCTTTTCTATTGGAGAGTAATTTAGTTGACCATCGCTAACAGTTTTACTAGCATATTGGACAATCTGAGGATATATTGATTCGTAGACCCAAAATAACACCTATCACATAATCTAAAGCTTTGCACATAACCTCAAATGGAATATTCCAATGTTAAGGTTGAATAACAGGTGTTAAGGTTAACTTAGACTTAAGCTAGTTGGGACACATGAATCCAAGATGTTGAAAAGAACATCCTTTCCGAATTGTTCACATAAAAACTTTAAGATTTTTCAGAAACCTTTAATGAATATATGATAAAATCCTACATGGCCTAAGAATGACCTAATTTTTTTCATAGTTTTAGGAGGTGGTAACATTTTAGTTAACCCTACTTTTGTTCTATCAACCTCAATACCTCTAGTAGGAATGATGTGTCCTAACACAATTATAGATGTTATCATAAAATGGCATTTTCCCAATTGCTTGATTGACATCTTTACATCACACAAGGACTAAAGTTAAGTAGTAGAGACATTCCTCGAAACTTGGATTGAAAACCAAACAATTGTCTACGAAAAAATATACTCATCATGCATCACTGGAAAGTAGCAGGTGCATCGCACAACCCAAAGGGCATGTGACGATACGCAAAAGTTCTAAAGGGATACGTAAATGTTGTTTTTTCCTAATCAAAGGGAGCAATGGGTATTTGGTTGTACCCAAAGTAACCATCCAAGAAAAAATAGTAGGAATTTTCTACTGGATGCTCTAACTTTTGGTCAATGAAAGGTAAGGGGAAGAAATCTTTGGGAGTCATTGAGCTAAGTTTCTTATAATCGATACACACTCTCCATAATTTTTGGATTCGATTGGGGATTAACTCATTCTCTTGGTTCACTATCATAGTGATACCAGACTTCTGAGAGACTTCTTGAATGGGACTCACCTAATGACTTTTAGAGATGGGGTAGATGATACCCACATCTAGTAAATTTATCACTTTATTCCAAATTACATCCTTCATGATAAGATTTAATCGTCTTTTGGGCTCCAATAAAGGTTTAGCGAATTCCTCTAAAAGAATATGATACATCACCATAGAAGGATTAATAGTTTTTTTATGTTCTTTCAAAACTTTTAACTTTTCCTCTTGAAGTACATTGAAGTGAAAGGAAATAATCACATACAAACTTTCATTATATCAAGAAATACATATCTCTAAGTCTTTGGAATGACTTGGGCGCTAATTTGAAAGGATTAATTTGGGAAAAAATAAGCATGGACGTACGAACGAGAAGACTTTCAATTTTTGCGGGTCAACAGATTCTTGCAAAGCATTGACATCGCTTATGGACTTTATTAAGTCAAAATCTTGGACAAAGTGGGCCAAACATTTTTGTTGGGGATCAGAGTGTCATAAATCTTGACATGTTCGACTGATTAACATATCTACCATGTTTAATTTTTCCACATCATCAACATCAATTCCTTAAAAATTGTAGAAAATGTTCAGTTTGACTTTCTTATGCCTGAATGCTAAAATCATAACCCCATTTCAACAATGAAGGACTGTGTCAAAAGTTACTAAGAATGGACATCCTAAGATGATAGGAATATGACTATTCAGATTGATAACTGGCTCTATGTCTAATACATCAAAGTCAACGAAAAATTAGAATCCTTGACTTTCACTATTATGTCCTCAATCACACCCTTGGGGACCTTAATAGACCTATCGATTAGACTCAATGTGATATCGGTGGATTTTAAAACCCCCAAACCTAATTGTTTATAAATCGAGTAAGATAAAAAGGTTCACATTTGCCCCTAAGTCTAAGAGACATTTTTCAACACATGATTTTCAATCTGAATGAAAAATTTCAAACATTCTAGATCTTTAAATTTCAATGCAAACGTTTCCTGGATGAGAGACGAAACTTGGTCTACCATGATGACTTTTTTAGGACATAGTATTTTTCTATTGATTGTAATAAAATCTTTTAAAAATTTATCATAAGATGGTATGTGCTTAATGGCTTCTAAGAATGTAATCTTAATATACACATTTTGAAAAACTTTGAAAGTACCTTCAAATCTCTTACTTTTTATATTGTTTCTAAAGCGATGGGAAAATGATGTTGTTGGAATTGGTGGAACAATGGGAAGATTTCCCAAAGCATTCATTTTTTTCTTTTTAGGGAAAATCTACAACTTTATCAATTTGAATATTTTCCTTTTCTAGGACATCTTCTTTCTTGTGAATAGGTTGGACATTATTGCCCACCTTATCTCCTGACATAGGGTGTGGTAGCTTGGATGGATTCTTGTGGAGATCCAAAATGACTTCCCACCTAGTATTGACCTTTTTGTACAATTGGAACCATAGGTTAACCTTCAGTATTAGGAATAGTTTAACTGAAAATTTAACCTTTCTCTCCCCCTCCTCAAGAAAGAGCTAACTGACTCTGGGTTGAGTAATGACCTGATTAATCTGAGTTTGAGTTTGGTCGATCTATTGTTGAGTTTAGATGAGCTGTTTTTGCTGGTTCATCAACTCGACTATTATAAATTTTAAAGATGACTGTTGTTCGACAGGCGGGATTGTACTTGGTTATAAAATATGGTATTATAACTTTATATTCAGTAGATTACTGATATTGGTATCGTCTTTGAGGAACAATGGTTTACTTCATAGAAGGACCAGCTTGTTTAGCAAAGTTTCTATTATAACCTGGTGGACCACTAGACTAAATAGGTTCATTATATCTGTATAAGAAATTAAGATGGAACCTATTATTTGTGTAAAAACCAAAGTTTTGATTCGTATCTTGAGAAACAAATAAATAGTAAAAATTTGATAAAATTTTGAAAGTGGGAATTAGGATAAAACTTAGGATGTTTCTGATTACTTTTAATAGAATCTGAGCTCACTATTAGATTCAAAATGATCGGAAAATATATTTTAGCCTGTAAGCACGCTCAAATGGGAGTCTAAATAAAAAAGTTACAAAATCCTCGATTATCGAGTCAGACTAGGTTAAAATAATGACTTTTTTACTAGAGCAAAAATTGTTAAGATTTGATCATACCATTGGATTCGTAACGAAAAATTATGAAAAATAGACTATTTACTTGTCATTTTCGGAGTCTAAAAAGTCAAATTATCATAAAAAAAACGAAAATAACGTCAATTTTAGGGTCCCGTCGGGCAAAAAATGTAAATTTTTGTTCGAGATAGAATTTGTAGAAATTGAACACATCATTATATTCAGAACAAAAAATTATACAAAATAGAGTATTAACTCGTTAGATCCGGATAGTCACATTATCGTTGAATGAAACAATAAGCAAAATATCGAAATTGTCTTAAAATTTATATAAATAAAATTTTAAAAATTAAAACATTATTCATTATCAACCAAACGCGTTAAATAACCAACTAAGACATTTTTTTTTAAAGAAATTTATTTTTTTGTCTGACTTTTAAACTCAGATCTGTCGTGAATGGGCCATCGTTGACTTTCGCAGTAGAAAGGAAAAAGGTCCATAACATCTACAAAATCCATCCAATTTCTTCTCGTTTCATCTTCTCTTTTGTCTCATATCATCAAAAATTAGTCGTATATATATAGGGATTTCATAACTTCAACCTCGAATTTCATCTGCTCCGGGGTCAAATCGTCATCCGTCGCAAAAGGGAGAAAAGACGACGACATCGAGATCTTCGAAACTATTGGACCAGATTCAAAAATCAGTCGTCTTGAATTTTGATCCATCTCGATTTTCATGACGAATGTCTCAATTTTCCTGCACACGCTTTGATCCTAGCGCACAGAGATAGCAAGGAACTCTCAATTTCTTTTAGTAATCGTAGATTGTGAAAATTACATTTGAGATTTTATTAGAAATTTATTATATATTTCTAAAATATAGAATTATTTTCGTTGTTTCAAATTCATGCTAGAACTTGCATATTTGATGTGTTTAATTGTACTTTCTAATAAATTATACGTGGGTAGGATATTTCATTGGATTAATTCCGTCAGTTGGCTTTTGTGCATCGCTCGGACCCCGTTTTGATATAAGTTTTATAATTTTTTAATATTTGTGATAAAAATGAATTTCACGATTGAAAAAATAATTTAATAATCAATGAACTCATAGTGAGTTTATGAATATAAAGCGCCCTCGATCCGTAGGGTGTGCAGATCCACTTTTGATTTATGAGATTTGGGAGTCACCACCTAGTTATTACGGTCTAGGAATCGAGCATTGGCTCAAGATAGATAAAAATAACTAATTTACAAAAAGAAACTAAGTTTGGGGATCACGTTATGGGGTTGGAAGGTGTTAGGCACCAACCCCGCCCGGCAAACGTCGATCTCTACTATTTTTCAATAAGATTACATTGCTAAAAAATACTTAAAATAAATAAATAAATAAATAAATAAAATAAATAAAAAAAAAGATAAAAAAAAAAAAATACCTGTATGATGGTAACAATTTGTTTCTTCAGAACTGGTAGAATGGTTCTTCGTAAGATATTCCTCGTTTCGTTTCTGTTACTGGATCCGCTTCAGATTTCCAAGATGAAGTACCTCCTTCTTAGATCTGAGTATTTTCTAAATTTATTAATGGATTTATGATTGTTTTGTGGAGACTTTCTAGGAGTTTGTGAACAAAAACTAGGGTTTGGATTATAGGTAAGGGATTAGGGCTTCAAAATCAGGGTTTTGGGAAGGTTAGGGAGGCATTTTGACCTACTTTTTCTCGGATTTTTTTTGACCTATGAAATTAGATTGTGGAGGCTCTCTATTTATAGAGTTTTTTTTTGGTAGAGTTAGTGATTGATTTGGTTTTTAATTAGGGTTTTGACTTTAGTCTTATGACATTGACTTGGTCTTTTTAGATTAGGGTTTTGACTTTAGTCTTATGAGATTGACTTGGTATTTTAGATTAGGGTTTCAATTAGGGTTTTGACTTAAGTCTTATGAAATTGATTTGGTTTCTTTAGATTGGGATTTTGACTTAAGTCTTATGAGATTGACTGGTTTATATTTTTAAATTAATTTTATTAAGGTTTTAGTTGATGTTAATTAATATTTTATTTATTAATTTCAAAATTAAAAATTTTAAAAATTACCGTCGTACACCAGAAGAGAATTTTTGCGTTTCAAGTTGGTTTTTGATGTTTCGGGATGTTTTGGAATCGATTTTCGTAAGGAATTCAATGGGATTATTGGTTTGTGTTATTTATGAAATTTTTGACATGAAATGATTGTCAACCCTTATGAAGGGCATTTTTGTAAATTTGTCAAATTTGGTGAAAATTGGCGAAATGATTTATTTGATTTCATTTGTTATTTTATGTGTTTGAAAGGGTTTTCCTAAGCGTACTGTGGGCTCTAGGGATGTTTTGATGTTAGGGGTATTTTGGTAATTTGGTCATTTTTTAGTGATTTTTATCGTAAAACTTCTTTTTGTCTACAAGATGATGATTCTATGTTTTAGGGATTATATTTTTCAAACGTAGCGTGGTTTCTATAGTTTTGTTAGTTTAAGATACCTCATCCGAATTTCTAAAACATATCTAGTAACAAATAAAGTATTGGAATAATCATCCATCATCGGGAATCATCGTGATCAAGTTGACAAGTTGATTAATCAGGTAACTGCAAAAATGGGATGTCTAAAGATGCCCCTCTTTGGCAGAGGATTGAAGCAAACTTGTGGAGCCCTGCCAAAATGTTAACACAAAACCCAATGACAAGTCTCAAGGTATTAGGTGGCACCTCGAAATTTGGACATGGCCCCCTTTGTTTATGTTAGCATTCTATGGAACACGAAAACCTGATAATCCAATATATAAAAAAACCTGTATATAAAGATGCAAATACAGGAATTAACAATGAAAGACTAATTACATCTAACATGTAAGTAGATCAGAGCGCAGAAAATTTAACAATGTAGAGGCTTACCAAAATACTCTCACTCTAACATAGACCTAAACTCTCAATCCAAAGACTACATACATCCTGGATGAAACTAACAACACTAAGGGATATAGCCCTAGTGCTTACCAAGTAATAGACCCTGATCGTCAATCTGACAGACCAGATACTCTTTAGTTACTGACTCAGCGCCTACCTCGGTAACTGCAAGTGCTGAAGCTAAAAAAAAATATAAAGGAAAGGGTGAGTAACGTGAGTTACCCAGTAAGTCCACAACCAATTCCTATTAATAACCCTCCCTAAACATAATCGAGTAAAATATACTGAATATTTTAATACATGCAAGGTTTTATAAAATAAAATACGATCAACTGGTACATATAGCTAGGGATGAGCAACTAAACAGTTTAAAAGTTCACATATCATCAATTATCGGTACTCACTATATATTTTTCGACTTATGCAAATATAGTTGACAACATTGGAATAGTAGACATGTTTTTTCAATTTATACTTCAAAATATAACAATAGATACATAGTACAAGTGGTGGAGTATTGGAATTAAAGAGTTGGGATTCACGACTGGATCACTCCCAGTTGGGACATGATATTCCTCAATAACATCGTAATTCCTAATTTTGTGGTTGGTCGCTATTTACTACTCTTATGGGACCATTTGTTTGGCTCAGGCTAGCCATTTGACGTGACCATAAGCAATGGGTCTTTTTTCGATATGTCAAAACGTTTGACTACTCCTGGATTGTTAGTGATCACTGACCAATTATCTTCGTCTATGCCTATCAGGCATGCATGTGATTTCCAAAATAATACTCCACTCGTATACGACCACCTTTATAATACACGTTCATTGTTAAAGATAAGAAAGAAATGGACCTGGATTCTAGTTGTGACTCTACTTTCATACGAGTCATATACCACATATGAGGTTAGTGGTCCCTACCGCACATCCCAAGATAGTGCACCCCTCCGGATGATGTGACGTACTATCTCTTCAGGTATTCATAGACCCTTTAACAACTCACAAAATAGCTACATATATATATATATATATATATATATTTTTTTTTTTCATTTAAAACAAAAGAGAAATTAACAGAACAGGGTTGCGAATGGATATCCAGTTCCTACCATGCAACTGTGACTCCCTCGGCCTAAAAATAAATAATAGTACTCAGCGCATGCGCTAACATAATCTTAAATAAACATGCAACCCTTTCATTAATAACCTTAATATCCTTTTACCAACCTACATACAACATACAATGTAAAATACAGACCTCACCCCTCGGTGTGACTCTGACATTTTACCGATTCATCCCTTTCCCATTCTTTCAACATTCTTATTTTTCGTCTTTTCCAATCAAATCTTTCATTTTCAATATTTCAAAGTCACTTTGGTTATTAAATTTAAAAACTACCAAAATTCACTCAAAACGGGGTCCCGACGATGTACGGGACTGAAGTTGTTAAAACGAAAAAGCTGGTAAAATATGACTAAGTATTGGAAACTCGATTTTTCAAAATTTTTGAAATTGAAAATGGATTTTTGTAAATGAAAGCCTCAAACACGAGATTTAACACAATATAAATTTTATAGCCTAATTCAAAGTCACTGAAAAGTTATTACATTTTGAAAATTTACCGAAAACGTCGAAATCTACGTTTTATTCTTGAAACCAAAATTTGGATTTTAATTCTTTGAGATATGGATCTCAAAACCATTCTCATTGTTAAGAAATGGGGGGTAAAACCTTACTTTACTTAAATATTTTTAATGAAATAAAGGGTGGGAAATCATGTACAAGTCATGAGGAACATAGTCCAAACTCAGAAGCTGTTTTGAAAACAGCTCTGTCGGTGGCAGAAGCATCATTCTGTCAGTGACACCAACAGAATGGCCTTCGGCAGGTGTCGGTCCCATCGACACCTCCTGTCGATAGCATTGAACCATCTACTAAATTTTTGATTCCTCGATCCAGTTTTTGGATTTTTCTTTCGTTCTTCGAACCTTTCGACCACCCACAAATTTGTTGTTAAAACTTGCGGGAAACACATCAAATCTCTAATTCTAATATAAATTTAAAATCAAATACAAAATTTCTATGATTTATACACATAAACAACTAGTTTTCTTAAAAACCTAAATGCAAATTTTCAAAATCTAAGGTTACTACTAAGAATTGAAAGTCCATTACCTGGTTGTGGTTGTCGGACACGCTTAACTAACTCAAAAATCAAAAGTTGGCAGCAACAACTCGAGGTTGAATCGACTTCGAGGCCCAATGGTCGGGTTAGTTGCGAAACCCTCGATGGAAGTGTCCTTCTTTCCCCAACAACGATGGATCACTCTTCTTCAAACTAGGTGGAACTCCAAGTAGGTAAAATCAAAACCCCTATTGTTGGTTTTTAGTAGGAGCCTAAGAGAAAAAAAGGAAATAGAGGTTGGATGGGGTGAGAACGTGGAGCTCGACAACGTTGACAATATTGCCTTCTTCGTCGAGGTTCAATTCGGACTTGATCATGATGGATGAGGGTGAGAATGGGTTAAAACCCTAGGTTTGGAAAATGGTGTTGATTTGGTTTCTTAGAGAAGAAGGGAACAAATGAGAATAAAAGAAGCTAGCTTTCTTTTATAAAAGCTGAGGGCATTTTTGGCATTTTCTCTTATTTATATTTTTGACAGTAATTCGACCATTCGGACTCGAAAAATTTTAAATGAATATTTCATTTCGAATAATTTTTTGTTGCAGACCTAACGGTGTCATCAAATTTTTCTAGTTCTCATTCTAATGAACTTTCACCATTTTGGATCCCACTTAACACGAAATTCGAAGATTTATAACTTCTTCATCTGAACTCAAATTTGAACTTGTTTATAGGCTAATGTATATATTCCAATCCTTTTGAATCTAATGGTGAAATCTATTTTCCTTAAAAATAATCATAACAATATTCGAGTACTTTACTCTAAGTCTCGGTATTTTTCTCCAAATCTCACCATTTAATTTTCTCGAGATATGAGTTTAAAATCTAGGGTATTACATTAGATAGCAAATCTATTTTGGTAGATAGTGCGATATCCGAATGTCAAAGCTAGTGACAGTTCATTTTGTAGCCTGATTTAGCAATTCGTCGGGGCGTTTGGATCCTTGAGCATAAAACTCTCCTCTAACTAAAAGTTTTCAAGTCCTCGAGTACGAGCTCTTATTGGTAGTGTTAGATCCTTGAATTTTAGATAATTCTCCTTGACTAATGGAACAAATGTGCACGTGTGTATTTGAAATTTGAGATAATAAAAAACTAAACATAATTTGAGTATAAACTGAGCAAAATTCGAGATAACCCTCGAAGGCAAATCCGAGATAACCATCGGTGGCATCTGAGCAAAATCTGAGATAACCCTTGGTAGCAACTGAGCAAAATCAGAGATAACCCTCGGTGGCATCTGAGTAAAATCCAAGAAAAACCTTGGCGAAAATTGAGCAAAATTCGAGATAACCCTCGGCGGCATCTGATCAAAATCCGAGATAACCCTCGATGACAACTGAGTAAAATCAGAGATGACCCTTGGTGGCAACTGAGCAAAATCCGAAAAAACCCTCGACAGCATCTGAGTAAAATCCAAGAATACCCTTGGCGGCAACTGAGCAAAATTCAAGATAACCCTCGACGGTATCTGAGCAAAATCAAATAAAACCCTTGGTGACAACTGAGCAAAATCTGAGATAACCCACGACGGCATTTGAGCAAAATCCAAGAAAACCCTTGGCGACATCTAAGCAAAATTAGAGATAATACTCGACGGCAACTGAGCAAAATCCGAGATAACCCTTGGTGGCATCTGAGTAAAATCCAAGAAAACTCTTCACGGCATCTCAGTAAGATGAATAAATCTGGGAGAGAATGGATGAATCTGAGAAAGAATGAATAAATCTGGGAATGAATCAAATGAATCTGAGAAAGAATGAATAAATCTGAGAATGAATGAATGAATTTGAAAAAGAAAGAATGAATCTGAGTAAGAATAAATAAATCTTGAAAAGAATGAATAATATAGGAAAGACATTAATGAATCTAGGAAAGAGAAAATGGCCAATCTCCTATTCTAGGTGGAAGGGTAATGAGTTAATCTCTGGGCAAAATCAAAATGAGATAAAAAGACTCTTACGTTTGAACCTCAAAGTTTTTCAAAAATTTTATAAATTTTTTAATTTCTTTGTACCTTAGGGATTTTCAAAAAAAATTGCTATCAAAAGGGTAACCTTACATCTGGGGTTCCCATTATCCTTTAGGACTAACATTAATCAGCTTGAGATAAAAAATGCTCTTAGTTTGACAGGAAACATTGTATTGAACACATCTTGTAAAAAACAAAAAATACCCCTAGTATAAGGGAAAACTACATATCAGAGAAAAAAGAAAGTGCCCCTTATATGAAGGCTTGAAATATTTGATTACCACAAGGGCAATAAAGATTCAACTTTTAATTTTGATTGAAGATTTTGAGTCAGGCTCAAAAGAGCAAAACATTTCCTTTTGAGACTCATCATGGAATTTACCTTTTTCCCCCTTCATTCACTTGGGAAAGTAAAAAAATTTTAGATCAATCGTAGATAAGATACTTGTGGCTTTTGAGTCTTTGCCTGGTTTAAGCTAAGTATTGAACTTGATTATTCGGACTTCAAATATCTCGGCTCGAACTTCTTGAGATTTTCGATCTAGCGAGCTTGCTCTAGTTTTTGCCTAGATTACCTTTTTAGGTTTTCAATCTAGCGAGCTTTCTTTTCTTAGTTCTTTGCTCTGATTGTTGCTAAAGTCGTCATTTCAAATTTTTAACCTTACGAGCTTGCCTTAATTTTTGCCTAAGTCGTCCTTTTCAGATTTTTAACTTAGCAGGCTTTTTTATTTTTTATTTTTTTTTGAACTTCTTGAGTTACTATCTGATCATGCTATACTGCCTTCCTTAACTTTTCCACACGGTACTTAGGTGGACTTTCATGGGTAAGCTTAGGACTAGGTATAAAAAGAAAGGAATTTTGATACTCAAAAACCCAAATGTCCTTTGTGTAGCATTTATTTCTTTTTTTTTTAACTTTCTTTCCTATTTGACAATATATTTATTTTATTTTATTTTATTTCATGTAAGAAAATATATATATTTTTTATTTTGATGTCGTCAGGCCTACAGTAACTTTTCAGTTTACCTATGTACTCCAAACTTTTGGGATCAGACCAAAATGTAGTTTGGATTTTTCCCTCCCCTGGGTTGGGTGATCAGGTTGAGAACGAAAAAGATATTTCTCTTCTGAAAAAACTGCGAAGGGATTGAGAAAGGATATATTGAATTGGGTAATAGGAGAATTGATTTGACCAAAGATGACTTCCTTAGATGTAGTACCATTTGATTTGGTCAAGGTTGGTTAGTTCTGGTATTTAATTCCATCATGGCTTGAAGTTTGACAGTTTTTTTCGATAATATTTCCTTGATGATGAATGAACCTCCCCAATTTTATTTGAACTTCCCTCTAAGGTTAAAGATAGGTACCCGAATATCTTTGAGTACCAAATTCCCGACATGTAAGTGATGGGCCTTGGTCTTTTTGTCAAACGTACGGATGACTTTTCTTTGATAAGCATGCACGTGATACAAAGCTCTTAGTCATTTTTCTTCGATCAAATTTAATTCTTCATACCATTAACGGACCCAATCTGCTTCTGACAACTGACTTTTCAACAAAATCCTAAGAGATGGGATTTCCATTTCGACTGGCAAGACTGCTTCCATGCCATACACTAAGGAGTAGGAATTAGCTCCAGTAGAGGATCAAATTGAAGTTCGATATGCCCATAGTGCAAATGATAATTTTTCTGACCAAACTCGATGTGATTGACACGTTTTCCTGATGATTGTCTTCAGATTCTAATTGGCCGCTTCAACTACTCCATTGGTCTGAGGACGGTAAGGAGATGATTTGTGGTGCGAGATTTTGAACTTGAACATAGTATAATAACTTTGGCTTTAAAGTGTGATCCATTATCAGAGATCAGTTCCGAAGGTACCCCATATCGACTGATGATGATTGTTTGGATAAACTTTACAACTCGAGATGTAGTGAGGACAGCATAAGAGGCAGCTTTGACCCACTTAGTAAAATAATCGATAACAACTAGAATGTATTCATGCCCGTTTGATTCCTTAGGCGATATTTTACTAATAATGTCAATTCCCCAAACTGTAAATGGCCACGATGAAGTCAAACCAAATAATTGAGAAGGTGGCACATGTATGAGATTTGCATGTATTTGGCATTTGTGGCAGGTCTTGACAATGTGATGATAATTTGTTTCCATCGTGGGCCAGTAATACCCTTGTCTCATAATTCTCTTCGCTAACATTTTACCACTCATGTGAAGATCACAGTCCCCTGAATGTGGTTCAACCATTATCTGTTCAACTTGATCTTCATCAACACATGACAAATGAATCCCATCATAAGACCTTTTGTATAAACTTCCTACGCACATGATGAATTGATATACTAATCTTAGTAGGGTTTGTCGTTCATTCCTTAATGTTTATTTCGGGAATTCTTATTTTTCCAACACTCTTTTTATATTTGTATACTACGACTTTCTATCGGGTAGTCGAGTAGCAATGTTGATCTGATATCAATATGCAGGTTTTTCTTTGACTTCAACGATTATAAACCTCAATTCCATGCTAAGGGGCAAATGGATCATTGAAGAGAGAGTGGCTAATGCATCAGCAAATCTATTATCTTCCCTTGACAGGTGCTAGAACATGATAGCTTTAAACTTACTCACTAAGTTTAACAGATACTTATGATAAGGCTTTAACTTTTCATCCCTAGTTTTCCATTCTTCTAATGACTGATGTATGACCAAGGCTTAATCCCCGAAAATTTAAATTTCTGTAATGCCCATATTCAAAGCAGCTTCAAGCCCAACGATGAACGCTTCATATTCAGCTATATTATTGATGTTGGAGAAAGCTAACTTAATAGCGATAGGAATGTGGCATCCTTCAGAAGAAAACAGAACTGCCCCTACTCCATACCCATTCTGATTGGTGGCTCTATCAAAGTATAGCTGCCATGTTTGATTTTGCAGCTCTTCTTCAATATACAGGATATTTTCATCTGGGAACTGATCAAAAGGCTTTATTCCTTCTACCACTGGATGATCTGCCAAGTATTCTGTCACAGCTCTTCCATTGATAGATTTCTGTGTAACATGCGTAATGTCAAATTCTGATAACAACAGCCATCGTGCGGTTCTCTCTGTTAGTGTTGATTTCTCGAAGAGATACTTGAAAGGATCCATCTGAGATAACAAGATAACTGAATGAGATAACATATAGTGTCGAAGTCTCTAAGTAGCCCATACTAGTGCCAAACAAGTCTTTTAAAGGGTCGAATACTTTTGCTCATATTCTAACATCTTTTTACTGATATAGTAGATAACCCTTTCTTTGCGATTATCTTTGTCATACTGTGCAAGTATGTATCCCATAGCTTCTTCTATGACTGACAGATAAAGAAGAAGTGGTTCTCCCGGTGTAGGTTGAACCAAAATAGGTGGATTCAAGAGATATTTCTTGACTTGATCGAAAGTCTTTTGACATTGTTCATTCCAAACTATTGGTTCATTCTTCTTGAAAAGCTTGAAAATAGGTTCATAGACATTGGTGAGTTGAACGATGAATTTGCTGACATACTGGATTTTACCTAAAATATCTCGAATCTAATTTTCAATTTTAGGCGGTGACATTTCTTGGATAGCTTTAATCTTCACAGGGTCTACTTCGATCCCTCTTTGAGTGATCACAAATCCCAACAATTTTTCAGAAGTTACTCCAAATACACATTTCTGCTGGTTGAAACGAAGTTGGTACTTTGGAATCCTTGTGAGAAACTTTTCTAGTGCAGCAACATGCCCCAATCATGCCTTGGACTTGACTATCATATCATTTACATAGACTTCGACTTCCTTGTGTATCATGTCGTGCAGTAAAGTCGTGGCTGCTCTTTGATAGGTGGCTCTAGTGTTCTTCAAACAAAAAGGCATAACCTTGTAGTAAAAGGTTCTCCACTGTGTGATGAACAATATTTTTTGCATATCCGAGTATCCATTTTTATCTGATTGTACCCTGAAAAATCATCTATGAAGGACAACAAAGCGTGCCCTGCCATACTATCTACTAGAACATCTACATGTGATAAAAGAAAACTGTCTTTTGGGCTCGTTTTATTTAGGTCTCTATAGTCCACACATATTTTGACTTTTTCATCCTTTTTAGGTACTGGGACGACATTAGCAATCCACTCAGGGTATTCTAATACTTCCAAGAATCCAGCGTTAATCTACTTTGTAACTTCTTCTTTAATTTTTAGAGTCCATTCTAGTTTCATACGTCGAAGTTTCTACTTAATTGTTCGAGCATCAGGATATAATGAAATCCGATGTTGAACAATATATGTGCTTACTCCAGGCATGTCTTCGTAAGACCACACGAATATGTCCTTGAACTTTCTAACTAAGTCTACTATACTCTTGCGTTCATCGAGGGATAAGGTGGCCCCAATCCAAATCTCTTGAGGACTTTTTTTTGTTCCGAGGTTGATAACCTCTACTTCCTCCATTAGAGGTTGAACCCGACGTTCATTTTCTTGTTCAAGTAATTTGATTATTTCAGGGAGAAGTTCTTCATCAGAAGACTCTCCCTTCGAAGCCAAATTATTAATTAAATTATCATTGCGCTCAGGGTAATCAAAAATTTCTTTCATTTCATTAAAAATAGATGGGGTAACAAGATTCATTGCAGACTTAATAGACTCACTTGACTCGACAGGAAAAATAGACTCACTAAAAATAACATACTCACTTGACTTAGCAGAAACAACTAATTTACTTGATTCAATAAAACTAAAGGACTTACCAGACATGTCAGACTGAACATGACTAATAGGATTGATAGAACCAGTCTCAACATGTAACACAGGACTCATTACATGATAATTAACCAGAAACCCGACCGCGAGTTTGATTATAGACTAGGGGTTTGAGGTCCCTTTCCCAACTGACACCACTAAGATACTATGATCTTCAATGAACAACTGATCAATGTTGAAGGAGTCCAAGTTGAGTTTCCAGTCTTCTGTTTCCTTTTATTCCACTCCTACGCTTATTTTCTTTTCAGGCCAATCCATACCTAAGAAGATTTCAAACCCTAGTAGACGAGTATCCATAATGTGATCAATAAATGGCTCTAAGAACCTATAGTATCGAAAGTCTTCTCCTCCTTTCACAAAATATTCATTAAGGGATTACGATAAGATTTTATTTTAATCAGATCCGTAGTACGCCCTTATTTTTTTACGATTGCCTTGTCCCGTTTTATTTTCCAATATTGGGTCTAATCTTCCTTAGTAGGTTCATGATGAGTGTTTCCAAACACTCAATTATACACACATTTTTCAGATATTTATCTTGATTTTTGTACCTATTTATCCATATTAAGATAATAATCATGATAAGCCTCAAATCACCACGTTGCATGTTAATTAAGTTTAATTATATATAAATAAATTCATTTACTAGATAAATCTAATTACGTGTGTTTCTTGTGCAGAAAATCAACAAATTGGAATCAAAATCTCAAGATAAAAGCATTTGGGCCCACTTTGGAATGCCCTAATCCTTAACTCATATTCTCCTCTTTTGTCTTTTTGTGCAAAGAAAAGTGGAGGCTACTTTTAGACTCTTCTACACACATTTTTCTCTATAAATAGAGTCTCCATTTCTAGAGAAAGGGCCCCATCTTGGTTCTCTTATCCAAGACTCCTTTAATCTAAGGCTCTTTGCCTATTCTCTTATTTTTTGTATTTTCATTTTCTAGTTATTTTCTTTTGGCTAATTAGTCTTGTAAGAAGTAGAAGAAGAAGAAGTTGTAATTTTCTCCATGAAATGAAGAAAAGTTCTTTCATCTCTTATCTTCCCTCTCTTGCAATGACATTAGGCTAAGTTCCCTCCATTGGAGAGTGGAAAAGCCTAGAGCAAGTTCTTGTGTTATTTTTAATTTCATGCCTTTCTTTTATTTAAAATGCTTATGAATTCTCTTTAAGTTTCTTGCACCTTTTATTCTTAATATAGATACTTTATGCTTAGATTAGATCAAGATAAAGTATGCTTAAACTAGATAATTGGTAGTAGGAAGTTTTCAAAGAATTCTACTTTGTTTATGTTCCCTTATTTCATTTCATTTGCAAAACTTTCCGATATAAGGAGCTAACACCAAGCCCTTACGATTGAGTTATAAAAAGACTTGAAACTAAGAATTGCTTATCAACATGTTCTAGGTAGATCCACCTCCAATGGTGTTTTAATTTTATAAGTTTACTTGTTTTTAATTTCATTTACTTTAGTTTCTTTTCTAGTAATTTTACATTTTCTTATAAGTTCAAAAATACAAAGAAAAATAGTTTTAATTCCTTTTAGTTAATTTGAATTTTATCTTCTTAGCTTAACTCTATTCCTCCTTTCTCTTCGGTTCGATCCCCTACTTGCCCCACAAGTAAGGTAAACGTAAGATTATTATTAACTCCGGTGAGAAGAACAACGATAGTCTCATCAGAATTTTGGCGCCGCTGCCAGGGAAAGGTAAAGGTAGTAGTGGTAAGTTTTGATTTAAAATTTATTTTTTTTTCATTTTTATTTTATTTTCTTTTTTCTTTTGGTTTCTTTCTATAAGTTCAAGTGTTCTTGAGATTTTAAGAGAGAATAAAGAAGGAAAAAACATTGAAAAAAAAAAAGTCATTCTCGTTTTCTTTTTAACCCTTGACAGCAGAACTTAAACTGACTGTAACTTTCTACTCCGATCTCCGATTATCTATTAGTGTATATCGATTTGGGGTAGAAGGGAATTTTTTTATAAAATGTGACAAAGTTAGCAAGATTGCGGTAAGTCAGATTCTGTTTTTGAGTCCATTTACTATCATTTCTACTAACATTTCTGTTTTGCTTCTTGTAGGTGAACATTTTTTTTTCTTCTTTTCTTTCAATTTCCTTTAATCTTTAGTTAGGTTTATTTTTCTGTTTTAGAAACTCTTGTATAGGATTTCTTGTAATTTTTATTAATTATCCAAGAAGGCTTGGATTGTAATAGACTAAGGAAGGACGACGGGTGGACAATACCGTCACGGCTCCTTAAGTTCGCACACCAAAATTGGAATTGGTGGCCTAAGTCGACTCAAACCGTCTTCAACCCGTCTAGCACGGGAGGTAATCCCGAAACACCCACGCCTCTCTTTGCTAGTGGGTTACTCCTTGCCTTTGTATGTTATTTTTCCAATGTGCACACACTTGGAATAGTTAATTAAGTAGTAAAGAGCACCCCTCTCCTAGGGATGGCATGATAAGATAAGGATTGGAAGTCATTACCAATTCCTTGCTTTAATTAGGATAATCAATTTACTAGTCATCCAATCAAATTAATTAAAATCAATTAGACTTGACTATAGGGCCCACGAGCTCAATAGGAGAAATTCCGCTTCAAGTTGTGCCAATTGCGCTTCTTGGTCATTTTTGTATCTAGTAAGATCTTGCCCTTTGAGGGGATAGACTCAGTCTATTCAAGAAAGGAAGGTATTTAAGCATGCTCTTGCTTATGCATTATGCGACTCCTCCGATCTGGAGATCCGAATGATTCAAACTTGACTTCATAGAACCGAGTTGGAAGGCTAATTATGCTATTTCTACCCAGTTAGGAGCTGTTTAGCTTTAGGCAACCTATCTAGGTCCAGTCTTTTCTTTTCGTGATTGTTTGATCGACTGTGTGATTTGTATGCTTGGTAGACGTTCACAAAATAACGTGTTAGAACCATTTGATCCTGAGATCGAACGTACCATCAGTAGGATACGCAAGACACCATCAGTAGTTATGATGGGTGATCGAGAGCGAACTCTCAATGAGCTCTTCGCTCCAGCTTCCGCATCTCCTCCTACGTGCATTGTTTTACCATTAAACAATGCACCTCAGTTTGAAATTAGGGCTGCTACCATTAATATGCTCCCTAAGTTCCACGGTTTAGAGCGTGAACAACCTTACACCCATCTTAATCGATTCTTGACTATATGTCAAACTTTTAGAAATCAGAATCTAGATGAGGAGTGTATCAAGCTTATTCTGTTCCCGTTAACCCTGGAAGACCACGCAGCTGCATGGTTGAACTCCCTAACTCCCAATTCCATATCTACCTGGGATGTTCTATCCAAAAAATTATGGCCAAATTCTACCCCGTGGCCAAAACTGAGAAAATAAAGGAGTCTATTAGAAATTTTAGAGCCCGTCCTGATGATGAATTTTCCCAAACTTGGGAAAGATTCAATGATTTATTGGTCAAGTGCCCACACCATGGCATTGACAAAGCACAGTTGGTGCAAAGTTTTTATAGAGGATTAACAATGAATCAACGTACCTTAGTCGAGTCAATGCATAAGGGTCAGTTCATGAACCAGACTCCCAACCAAGCGTACGATTTCCTCGTAGAGTTAGCTGAGAGTGCTCAAAATTGGAGCACTAACCAAGAAGAATTTGATAGAGACGATCCGGTTAGGAAGACAGGCATGTATGAGATGAAGGCAGACCCTGATCTCAAAAATGTCATGTGTAGTCTAGTGAGTGGGATGAATAATCTCACGAAGAAGTTAGATGCCTTTACCATCTCAGCATCCAAACCTCACCTAGACCCTCGTACAATTTTGCAAGTGACTATCGAAGCGAGTTCTTTGTGTGTCATATGCGACGGCAATGACCATTTGGTCGAGTGTTGTCCCACTTTGCCTCAAATCAAAGCTGAACAAGCAAATGCGATTAATGGCTATAGTGTTTTTAGGAAGTCAACTCTAAAATCTTTTAGCCAAACATATCACCCAGATAATAGGTTCCATCCTAATTTCTCATACAGACAGAATGAACCTATTCAATCAAGTGGTCCGTCAGGTTACAATAGGAGTTTTCCTAGGCAATCTGGTTCTTCCACAAACCAAGCTATTATTCCTCAAGTCCCTTATCAACCCCAACAATCTACCGATTGCAGAGCCATCATACCAGATCCCATAACCAATTACCAGCAGCCTGCCCAACAACAGTCGTCCTTAGAATCTATGATTGCCGAGTTGATGAGGCAGCAACAACAGTTCATCCAAACTCAACAGCAAACCCATCAAAATCAAACTCAGATTAAAAGGGTCACTGCGTAATCCATAGCTAAGATGGAAGTTCAGTTGGGGCAATTAGCTCTTTCCTTGAGTGGGAGAGAGAAAGGTCAATTTCCTAGTCAGACTATCCCTAACCCTAGAGGTCAACCTTTGATTCCAAATGGATCAAAAGGTCAATACGAAGTAGGAAGCCATTCTGGAGCTCCACAAGACTCAGTCCAGGCTATCCACACCTTGCGTTCGGGAAAGAAGGTGGATAACAAGGTCCAACCTATTGACACGGGAGAAAAATTCCTAGAGAAGGACAAAGTTCAAAAAGAAGCCATAGAGTCTCCAACAGAGAAGGAGAAAGATTTGGAAAATCCTCCTATCATTTTGCCAATTCCAAAAGCTCCATTTCCCCATCGCCTTAGAGATTCTAAAAAAGGTAAGCAGTTTGAGGGTGTCTTAGAAGTCTTCCAAAATGTGCATATCAATATCCCATTCCTAGATGCCATTAAGTAGATACCTTCTTATGCGAAATTCCTAAAGGATTTGACCACAGCTAAAAGGAAAACATCGTTTCCTAGGAAAGCTATCATGGCAGCCCAAGCTTCGTCGCTCATCCAACAAACGATTGCACCAAAATTTAAGGATCCTGGATGTCCGACAATTTCTATTCATATTGGAAATCACGTGGTCGAAAAATGTCTCTTAGACTTAGGGGCCAGTGTGAACCTTTTACCATATTCGGTTTATAAACAATTAGGTTTGGGGGTTTTGAAACCCATAGATATCACGTTGAGTCTAGCCGATAGGTCCATAAAAATTTCAAAGGGTATAGTTGAGGACGTGATAGTTAAAGTCAAAGATTTTTATTTCCCTGTTGACTTTGTTGTCTTAGACACAGAGCCAGTCATCAATTCGAACAGTCATATTCCTATCATCTTAGGACGTCCATTCTTAGCCACGTTTGACGCAGTCATTCGTTGTAGAAACGGAATTATGACTTTAGCATTTGGGGATATGAAAGTGAAACTGAACGTCTTCCACAATTTCCAAGGAATTGATGTAGATGATGGTATGGAGGAAGTGAACATGATAGATACGCTAGTCAATGAAACGTATCAAGAGTTAGGGTACTCTGATCCCCTAACAAAATGTTTGGCTCACTTTGGCCTTGACTTGGACGTAGAAGAGTCTATAAGCGAAGACAAGGCTTTGTTTGAATCCGTTCCACTCTTAGATTCTGTGCGGTGGCACGCAAAAGCTGAAAGTCTTCCTGTGCGCACATCCAATCTTGTTCCTTCTCATGTCGAGCCTCCAAAATTAGAACTCAAATCTCTTCCAGAGACCTTGAGATATGCATTTCTTGGCAAGAATCAAACCTTGCCTGTGATCATTTCCTCTCACCTCAATGAAGTGCAAGAGGGAAAGTTGTTAGGAGTATTAAAAGAACATCAAGAAGCTATTGGTTGGAGCATAGCTGATATCAAGGGAATTAGTCCATCTGTGGTAATGCACCATATTCGTTTAGAGGATTTCGCTAAGCCTTCCTTAGAACCTCAGAGACGGCTAAATCCTATCATAAAAGACGTAGTTCGGATGGAAGTGATTAAATTGCTAGATGCGGGTATTATCTATCCTATCTCTGACAGTCGTTGGGTGAGTCCTATACAAGTAGTTCCTAAGAAGTCTGGTATCACTGTGGTAGTGAACCAAGACAATGAATTAATCCCCACTCGAGTCCAAAATGGATGGAGAGTGTGTATCGATTATAGGAAACTCAACTCGATGACTCCTAAGGATCATTTCCCCTTACCTTTCATTGATCAAATGTTAGAGCGTCTAGCAGGACATTCTTATTATTGCTTCTTAGATGGTTATTCCGGGTACAACCAGATACCTGTTGCTCCAATCGATCAAGAGAAAACAACGTTCACCTGTCCCTTTGGAACTTTCGCGTATTGTCGCATGCCTTTTGGATTGTGCAATGCACCCGCTACTTTTCAACGGTGCATGATGAGTAAATTTTTCGACATACTAGAAAGATATCTCGAAGTGTTCATGGACGATTTTTCAATTTTCGGACCAAGTTTTGAGGAATGTCTCCATCACTTGACTTTGGTCCTTCAACGTTACAAAGAGGTCAATCTAGTCCTCAATTGGGAAAAAATGCCATTTCATGGTAACATCGAGGATTGTGCTAGGACACATTGTTTCTGCTAAAGGGATTGAGGTAGATAAGGCAAAGGTAGGTCTAATTGAAAAATTACCACCTCCTAGAACGGTCAAAGAAATTAGGTCATTCCTAGGCCATGCGGGTTTTTATCGTAGATTCATTAAAGATTTCGGGAAAATCTCGAAGCCTTTATGTGAGCTATTGGGAAAGGATGTTCCTTTCGACTTTTCAGAGTCATGTCTCTCTGCATTCAACAAGCTCAAGTCCGAGTTAACCTCGGCACCCATTATTCAACCTCCAAACTAGAGCATTCCATTCGAAGTTATGTGCGATGCTTCAGATTATGCAATAGACGCTGTTTTGGGTCAGTAAATTGAAAAACAACCTCATGTTATCCAATATGCTAGTAAAATCCTTAACGATGCTCAGCTTAATTACTCTACAACGGAGAAGGAAATGCTAGCAGTGGTCTATGCCGTTGAAAAATTCCGCCCCTACCTTATAGGATCTAAAGTTGTGATCTACACAGACCACGCAGCATTGAAGTACCTTCTATCAAAGAAAGATGCTAAAGCAAGATTAATCCATTGGATTCTACATCTACAAGAGTTTGATCTCGAGATCCGAGACAAAAAAGGGGCAGAAAATATCGTAGCTGATCACTTGTCTAGGATAGTTAACAAGCCATCCGAGGAATCCTTACCCATCTCTGAATCCTTTCCCGATGAGCAACTTATGCAAATCTCTCAAGCCAATGCTCCATGGTATGCGGACATTGTCAACTTCCTAGTTACAGGTCAATTCCCAGTCGAAATGACTAGTCAAGAGAAACTTCGTCTTCTGTCAAAAACAAAATGGTATTTCTGGGATGAACCATACTTATTTAAGTATTGTCCCGATCAAATCATTAGACGTTGTATTTCAACCTGTGAGCAAGTCAGTATCCTAGAGTTTTGCCATAATCATGCCTGCGGAGGGCACTTCAGTGGTAAGAAGACCGCCATGAAAATCTTACAATGCGATTTTTTCTGGCCTAGTATTTTTCGTGATGCCCACGAGTTTAGTAAATCTTGTGATAGATGTCAGAGATTAGGAAAAATCTCTAAGAGAAATGAAATGCCTCAAAATCCTATCCTGATCATCGAAATTTTTGACGTGTGGGGTATAGACTTCATGGGACCCTATCTCCCAGGGTTACCAATACATCCTACTTGCCGTTGACTATGTGTCAAAATGGGTTGAAGCTGTGGCATGTAGAACTAACGATCACAAGGTTGTGATAAAATTCATCAAAGAGACGATTTTTTCAAGATTTGGTACTCCACGAGCTATCATAAGTGATGGTGGCTCGCATTTTTACAACAAGATATTTGCTGCGTCGATGAAAAAATACCTCATAACGCATAAGGTTGCCACACCTTACCACCCACAAACAAGTGGGCAAGTAGAGATTTCTAATAGGGAAATAAAAACTATCTTAGAAAAAACAGTCAATCCTTCAAGGAAAGATTAGTCTTTGAGATTGAGTGATTCACTCTAGGCCTATAGGACTGCATTCAAGACACCCATAGGGATGTCTCCTTACCGGTTAGTTTTTGGCAAGGCTTGCCATCTCCCTGTAGAACTAGAACATCGTGCATATTGGGCGATCAAGCGCCTCAACTTTGATTTTGATAAAGCTGGTGAGAAGCGAAAGTTACAACTAGACGAATTAGAAGAGATTAGAAATGACTCGTATGATTGTGCCAAAAGGTACAAAGAGCGTACCAAATTCTTTCACGATAGGCACATTCTTAGGAGGAATTTTATTCCTAATCAAAGAGTTTTGTTGTATGATAATAGACTCCACCTTTTTCCAGGAAAACTTAAGTCTCGATGGACTGGCCCATATATTATCCAAACAGTCTACCCCCATGGTGTTGTTGAAGTCCTTAATCCTAAGGACGGATCCACTTTCAAAGTGAAGGGCCAACGTCTCAAACTGTTTCTCGAGTATGTTTCGCAGGAGGAAGTTCTTTTTCTCAATGATCCCGTTATCAAAATTAACTATGTTTTTGTCTAGCTAAAGATGTTAAACTTAGCGCTTCTGGGAGGCAACCTACACGTTTCAGGGGAAATTGTGTTAAATATCAACAGGACTGTAAGGTCTTTCTCAGGTGCTATCTAACCCACTTCATTTCATTTTGTCAATTTCAATTTTACTTTTGCATGTATATGTTGAAATATTGAGGACAATATAATATTTAAGTTTGGGGGTGTATGGGTCGGATTTCCACTTATTATTTTCTTCTTTAAAAAAAAAAAATTGAAAAATATTTAGTTGGCGACTTTGTTGTATTTTGCTCAAAATCTTAGCTTGTATCTTTAAGCACTTAGTTAAAAATATTTAATCAGTCTTTCATTGGAAGCTATGATCTGGAATCCCCATTTGTGTTTCTCTTAGGCAAAAATTAAAGCAAAGTTATCTTTTGGTTTATAGTCACTTCTAATAAGATTACCAAGAGTCTAGATTATATTAAGAGAGCTTGTTACCTTCTTTCTACCTAGAGTTTAAGGAAAAACTAGGTTTGATGAACTTTGATTTCCTTGTTCAATTGGTTGGCTGATTAGAAGAAAAACAGAACTGGGTTGTATACACCTTGTACAGCAACCATTGAATTAGACTGGGTACCTTGAAAAGGGCTGCCTACTTTTCTTAGAAAAAGAATGAAGAAGTAATAGAAGAAAAGAGATCTAAAAGTTTATGTAAAGTTTTAGTAGGGTGAAAGCCATCAAGTGTAAAAATGTGAGTATACTGGAATATCACAGATAAAGCCCCTTAGAGGTATTAAAGTGAATATCTACACTTCTCACTACCCCAGACAGGATGCTAAGTTTAGAATTAAACCCTAAGTTACTCCAGCTATTCTTGAGTAGTTAGAAGGTTGAAACTCATTTGAGGAAATCGAATCTCTTAAATTTCTGAGTTAGAATCACTATCGTTCAAAGGTCAATTTAAGTTTAAGTTTTGTCATAGAGAAATAAGGGTTGGGACTCTATACCAAGCAGTACTTTCAATTGATTGACAAAAAAAAAAAAACTTGTGCTTTTCAATATAAGTTTTGATTTTGACTATTTTTACTTCAAAGTTGTTTTCAAATTTTGTGGGTATATTTTCTGCAAACCCTCACGAGTCAAACTCGTCCACTAGGGGTAACCTAGCGGTTCAAGGGCTTGCTGCATTCGCTAAATGCAGTCGAGGTGCCTGCGAAAGTGGCAGTTTTATTTTCTAGGGACTAGAAAAAGGTAAGTTTGGGGGTGTGATGAGTGTTTCCAAACACTTAATTATACACACATTTTTCATATATTTATCTTGATTTTTGTACCTATTTATCCATATTAAGATAATAATCATGATAAGCCTCAAATCACCACGTTGCATGTTAATTAGGTTTAATTATATATAAATAAATTCATTTACTAGATAAATCTAATTACGTGTGTTTCTTGTGCAGAAAATCAACAAATTGGAATCAAAATCTCAAGACAAAAGTATTTGGGCCCACTTTGGAATGCCCTAATCCTTAACTCATATTCTCCTCTTTTGTCTTTTTGTGCAAAGAAAAGTGGAGGCTACTTTTAGACTCTTCTACACACATTTTTCTCTATAAATAGAGTCTCTATTTCTAGAGAAAGGGTCCCATCTTGGTTATCTTATCCAAGACTCCTTTAATCTAAGGCTCTTTGCCTATTCTCTTATTTTTTGTATTTTCATTTTCTAGTTATTTTCTTTTGGCTAATTAGTCTTGTAAGAAGTAGAAGAAGAAGAAGTTGTAATTTTCTCCATGAAATGAAGAAAAGTTCTTTCATCTCTTATCTTCCCTCTCTTGCAATGACATTAGGCTAAGTTCCCCTCCATTGGAGAGTGGAAAAGCCTAGAGCAAGTTCTTGTGTTATTTTTAATTTCATGCCTTTCTTTTATTTAAAATGCTTATGAATTCTCTTTAAGTTTCTTGCACCTTTTATTCTTAATATAGATACTTTATGCTTAGATTAGATCAAGATAAAGTATGCTTAAACTAGATAATTGGTAGTAGGAAGTTTTCAAAGAATTCTACTTTGTTTATGTTCTCTTATTTCATTTCATTTGCAAAACTTTTCGATATAAGGAGCTAACACCAAGCCCTTACGATTGAGTTATAAAAAGGCTTGAAACTAAGAATTGCTTATCAACATGTTCTAGGTAGATCCACCTCCAATGGTGTTTTAATTTCATAAGTTTACTTGCTTTTAATTTCATTTACTTTAGTTTCTTTTCTAGTAATTTTACATTTTCTTATAAGTTCAAAAATACAAAGAAAAATAGTTTTAATTCCTTTTAGTTAATTTGAATTTTATCTTCTTAGCTTAACTCTATTCCTCCTTTCTCTTCGGTTCGATCCCCTACTTGCCTCACAAGTAAGGTAAACGTAAGATTATTATTAACTCCGGTGAGAAGAACAACGATAGTCTCATCAGTTCATACCCTAACCCGAATGTGTTGACGACTTTCTTAATCACTGGTACCTCTTTGATACCTTGTTGCTTGCGACCTAGGCCCATACCAGGAAAAAACCTCATGTTTCTTGAACATGTTAATAATATAGTAATTGGAGGTATTTTCGATAGGAAAATATTCTTTTACTGAGTGATCCCATTAGACTGAGCATATCTTTTCGAATTCAAACCCGCTGAGTTCTACTTCCTGTTGCTCTGGTTGAATCTCAAGCAGCGACTTAGTCTTAACCTCTGCACTGTTTACAATCCTTACAATCTCAACATTACCGTGAAGGGTGATCACCAGTCCATCTTTAATAAATTTTACCTTTTAATGTAGCATAGAAGGTATCGCTTTGATTTGGTGTAGCCATGGTCTTCCTAACAATAGATTAAAAGAAGACTGGATGTCTAAGACCTGAAATTCTATAGGAAATTCAGTTATACCTGTGGATAATTGAAGGTGCAAAATTTTGAATACATCCTTATTGGTGTTATCATACGCCCTAACACCCTGATTAGTGGGCTTGAGATCTTCAGCTTTAAACCCGAGACAAGTGACAGTCTTCAAAAGGAAAATATTCAATGCATTATCGTTATCAATTTAAACTAGAGGTACCCTCATCCCGTTGTAGTCGATTGTAATGTGTAAAAGCTTAGTGTGGCTTGCTCCTTCTATTAGGAGATCTGAGTCTGAGAAAGATAGTATATTTTTTACATAAGTTGCCCCTACTATACTGGCCAACTGATTTGGAAAAGTATTTAGGGAGACTTGGGCTGTACTTAGTGCTTTGAGAATAGCTTCCCTATGGGCAATAGAAGCCATAAGCAAATCCCAAACTGAGATATTGGCCCCTTATCTCTTCAACTACTTGATCATGGAGTTATCGTCTTCGATATTCTCTTTAATGGGATCTATTTCTTTTTTCACCAAGACTGCAGAATTGTCAACACATAGTTCTGATGGCTTAAAAAATCTTCCCCCTCGGGTCATATGTCTAACTTCATCGCAGGAGAGGGAGAAAGATTCATCTTCTTTAGTTAACAAGTATGGATCTTCATCTGTCAAAGAGATAGGGCTTTTTAGGTTCATTTGAGCCAACAACTAACTAGTGAATGTGGGACTACTGTAACGACGTGGGGATAGACAGTATGTATCTTTTGAGGTTAGATCGAAGGGCTCGTAGCTTGTGGTGAAGACTTTATCGGTGAAAACTATTCCAACGATGGAGTAACTGGGTGGTATGACTTGGATGGGATGGATGAGAGGTACATGGTCAAATGGTAATTGGGTGTTGGAAACCATGTTCAGGGTTGGTGGATATTGTAGACACCCCATTTTTGCACTCGCCTGATTAATCAACTCGTCCACTCGATCGCAACGGTTCCTAATGATGGATGTTTATTCCAGTACTTCATTTTGTCACCAGATGTGTTTCAGAACTCCGGATGAGGTATCTCGAACTGAGAAAACCTTAGAAACTACGCTACGCTAGGAAAATACAACCCTAGAAACATAGAAATCATCATCTCGCAAACCAAAAAGAAGCTTCACCATAAAAACCACTAAAAATGACCAAATTACCAAAATACCCCTAACATCAAAACAACCCTAGAACCTATGTTACGCTTAGGAAAACCCATTCAAAACACATAAGACAACAAATCGAAACCAAATAAATCACTTCGCCAATTTTCACAAAATTCGATAAAATTACGAAAATACCCCTTATAAAATTCACGACCATTTGACATAAAATTTTTTATAAATGACAAAAACCAACATTTTCATTGAATTCCTTACGAAAAACTGATTCCAAAATATCTTGAAACATTGAAAAACGACTTAAAATGTAAAAAATCCTCTCCAAGGGCAAAACGATAATTTTACAACTTTAATAATTAAAAATTTCGAAATTAATAAATAAATCATAAAAAAATGTAAAGTGAAACATTAAAGTCAATCAAGTAAGACCAAAGTCAAGTAAGGCTAAAGTCAAAACATTAAAGTCAACCAAGAAAGACTAAAGTCAAAAAGTCAATCTCATAAGACTAAAGTCAAAACCCTAAATCAAAGCACTAATCAAGTCAATCTCATAAGGCTAAAAGTCAAAATCCTAAATCAAAACCCTAATCTAAACTAATCAAGTCAATCTCATAAGACTAAAAGTCAAAACCCTAAATTAAAACCCTAAAGACTAAGTCCATCTCATGAGACCAAAGTCTAAACTCTAATTGAAATCTTAATTGAAACCCTAAAAGAAACCATAATCAAACCCTAATGCTTCTAAAAAACTTTATAAATAGGAGCCTCCACACCCTATTTTTGATATCAAATAAAAAACCCTAGGAAAAGTAGGTAAAGAAGCCTCCACAACCTCTCCAAAACCCAAATTTTGGAGCCCCAACTCCTTACCTAACACCCCTACTTCAATTTCAGCCTGAAAAACACGTAGGAATCTCTCAAAAACACCTCAAAAATCCAAAACAAATTCGAAGCACCCAGATCCAAGAATGAGATACCTTACCTCGGAGATCAGAAATCAGATCCGGAGATAGAACGAAGTAAGGAATACGGTACAAGGAGCCGTTTTCACCAGATCTGAGGGAATAGCACTTTTGCAGATCAAAGGTAAGATTTTTCATTATTTTTTAATCTAGGTTTGTCATTAGCGATGTAGATTTATTTGGGATAAGTAGAGACCGGCATTGGCCGGGCGGGGTTGGTGCCTAACACCTTCCAACCCCGTAACATGATCTCCGGATTCGGATTTTCTATAGTAGATTAGTTCATTATCCGTTTTAGAGTCAGTTTGGTTCCTAGACCATAATAACTAGGTGGCGACTCCCAAACCTCAAGGGTCAAAAGTGGATCTGCGCACCCCGCGGATCGAGGACGATTTCAGATTTTGATAGGTAGGTAATGGATTAGTGGTGACATTTGTTGATGTTGGGCTAGGGATTGTGACCTTTTTGTTGTTAATAAGGTTTTGAATGGCATGGCGCAAGGTGATACATCGATCAGTGTGATGGCCAGGATTTTGATGGAATTCATAAAATAAGTTCGGGTTGTGTCCAGCTTACAAGGGAATTGGCAAAGGTCGGGGTTGGATTAGGGTAAGAAGCCCTTTTTTCAACAGTTTTTGAAAGGCTACGTTAAGAGTCATCCCTAGATTGGTAAATTGACACGGAGTTCGGGGTTGACTTGTGTGAGTTTGATTATTGGTCCAAGCTAGAGGGTCACCTAGGGTAGCTGATGTGTTGGCTATGTAAACATGGTTGGTACTCGGTTTAGGAACATAGGGTTTCTAGATTTATTATCTAAGGGGTTAGAAAGAACCCTAGAGGCAAAGGCGTCCTCGAGTTGGCTTCCAGCTTGTAATAAGGAATCAAAAATAGAGAGATATTGGGAGACTAGGCGCTGAACGTATCCTTGTGTAAGGTTTTTCAAGATAATTGCCACTTTTTCCTTCTCCGAGGGTCGATCCCACATTTGGGCAGCCTTGGCTTTCCAACTGCCAATGAAATCAGTAAATGTTTCCCCATTCTTCTGTTTAGTTGACTCTAAATCCCTTCTTGAAGTTTTAATCTCGGTATTGTACTTAAACTGATGCCAGAAAGCCTTTGACATTTTCTCCCATGTACCTATTGTAGTTGGATCTTGAGGCATCAGCCATGGTAGGACTGATCCTGATAGAGTCTGCTAAAATAGCAATGTCATATGTTCATCACTAAGCCCCAAAGTGCGCATGTTAGTAACATACACTTTAAGATGCATTTTTACACAACCTACCCCATTGAACTTGTCCATTTCAAGCATCACATTTGGCACACACCACTAGTACATTTATTTTATTGTATTGCACGCTTGCATATCCCTTATAGCCAATGTGGCACTAATGTGTGGCCCGATTTCTTCAGAGATGCAACGTCAGTCATGAAAAATCACAACTTCAATTACGTACCTTAGGGTATATAAAATTGGGACATCAGTACCGTTTGATCAAGTGACTCTGAAAGATATATCGATGCACCCATGCTGGGGCGACCTGAGACTTTTGTCCTATTGTATGTCGCACAGTTGCATGTCTTGATCGCCAACCCTAGACTCATACTTATACAGTTTATCAAAGTTAATATAAGTTCACCAATTGCATTTCTTAGTTAAAATCAATGCCTAAAAGAGATCCTACCCCGATGTACTACAGTACAAGGGGGACAGACTACGTCTAATCTAGACAAGAGGTGACTTAAGAGTGCCCTTACTCAGCATCGTACACCACCTCTCAATTGGGGATCAAACTAGCTGTTTTTGACTTCAGAGATTTGGGTTGGAATCTTAGATTATCATTTTGAATACCTACGATATATCAAACCAAGTCACCACGTACCGTCTAATTGAGTACACTCGACAGGTATATAGGTACACTTGAAAAATGGTGGTCGAATAAATTGCATTACACATAGTAAACCTAGAGTCTAAGAGTCTTCTTATAGGTCACGACCCGAATCGAACTGACTATAGGTGTTCCCGAGTTGCTCTATTCAATTCAACCAACAGGTAAATGGACAGACCGGTCCAAACCGTGCAAACTTAACCCGTAATATTGGTTCGACCCAATGTGTGAAATGTAAATCAATTGGCCCAATCAACAAATAGATCAAACTGATCAAAACCAAACCAATTGGACCAATTGGTTTTACTTTCAAAGATTCAGACTATTTTATACCAAAAAGAGTTAATCTTAGGGTCAAATTAATTTTTCTGATCAAAGGTTCAATTCCAATCAGGGGTAAACTCGTGATTAACCTTTATCACCTTTGTGTCCACTATAGACTTTTAGTGCATTTAGATTTGATATTTCCCACCGGACTTGAGTTAATCTATATCAAAATTTTAATCATGTGGTTAAGAATCAAACCTTCAGAATCAATGCTTAATCTTTGTTTACTTCCAATTAAGTAAAAATTGCTCCTAGACGTTCTAAACTCCCGTCTATGCTACTTTGGGTCTGTCAAAAGAGTTGTCAAGCCAAAGTACCAATTGTAGACATCCCTTTTTTACACTCGCCTGATTAATCAACTCATCAACCCAATTGCAATGGTTCCCAATGATGGATGATTATTCTAATGCTATATTTTGTTGCTAGATATGTTTCAAAAATTCGAATGAGGTATCTCAAACTAACAAAACTATAGAAACCGCGCTATGCTAAGAAAATATAACCCCAAAAGCCTAGAAATCATCATTTTTTAGATAAAAAGAAACTTCACGATAAAAATCACTAAAAAATGATCAAATGACCAAACTACCCCTAACATCAAAACATCCCTAGAGCCCACGCTATGCTTAGGAAAACCCTTTCAAACACATAAAACAATAAATCAAAATCAAATAAATCATTTTGTAGATTTTCACAAAATTCGACAAAATTATGAAAATGTCCCTCATAAAGTTCACGACCATTTCGTACAAAATTTTTTATAAATGATACAAACCAATATTCTCATTGAATTCCTTATGAAAAATCGATTCCAAAACATCTTGGAATATTGAAAAACGGCTTAAAACGCAAAAAAAAATCCTCTACAAGGGCAAAATGGTAATTTTATAACAAAAATTTCGAAATTAATAATGAAAACTTTAATTAATGTAAATTGAAATCCTAATTAAAATTAAAATTTTTTTTTAAGTCAAGTCAATCAAGTAAGACTTAAGTCAAAATCCTAAAATCTATTCAATCAAGTAAGACTTAAGTCAAAATCCTAAAATCTAGTCAATTAAGTGAGACTTAAGTCAAAACCCTAAAATCAAGTAAGACTTAAGTCAAAACCCTAAATTCTAGTCAATCAAGTGAGACTTAAGTCAAAATCCTAACCTAATAGAATTTTAATTAAACTCTAATACTATCTAAAAGAAACATAATTTAACTCTAACTCTATTTAAAAAGCTTTTAAAATTTTTTATAAATTGGGATCTCTACAACTTATTTTGGTAGGTAAAAATAAATCCTAAAAAAAGTAGGTCAAAAAGTCTCCCTAGCCTTCCCCTAACCCTAATTTTGAAGTCCTAATTCCTTACCTAACACCAAATCCCAACTTTTGCTTAAAAAATATCCAAAAATCCTTCAAAAATACCTAGAAATCCATAAAAAATTATGAAGCACTTAGATCTAAGGAGAAGATACTTCATCTTGAAGATCTGAAGCAGATCCAATAATGGAAACGAAGCAAGGAATCTCTCCGCCAGTTCTGAGGGAACTATCGTTGTAATCATCTAGGTATTTTTCATTCTTATTATTTTTTTAGGTCTTTTAGCAATGTAATTTTATTTGAAAAAAGTAGAGACTGGAGTTTGTCGGGCAGGATTGGTGCCTAATACCTTCCAACCCCGTAACATGATCCCTAGACCCATATTTTCTTTTGTAGATTAGTGTTATTTACCTTTTAAAGTCAATGTTCAGTTCCTAGACCGTAATAACTAGGTGACGACTCCCAAATCTCAAAAATCAAAAGTGGATCTGCGCACCCCGTGGATCAAGAACACTTTCATTGGAGACTCTGCTGGGATTATTGAGGATCAAACTTGAAAAGTCCCAAGTATGAGAACATTGCCAAATCGACCTAGTTTTATTTATTTATTTATTTAGTTTGATTAATTTTATTTATTTATTTATTTATTTTTATCTTTTATTTTTATTTTCGTGGCTTGATTGTGGATTGTTTATTTGGATTTTAGGTATTGTATTTTTGTTTTTGATCTAATTAAGGGTCACTTTTTGATGACCCTAAACAATGAAAGATTCAAATTGATATATAAATTGAGGATGGAATTATGGTGATTGGGATGAGAGTCATTGATTTTACCTTTCTTTTAAAAAAATAGAAATATTTTGGATGAAATTTTTTTAGCACATTACTATGCATGGGTGGCGAGTTGTGAAAATAAATTATTTGTGAGTGATGCATTAAGAAACAAAAAAAGTGTCTTTTTTAATGTTGTTCGTGATGAGGAGAGAATTCAAAGAAAAAAATAGCAAAAATAAAATATTTTTTTTGCGTGGTGTGCCGTTAGCAGAAATCCATTTTTGCTGTTTTCTATCTTCTTCCCCACAAAGAAGATGACAAAAATCAGCAAATAGAGAGAGACATTTCTCTCTCTCTCTTTATCGACTCTTGTTAATGGCGATTTCGATAACGCTAGTTTGGATTTCGATAATCTTTCGTTTCAATCTCATAAGCAACAATGGCATCTACCATCTTGTTTACCAAAACAACCGCAATGGTGCTGATGTGAACTGATGGAAGCATCAATCTGCAGCCATAGATGGAACTATCGTCGAACTTCGAGATCTATTGGTTGCAGAAGAATATTTGGTGAGGCATAATGAGTGGTCGATGGAGGAGTAGAGATATTTTTTTTGAAGTTCTTTGTTCATATAATCTCTTATTTCTTACCTGCAAAAGTAGAATCCAATTATTTTTCGTGTTCAGATCGGTTAGGATTTATAGAGATTCAAGAAATAGATGATTGTGGATCCGTGTTTCAGAAGATTCTTCCATTCCATTAATGGATTAAAATTCAATGATGGGTCTGGGTCTATTTTCGATCAGAACCTTATGAACGTGTTCAAACTCGAAGAAACATCTATGATAAATCACAGTCATGGATCTTTTTCGTGTTCTACTGGTTTGAAACACATACGCCATTGTTGGTTGAATGCTAGCTTCGACCGTTTCTTTAAAAGAACTTGTTGTTGAAGTGTTTTGGTACATTTGAAAATTGTGGACAGAATGAAAAAAAAAAGGTTGAAAGTTGGTTGTGCTGGCAGCAACACAAATAATGTGGCAGCAACATATAACAAAGAAGTGCACTATGTTTTGTCGGCAGCAACATGTACAAAGAAATTTTTTTTTTAGTTATGTGTTGCTGACAGCAACATGTATTTTTTAAAATTTTTTATTTTATGTTGTGACAGCAGCATATTTTATATAAAAAAATGAGAGTTTTGGATGTGTGAGTTTTGTGTGTGCTGCCACCTACTTTAAAAAAAGAAAATTGATTTTGTGTAATGGCGGCAACATATTAAAAACACAAAAAAATGTGAGTGTTGCTGGCAGCAACATAAAAAAAATTTGTTTTATAATTTTTTTTATAAAATTGAACGGGCAATCTTACTAGCTTAGTAAGGTTTTTTTTTGTTACTAAGGGTTATTGAACTCGCCACGTGACACCCAAAAAGGAGATCCAATGCCACGTGCTTATGGTGGATGAAACTCTACGAGTTTTTTGTATAAAAAAAAAAATAGAATTTCAAGAAAATTTTAAAAAATTAATTTTGATTTCGAATTTTGATTTCAAATATGATTTCATAGCCACTCATTTTCAAAATATTGGATAAAAAAAAATTATGAATTTCACTTTTGGATCCAAACTTTTCTATCAAAAAGGCTATGATATTGGATTATCGATAAGATGACCATGTTGGCTTAAATGACCCTTAGTAAAATTTGAAACCTTATGAGAAATTCAAGTTAGCCTATGTTCTCAAAAGATTTGCCATACACATCTTTCAAAAAAAAAAAAAAAAAAAAGACATCACTTTCTATCTCCGCAACTATCATTCTATTCTCAATTCAATATTCATTGAAATCCTGAATTATTTTGGGTCGCTCAAAGCAATCATTGATTGGACTACAAAAAAAATCATTTTATTTTAGTTCATTTAAAAAAAAGTAAATAAATTATTGTGCATATTTCAATGGTTGTTCGATGATTGATTATTTCGGTGCTATGCTAATTGATTGCATATTTGACATGCCATGATCTTGAATGATATATATTTTTGATGTGCTTGTCTTGATCATAATCTTGATGTTATGAATACTTTTGTGTTTTCAAATCAATATTTATTTGATATCCATACTCGTGTGATCTGATCAAGCCCATAGACTCATTTATCTGAAAAAGGCTCCGGACACACCCCACTCTGTTTTGCACACACTACTAGCACGTTTATTTTATTGCATTGCACGATGCATGTCCTTTATAGCCAACGTGACATTAGTGCGTGGTCAGTCTCCTCGGAGATGTGACGTCATTCATGAAAACCACAACTCCAATCACATACCTTAGGGTATATAAAACTGGGGCATCAGTACCGTTTGATTAGGTAACTCTGAAAGGTATATCGATGCACCTATGCTGGAGCGACCTGAGTCTTTGTCCTATTGTAAGCCGCATAGTCACATATCCAGATTGCCAATGTAGTACTAGTACGTGGTCGGTCCTCTCGTGGGATGCTAAACCATTTATGAAAGCTACAACTCTAGACTCGTACCTATACGGTATATCTAATATAATCTAAGTTCACCAATTGCACTTCTTGATTAAAATCAGTGCCTAAGAGAGATCCTGCCCCTCTGTACCCTACTATACGAGGGGGATAGACTACGACTATTCTAGACGAGAGATATTTAAAAGGGCCCTTGCTCAGCATCGTGCAATACGTCTCAACTGGGGATTAAATTGACTGCTTTTGACTTCAGAGATGTGGGTTAGAGTCTTAGATTATCACCTATACGGTATATCAAACCAAGTCACCACGTACCGTCTGATTGAGTACGCTCGAGAGGTATATAGGTGTACTTGGGCATGGATAGCCAGATAAATTACATTGCACGTAGTAAACCTAGAGTCTAGGAGCCTTCCTATAGTTCACGACCCAAACTGGTTATGGGTGTTCCCGGGTTACTTTATTTAATCTAACCCAAAGGTAAGTGGGTAGACCGGTCCACACTACTTCAATCCAACCCGCAATATCGGTCCAACCAAGTAAACTTAATTGATGAGATATACAGATCAATATCAAATTAAACTAGTTAGACAAATTGGTAATTGGATCTTATAGATCAACACATTGATCGATTGGATTAATTAGGTTAAAAAAATAGTTGATGAAGTGATTCAAGTAGAATATTTAGATCCATTGGGTCAAACCGGCCCAAATGCAAATACGTACATGATCCCAATCACCTTGTATCGGCCAATTTAATTCAATGGACTGAATATTTCATATTTAACAAGATCAGGATCAGTAAAAAAATCATATTAAGGGATGTATTGATTAGTACAATCTGGATCTTACTTTTAGAAAATCGTACAACCCATTAAACGTGATTCAAAATTTTCTAAGATTCATGATCAATCGATAAATCCTCATCATGTAATGTTTTGTGATCGGAATATTTCATCGGTTAGAGTTTTTGAATCTAGGGGGTTAACCAATGCCATTAAGAGGGACCTCTACTACTCCACCTTTGATAAGGTTTCAGGATTATCATTGCACCTAAGCTCAATCATCCATCGTCTAGTAAGGGTTGTAAGTCTGGTCAACTAGAAGAAATGTTTGTACCAAGTCAACAATCAAAAATGGCCGCAGAATCTTTCAAAATTACACAGTTGTTCCATGAAGATCATATTGCCTTAATTCTGCTGATTGTAAGCAATATCCAGAGTCCTCAGCCTATAGTCAAGTCCGTTGTGTGTGGGTAATTTTCTTTCATGAGTCTTGAATCAAGTTTTTTTTTCAATTCATCAATATCATGTTTTCTTTAGATCGAGTCTACTCATTTTTCTGTTGAGTCGAGTTCGTTTGTCGAGTCATAGAGGTATCTGTCGTCCCTTCTGAATTTGATTGGATAAAGAAAATTTTTGAATACCTCGAGCGTATTAACGAATTAACTAATAATATGGCTTCAAGGATATATTTTTCTCCTGAACAAGAAGATAAGGGTCGGTCTCAACAACTTTCAATCAGAAAGCAAAGGTCATTGAACCTTAGAACAAAAAATAATTTTCAAGAAATTCAGATAGAAACTATCTTATCCCTAGAGGAACAAGAGGGGATAATGAATTTACTTAGAAATTTCAAAAGATTTGTTTGTGTGATCATATGAGGGTATGTTAAGTACAAGCTTGGGTGTTGTTCAACATGGAATAGATACTCGTCTATATCGATGGAATCAAAAAAGATGTTAGAAAATATATTAGCGATATCCCCACTACATCTCGAGTTGAAAAGTTCATTTAAGCACATGTTATCAATCGATATGGGAGAACCTTTTGAGCTGATCTCTGATAATGGGTCGTACTTCAAAGCTTAGGTCATTACTACGTGTTTAAAATCAGGATTCAACATCACAAATCATCTTCCCACGTTCTCAGACTAATGGAAAGGTTGAAACAGTCAATAAAAAAAATCCCAAGATAATCATCAAGAAAATGTGTCAATCGCACCAGGATCCGTCAGAGAAGTAACCATTCACACTATGGGCATATTAGTCTTCCATTGGAGTTATTCCCTAATCTCTATTATATGATATGGAAGCAGACTTAACAGTTGAAAAGAAAATCACATATCTCAAGGTCTTGGTAGAAAGTCAATTGTTAGAAACAGACTGGGTTTGTCAGCAGTATGAAGAAGTAAACCTGATCAAATAAAAATAACTTAAAAGTTTTGTACCAATTGTAAGCTTATCAGAGAAGAATCACTTATATGTTTGACAAGAAAATCAAAGTTCGCCACTTACAAGTCAATGATTCAACCGTCAGACTTCAAGATCATGATAGAATTGAACTACCAGAGTCAACCAACCTTTACCAGATCAAGCGGTATTAAATTTAAGGTGGCCATCTTTGGCCGAATCAATTTTCTTACTACCTAGTTCATTATCTCCTTTCTTAACCCTTTGAAGCCTTTTCAAAAAAAAAATATATATATACCTTTTTTTTTCTCAGCTTGATCATCCAATCTAGGGGAGGGAAAGTCAAACTACGTTTTGGCCTAATCCCAAAATTCTGGGTTACATAGGCAACCTGAGAAGTTACTTCAGGCCCGACCACATCAAAATAAAAAAATATATATATTTTCTCACAAAAAAAAAGCCCAGAAAGAAAAAAGTCAAAAAAAAAGAAATATCTTCAAAATGGGGACGAAAATTCAAAGGAAAAGAGAAAATTTAAGAGAAAATGCCACACAAGGGGCATTCGGGTTTTTGTGCCTCAAAATTCCTTAGTTTTTATGCCTAGTCCTAAGCTTTCCCATGAAAGTCCTCCTAAATACCGTGTGAAAAAGTCAAGAAAGGTAGCAAATCATGATCAGGCAGTAACTCTAGAAGTTCAAAATGGAAAAAAAAGAGCCTGCTAAGTTGAAAACCGGAAAGGGCAACTTATGCAAAAATTAAGGCAAGTTCACAAAGTTGAAAATCCGAAAGGACGGTCTTGACAACAATTAAAGCAAAGAAAAAAGATCCTGCTAACTTGAAAACCCGAAAGGGCGACTTAGGCAAAAATTAAGGTAAGCTCGCAAGATTGAAAATCTGAAAAGACGACTTTGACAACAATCAGAGCAAAAAAAATGAAAAAAAAGCTTACTAGATTGAAAACCTGAAAAGGCGATTTAGACAAAAGCTAAAGCATGCTCGTTAGATTGAAAACCTAAAAAGGCAATCTAGGAAAAAGTTAGAGCAATAAAAAAATCAAAAGAAAATCCCAGTTGAGTTGAAAAGCTAAAAGGTAGTCCAAGTCGAGACATCAGAAGTCAGAATGACTAAGTTTAAATACTCAGCTTAAACCAGACAAAGACTCAAAAGTCACAAGTATCTTGTCTACGATTGATTTGAATTTTTTTTTACTTCCTCAAGTGAACCAAGGGGGAGAAGGGTGAATTCCATGATGAGTCTCAAAAGGGAAATATTTTGTTCTTTTGAGCCTGACTCAAAATCTTCAATATAAAAAGTCAAAATTAAAAGTTAAATCTTTATTGCATTTGTGGTAATCAAATATTTCAAACCTTCGTAACAGAGGGCACTTCTCTTTTTTCGACAACATATAGTTTTCCCCCTTACACTAAGGGCATTTTTTTTTAATAAAAAAAAAAAAATCTCAGTGTTCAATTATCTCCAGTGCAATGTTTCCTGTCAAACTAGAGGCATTTTATTCTTGAGCTTAGTCATTGTTAACCCCGAATTAAAAGTTACCCTCTTGATAACAATTAAAAAAAAAAACCCTAAGGTTCAAAGGAAGCGAAAATTCAGGTTCTAAATTTATAAAAATTTTGGAAAAAAAAAACCTTGGGGTTCAAATAAAAGCGTTTCTGATCTCATATTGGCTTTTGCCTAGAGGATAACTCATTACGCTTCTACTTAGAACAGTAAATAGGGCATCATTTCTTTCCTAGATTCATTCATTCTTCCCCAGATTCATTCCTTCCTTCACAGATTTATTCATTCTTCCCCAAATTCTTTCCTAGATTCATTCCTTTTTTTCCCAGATTCATTCATTCTTCCCAAGATTCTTTCATAGATTCATTCTTTCTTTTCCAGATTTATTCATTCTTTCCTAGATTCAATAATTTCTTCCCAGATTCATTCATTCTTTCTCAGATTCATCCATTCTTTCCCAGATTTATTCCTTCTCAGATATCTTCAAGGATTTTCTTGGATTTTGCTCAGTTGCCGCCAAGGGTTTTCTTGGATTTTGCTCAAATGCCGTCGAGGATTATCTAGAATTTTGCTTAGTTGTCGTCAAGGGTTTTCTTGGATTTTTCTCAGATGTCATCGAGGGTTATCTCGGATTTTGCTCAATTGCTACCAAGGGTTTTCTTGGATTTTGCTCAGATACCACCAAGCGTTATCTCAGATTTTGCTCAGTTGCCGCCAAAGTTTTTCTTAAATTTTGCTAAGTTGACACCAAGGGTTTTCTTGAATTTTCCTCTGATGCCACCGAGAGTTTACTCGAATTTTGCTCAGATACCACCGAGGGTTTTCTCAAAATTATGCCCAGAAGTCGCTAAGGGTTATCTCGGATTTTGCACAGGTGTCGCCAAGGATTTTCTTTGATTTTGCTCAGTTGCCGTCGTGGGTTTTCTCAGATTTTGCTCAATTGCCACCGAGGGTTATCTCGGATTTTGCTTAGATGCCGCCGAGGGTTATCTTGGATTTGCCTCAGTTGGCCCCAAGGGTTTTCTTGGATTTTGCTCAGTTACCACCAAAGGTTTTCTTGGATTTTGCTCAGATGCCATCGAGGGCTATCTCAGATTTTGCTCAATTGCCACCAATGGTTTTCTTGGATTTTGTTCAGTTGCCGCTGAGGGTTATCTTAGATTTTGCTCAATTACCGCCAAAGGTTTTCTTGGATTTTGCTCAGTTGTCGTCGAGGGCTATCTCGGATTTTGCTCAGTTTCTACCGAGGGTTTTCTTGGATTATGCTCAGCCAGTTGCCACCGAGGGTTTTCTCAGATTATGCTAAGCCAGATACCGTCGAGGTTTTCCTTGGATTTTGCTCAATTTTACTCAGATAGTTCATTACTCTTTTACCCCGAGTAGGTAGAGTAGAACTCTAGAAAATTAGTCCATTACTCTTTCACCCCGAGTAGATAGAGTAGAACTTCCAGAAAAATAGTTCATTACTCTTTCACCCCGAGTAAGTAGAGTAGAACTTCTAAAAAAATAGTTCATTACTCTTTCACCCCGAGTAGGTAGAGTAGGACTCCCAGAAAATTAGTTCATTACTCTTTCACCCCAAGTAAGCAGAGTAGGACTTCTAGAAATTAGTTCATTAGATAGATTTGCTATCTAATTTGCTTCAACCCTCTGCCAAAGAGGGGCATCTGTAGACACCCCTTTTTTGCACTCGCCTAATTAATAAACTCGTCAACCCGATTGCAATGGTTCCCAATGATGGATGATTATTTTAATGTTATATTTTATTGCTAGATATGTTTCAGATATTCGGATGAGGTATCTCCAACTAACAAAACTATAGAAACCACGTTACGCTAGGAAATATAACCCCAAAAGCCTAGAAATCATCATTTTTTAGATAAAAAGAAGCTTCACGATAAAAATCACTAAAAAATAAATAAATTACCAAAATACCCTTAACATCAAAGCATCCCTAGAACCCACACTATGCTTAGAAAGATCCTTTCAAACACATAAACAACAAATCGAAATCAAATAAACCATTTTCACCTATTTTCACAAAATTTGATAAAATTACAAAAATACCCCTCATAAAGGTCACGATCATTTCGTATAAAATTTTTCATAAATGACACAGACTATTATTCCCATTGAATTTTTAACGAAAATTCGATTCCAAAACATCCTGGAACATTGAAAAATGACTTAAAATGTAAAAAGTCCTCTCCGAGGGTAAAACGGTATTTTACAATTAAAAATTCCGAAATTAATAATTAAAACATTAATTAATGTAAAGTGAAATCCTAATTAAAATTAATATTTTTTTTAAGTCAGGTCAATCAAGTAAGACTTAAGTCAAAATCCTAAAATCTAGTCAATTAAGTAAGACTTAAGTCAAAACCCTAAAATCAAGTCAATCAAGTAAGATTTAAGTCAAAACCCTAAATTCTAGTCAATCAAGTGAGACTTAAGTCAAAACCCTAATCAATCGAATAAGTCTAAAGTCAAACTCTAACCCTAATAGAATTCTAATTAAACCCTAAAACTATGTAAAAGAAACATAATCTAACTTTAACTCTATTTAAAAATCTCTTTAAAAATTTATAAATAAGGGTCTCGACAATCTATTTTCGTAGGTAAAAATAAATTTTAGAAAAAGTAGGTCAAAAATTCTCCCTAGCCTTCCCCAAATCCTAATTTTGAAATCCTAACTCCTTACCTAATACCAAATCCAAATTTTTGCTCAAAAAACACCTAGAAACCCTTCAAAAACACCCAGAAATCTATCAAAAATTAGGAAGCTCTTAGATATAAGAAAAATATATTTCATCTTGGATATCCAGAGCGGATCCAGTAACTAAAATGAAGTAAGGAATCACAAACAAGAAATCTCTCCGCTAACTCTGAGGAAACTATCGTTGTGATCATCTAGGTATTTTTCATTCTTATTTTTTTTTTATTTAGATCTTTTAGTAATGTAGTTTTATCTGGGAAAAGTAGAGACCAGCGTTTGGTGGGCGGGGCAGGGCTAGTGCATAACAACTTCCAACCCTGTTACATGATCTCCGGACCCATATTTTCTTTTATATATTAGTGTTATTTGCCTTTTAGAGTCAATGTTCGGTTCCTAGATCGTAAAAACTAGGTGGAAACTACCAAACCTAAAAAATCAAAAGCGGATCCGCGCACCCTTCGGATCGAGGGCGTTTTCACAAATGTCAAAACTAAGTGGTCTAACCTTGCACCATAGTATCAAGTCCATCCACCCAAAATGACTTCCTCGCTTTGTAGATAAGTGTCCATGAGTTTCCTTTTAGTTTTAATTTAATTTTCGTCAGTTTTTAAATTCAGTTGGTCATTTCAGTTACGTTAGTCTTTTTTTAATTCTCGAATTTTAGTCGAGCTTGTCAGTTTATGTTTTTTAATTCCAATAAAATAAAAAAGCTTATGATTATCATGCGTGTAATAATATCAAATATTTAGAATGACTCAGAACTGACTAATCGAACTTGATAAATATTAGAATTAAAGAGTACACTTAAGAAATGTAATTTGATACTACATTATCTTTAGGAGAATATGAGAGAATATAAACTTACTTGAAAAATTCAACAACATTCCTGCTTGGTCTCATGATGATATATTGATAGATTGCACCAAAATAGATCAAGTCCTAAGGTTGAGGATGAACTTCAAAATCAAATATAGTTAGTCAAGAATGATGTAGTTGAAATTATCGACAAAGGTGCTAAAACCCACAAGAAGGGATTCATCATGTTTTTTCCTTAGCAAAAGAATATGAGATTTCTTTCGAAGTTTGGAAAGGATTGAATGAGCCAATGTCAAATACAAATAACTCAATCACACTCAATTCTGTAGAAGAAGAATGAAGATTACTCATTCTCAAAAGAAGACTTTACTCGACAAAATAATCAAGACATCCAGTTCCTAGAACCTTGACCAAATCAATTAGTATTTCACCAAAAGAGGCCCTTTTTGGTCAAACCATTTTCCTGTCTTACCAAGAAAAAGATAACATTCTTTAACCCCTCACAGCCTCTAAAAAAATCAATGCCCTCTTCTTTCTAAATCAAACCAACCAACCTTGGGAGGAAAATTTTGTATGAACTACGTTTTGACCTGATCCAAAAAAAAATATTTGGGGAACATAGGCAACTTGAGAAGTTACTTCAGGTCTGGTCATGCAAAAAAAAAGTATTCTATTAAGAAAAGTGTTATCCAAAAGAAAAATCTCGTATTGAAAGGTTCAAAGAAGTAATGCCAAACTAGGGGCATTGAAAGAGAATCAAAAGAATTTACAAAAAGGAAAATAATGCCAAATTAGGGGCATTTTGGGAAAATTGAGCCTTATACCTTTTCTTTCTAAATCCTATCCTAAGCCCACCTATTAAGTCCTCCTGAATGCTAATTCACTCGATTAAGGTGCATGGAACCAAGAAGTTGTTGACTTGAATATTCAAGATCATCAAGAAAAAAATAAGCTTGCTAGGTTGAAAACCTGAAAAGGCGACTTAGACAAAAATTAGGGTACACAAAAAAGGAAAAATCCCAATGAGAAGAAAAATTCAAAAGGAACTTGTCGAGTTGGTTATTCAAGATCATCGAGAAAAAAACAGAAGCCCGCTAAGTCAAAAATCCGAAAGGGCGAGTTAGGCAAAAGTTAGGGCATGACCATAAGAAAGATAGCCTGCTACATTGAAAACCTGAAAAAGTGACCTAAGCAAAAATCAAGGCATCATCAAAAAAATAAAAACAAAGCCTGTTAAATTGAAAATTTGAGGAGGCGATCTACCCAAAAATTAGGGCATCATCAAATAGAAAAAATATCTCATCAAAAAGAAAAATTCAGAATGAAGCATGTGTAGAAACTAGGAAATGCAGAACAATTCAAGCCATAACATTCGACAAAAATAATGTTGAAGTTAAAAAAACTCAGAAGTCATCTTGAACATTATAAGATCTTTAAGAGTATGTTTACTTATCCAAGTATTTGCCAAAGGAAAGTACAGAGCCATCGACCATTTTGAAGAGAAAGATCTTCTAATCAATTAATTATCAAGATTTTAAGTCCATCTCAAGCAATTTTCAAAGGAAATTCAAAAAGAAAAAGATCAAATTCTTTATTGCACATATGATAATCTTAAAAGTCTTGAAAATTTAAAAGAATGTCGATCCTTCAGTCTATCATATATATCAGGGTCCATAGTGACTCGTTCATATTTTTCAATTGCAATCCATTCCATCAGTTTCGTAGTCAAGTTCCTATTAATGCCAATCTTGAAATTTGGGGCATTTTTGAAATTCTTTGTGACTCTAAATTTTTGTTCTTGATCATATGATAAAAAGGAAAATCTTACAAAAGCTTAAAAGTCCAGTGAAACCCAATGATAATTATGAATCCAGATGCATGATAAGCCAATAACGGCCCAATCTCCCAAACTTTGAGCTCGATAATACCGAGTCTTTAACTAATCCACAGCTCAAGAAACGTGACTCTGATAAGTTCGAGTTCGAGAAACCAGATTGTTTAAGTTCCTATAAACCTTAGCCAGAGTTCGAGAAACGAGTCTCCGACTTTGTTTGAATCATAGAATGAATTAATAGGATTGTTTAAGTTCTTGTAAACCTTAGCCAGAGTCCGAGAAACGAGACTCCAATTTTTTTTGAATCATAGAATAAATTAATAGGATTGTTTAAGTTTCTATAAACCTTAGCCAGAGTCTGAGAAACGAGACTCCATCTTTGTTTGAATCATAGAATGAATTAACAGGATTATTTAAGTTCTTGTAACCCTTAACCAAAGTTAGAGAAATGAGACTCCAACTTTTTTTGAATCATAGAATGAATTAACATGATTGTTTAAGTTCCTGTAAACCTTAACCAGAGTCTAAGAAACGAGACACCAACTTTGTTTGATTCATAGAATGAATTAACAGAATTGTTTAAGTTCCTATAGACCTTAGCCAGAGTCTGAGAAACAAGACTCTAGCTTTGTTTCAATCATAGAATGAATTAACAAAACTGTTTAAGTTCCTGTAAAGGATTATTTAAGTTCCTGTAAACCTTAGCCAGAGTCCGAGAAACAAGACTCTAGCTTTGTTTGAATCATAGAATGAACTAAAAAGATTGTTTAAGTTCTTGTAAATCTTAGCCAGACTCCGAGAAACGAGACTCCAGCTTTGTTTGAATCATAGAACAAATTAACATGATTGTTTAAGTTCATGTAAACCTTAGCCAGAGTCTAAGAAACGAGACTTCAGCTTTGTTTGAAAAATAGAATGAATTAATGGGATTGTTTAAGTTCCTATAAACCTCAACCAGAGTCCAAGAAACAAGACTTCAACTTTGTTTGAATCATAGAATGAATTAACAGGATTATTTAAGTTCCTGTAAACCTCAGTTTGAGTTCAAGAAATGAGACTCTAACTTGAATAGGAATTTTTAAGTTCCTATAAACCTTAGCCCGAGAGGCGTGGCTCCAATGAGCTCGAGTTCGATAAACGAGACTCAAATTTTTTTAAATTCTAAAAATGAATTTCGATAGAATTTAATGAAGGTTCTACATCACCTATCTCGTTATTCAAAGTTACCATAATTCAATATTGTGTGATTGTCTTCATTGCGTATGTGCATTTAAATTTAAATCATCATCGTCAGCGAGAGAAGATCTCTAGGACCTGACATTTGTGGTTATCGAGGAGAGTTTATTCTCAATGATCTGATAGAATACTCAATAAACATCACACATTGCACACACGTGCACTTTTGATTAGTTAGGGAGAATTTTCTAAAATTCAAGAATCTAACATCGTCAGTGAGAATTCAGGCTCGAGGACCTAACATACTTTCAATTCAGGGAGAGTTATACCCTCAAAGATTCAAACATCCCGACGAATTGCTAAATCAAGCTACAAAATGAACTGTCACTAGCTTTGGCATTCGGATAACACACTATCTACCAAAGTAGATTTACTATCTACTTTGCTTCAACCCTCTGCCAAAGAGGGGCATCTGTAGACACTCCATTTTTGCACTTGCCTGATTAATCAGCTCGTCAACCCGACTGATTAATCAGCTCGTCAACCCGATTGCAACAGTTCCCAATGATGGATGATATTCTAATGCTTTATTTTGTTGCTAGATATATTTCAGAAATTCAGATGAGGTATCTCAAACATGTGAAACATTAGAAACAACGTTACGCTAAGAAAATATGATCCCAAAAATATAAAGATCATCATTTCCAAACAAAAAGAAGCTTTATGATAAAAATCTCTAAAAGATAACCAAATTATCAAAATACCCATAACATCAAAACATCCCTAGATCCCACATCACGCTTAGGAAAATCTTTTCGAACATATAAAACAACAAAGTAAAATCAAATAAATTATTTTACCAATTTTCACCAAATTTGATAAAATTATGAAAATGCCCCTCATAGGGTTCACAATTATTTCGTACCAAAAACTTCATAAATGACACAAACCAATAATCCCATATAATTCCTTACAAAAAATCGATTCCAAAACATTCCAAAACATCAACAAACGAAACCTCAACACAAAAGTCCCCTTCGGGGGTAAAATAATATTTTTCTAATTTTAAAAATTTTAAATTTAGAAATAAATAAATAAAACATTAATTAATGTAAAGTGAAACCTTAATAAAATTAAATTAAAAATTTAAACAAAGAAAATCAATCAAACAACCCTCAGGAAAAATTTTAGGTTGTTGTCCACTTATTTAAGTGGAAACCCCTTGATATTTATTACAAGACCCTTCTATCCGGAGGCTCAAAGAATTAAAGATATAATTAAGGGGGTTATCTCAAAAACTTAAAAAAAATATATTCTTTTATTGTACGTAAGAATGGAAACCCTAATTCCGATTATCTAAAAGAAACCTAGTCAAACTTAGAACTCTCAAAAAACTTTATAAAAAGGAGCATCCACAACTCAATCTCGCAAGTCAAAATAAATCCTAGAAAAAGTAGGTCGAAAAGTCCCCCTAGCCTTCCTTAAACTCTAATTTTGAAGCCCAAACCCTAATTTATGTTCAAAAACTCCTAGAAATCCTTCAAAAAACATTTAGAAACCTTTCAAAAATACTTAGAAATCCATCAAAAAAATTGGAAAACACTCAGATCTAAGAAGAAGATACTTCATCTTGGAGATCCGAAGCAGATCCATTCACGGAGACAAAACAAAGAATCTCATACAAAAAATCTTTCGTTAGCTTTGAGGGAACAAATCGTTGTGATTATTTATGTATACCTTTTATTTTTTATTTTATTTTATTTATTTATTTTAAGTCTTTTAACAATGTAATCATTTTTTGAAAAATAATTGAGACCGACGTTTGCCGGGCGAGATTGGTGCCTAACACTTTCCAAGCCCATAGCATGATCCCCGGATCATAGTTTCTTTTTATTCATAGATTAGTCCTTTTTATCTATTTAGAGTCAATGCTCAATTCCTAAATCGTAATAACTAGGTGGCGACTCCTAAATCTTGAAAATCAAAAGCGGATCCACACCCCCTGCAAATCGAGGGCACTTTCAGCATGCTGCTCTACTTTTGTTAGCTGGTTAATGTTGTTGAAGAATTCTTTCCACAAACCCATATCACTTTCATTATTCCCTATTCACATCACTATCCATTGCTTTTCTATATCATTATTCATACATCTATTCACATAAAATAACAGCATGCACAGCCATTTTGCTGCTATTCCAATACTTTGTCACCTTCTTATGTTCACATCACAGCCATTTGACTATCTTTATCACAACCAACTTATCCATTTCCACCTCCTCTTTTATATGTTATAGCAATAGGCAATGTATCATTTTTCAGTTCTTGCTTTCCTTTTTTTCTTCTCACATAACCATGTGGCTAAATCATTGATAGTAGCTAGCCTACTTAAGATTTCTTTGCTCCCATCTGTGTTTTGGCTACTCATTTTATTTCATATTAGATATTCATCATTCACATTTTATGTTTTATTTTACAACTCTTTTATTTTATTTTTTTATGTAGTACTTTTATTTTATTTATTACTTCTTTGCAAAATAAAAAAAATTTCAGTCATTTTTTTCTATTCTCAAATTAATATGTGCATATTTCTAGCTATTATATCGTTCATCTTTTCATACAAACATGTATTTTAGTAATTTTTGGCTAGTATTTTTCTTTCGTTTTAATTATGGACAACTTTATAAAAACAATTCTTGTTTCTTTTATCTATAAGGCTTTGTGAAATTTTATATGAGAAAACAATGTTTAATTTTCTTTTATTGTTCATTTTATGAACTCCAATTGGATTTCATTGATTAAATGCTTCAATGATTTTATTGGCTAGTATTTTCTTTTATTATTCATTTTAATTTGCTTTATATTTTATTTTATTTGCAATATTGGCTTGAGAATTAACACCCCAATGATGGATTGGATTAAGTAACACCCCATATTTTCTTCGAAAAAATCTTTTTACATATCGTTGAGGAGTGTTATGCTGTTCAATTTTTTTAAAATGTTAAAAATGGATTGAGTTGAGTAACACCCCACATTCTCTTTGAAAAAATATTTTATATATCATGGTGAGGCGTTATGCTACCCAATTTTTCTTAGTCATTTTGCTTTTCAAAATTATATTTATTTTTCAATTTTATATGTAATTAGAATTAAATATTATTCTTTTGTTAAATATCATCACTATCTTTGATCATCTCTGAGATTTGCATGTTGTCATTATTCTAGCCTATTCAATATCTTTGGATTGTTACGTAGACTAATTATTGTGCAATATGTTATTGTTTTATTACATAACTTGTTCAATGTCTTTGGAATGTTTTAATTATTGATTTATGTCATTCTTGCATAATGTGTTATTGTAACATGCTCCTACCTTTTCTTTTTCTGATATTTTCTTCAAAATATTCTCATTTCAAAACAAATATATACGAATTTTCAAAAATGACAGAAAATATATATTTTCAAAAAACAATAAAGAAATGTGAATTTCCAATATCTCATAAAATTCCAAATTAAAAAAATATATATATGTTTTTCAAATGTTTGTTCTTTAAAATAGCATATACTTCCCTTACTAAGGCACTTTTCCAAAAAATAGTGAAACAAAATAAAAATGATAATGAAAAAGAAATTTCTTTCATTCTTATAAAAAAAATTTATAATTTTCAAAATAATTTGTCAAGATGTTTAAAATCAAAATGTTTCAAACAAAAAAATGCAAATTGATTTTCTATCATTCTTCAAAAAAAAATATTGCATACTTTTCAAAATATTTCAAAAGAAGTTGTTAATCATTTGTTGAATAATGCATTGTTCTGACTTGTTCAATATCTTTAGAATGTTTGGAATATTTTTTTTTATGCAAAATGTAGAAAAATTGTTCTTATTTTTATAATACAAAAAAAAGGCTTCAATTTTTTTTTTCAAAAATAAAAATAGTTTACAATGATTATTGATGTCCACAATGTTCAAGATATCTTTTTCAAAATGATTTCAATGATTCATGGACCCAAAATGTTTTTACATAGCTAGATGTATCCGCATAGTATAAGTTGTTGGTACATGCAAGGTATATGGTATTCCTACATTTACCCAGTACCGTTGGAGGTACCTCAAAATGAAAATATTCAATGATTAATGTTCATATGTTCTGACATAGTTGGGTTCATCCGTAATGTACAGGATGCTGACACATACAATGTACAAGGTTTTCCTGTGATTGGCCAACATCGTCAATAGTGCTCAAAATGTTTTTTGAATTTTTTTTTTATAAAATGTTTGTCAAGGGTAGATTTCAATCATGATGCCCTCTTTCAAAATGATGAAAAAAAAATGTAATCTTCAAAATAAATAAATAAATGATGGAAATAATATTTTGTATTTTCGTAATGAGTTCTGTTGTCTTCTGTCAAAATGATTTACCCAAAAAAATGCCAATTTTCAAATTTAATTATAAAATATTGAATATAAAATCACAAAAAAATTGTTTTTGCTTTATTTTTGTCTTCTATCTTTGCTTTTAAAATGAAAAATGCATTTGTTTTTTATTTTTTATCATCCTTTCAAAATGACAAAATGAAAAAAAGAACATTTGTTTCTTTCAAAATATTGCCCATACTTTCTTTTAATTATAAAGTTTACCAATTTGTGTTGCCTAAACTGTATTATTATTTACCTATTTAAAACTTGATATGTTGATGCCACCAAGGGGCTCTATAATCTTTCCATTTTCTTCGTCAAGGGGGCTTCATGCTTAAACCCCAATTATACACAACTTTTTTTTTATAATAATCTCAAGGCATTAATATTTTCCCAACCTTGTTTATAATAATCTCAAGGCATTAATATTTTCCAGTTGGTAACCCCAAATTCTTTTGTTGAGTGAAATTGAGTCATGTATACTGTGCAATAATTCCTACCCACTTCAATTCCTTGGTAGTGGTTGTATTAGAAAATGTTATTAGCCTTAAACTCAATATATTTTCACCATTTAAGGCATTAACATTTTTGTCCCATTTTAGGAGCCCTACTATTGAATGTTATTGATTTATTGTACAATTTTGTATGGATATTTTTCATAATGAGTGTTTTATTTTATCCTGATTTTTTAATTTAACCATTTTTCTCATTCCCCTATAAAGCTCGCAATATTGATTTTTTGAGATAAGTATTTACCTTTTTTCCCCTTTTCCTCATTGGGGAGCTTTATGTTTGATTCCTTATTTTTCTTGTTATTTTAATTCACAAAAAAGTAGTTTTTTCTCTTTATAGCAATTTTAAGATATTGATGCTTCCCTACTGATAACCTCATTTCTCCACTATTTTGAAAAATGAGATTGAGGCACATTTTAGTAAGTCTTACTCATTTTAGTTGCCCTGGTAATGAGGATATTAGAATATATCATTGGCCTAAATCCCAATTGATTCTCCTTTTTGAGACCTAAATTTCCAGTTCCATTTTAGAAATCCTCATTACTATTTGATACAATGTACTTATTCCCAATATCCTTAATCTTATCCCCCATTTTGTATTTTTAACCATAAGGAAAAGCTTCGATCATCATTTTAGTATGCATAATTACAAAAGAATGATTGTGTGTTATCTTGATGTATAATTCATTTCAAATATCATTTTTGAACTTATTGTACATGAACAACAATTTTACCTTAGTTTGTACTGAAGCTTTGTCTTCTTTTGATTTTGCATTTTCTTTCTTTATTTTTGCCAACCCTATGTATCATATTTCTTTCAAAAGTCAAATCTATGCATTTTGTGTGATTTTATTGCATACTACCGTATATTTTTTTGGTTCAAATGAATTTTCTCATTTTCCCCAAAGTCCGATGTTTTGGTACTATCAAGGGTTCTATGATTTTCATCACTTTATTATTTTAAGAACATGGTGTTTCAACTCTAATATTTCTTTCTTTCATTTCTTCAGAAAGAGTATGTTATTCCCCTTAATTGTAATAACCTCAAGACATTGACAGCATCCATGCTGGTAACCAAAAAATATGTATCTTTTCTTCATGTGAGTATTCTTACTCATCTAAATCCTTTGGTGATAAATACACTAGATTGCATTGTTGAAAGTGCCTCATCAAACTTTTCCATTTAAAAAGAAGTATGTAAATAGAATTAAGGGGCTCTTTTGGGAATTGGGAGTCACCACCTAGTTTAGGTCTAGGAACCATAACATAACTCCAATATGGAATTGGGTTGGTACATAATTAAGAGAATAAGGGAAGGGGTCGAATTATGGGTTACAGAAAGTGTTAGACACCGAACCTGCCCGATCGAGGTAATCGGCCTCTACTTCAATCCAAGACTAACTTATGGTCAATAAATGAGACTAAATTCAAACTAATGGTCAAAGTAATCCTAAAGTTAAGTATATTAGGGTTAAACTCATACTATAGTCAAAGGTCCAATCATCATTATCAATTTTTATCGAATTGACCAATTGAATCCTATGGCTCTCATTTCACAAAACAATTTCATCGAATTTCACATCTAAGAAGATAAGAAATCATTTGGAGAAAGCCTATATCATATTCAAAATTATAAAGCTCACATGAAGTAATGGTGTGCATTTCTAAAAAAAATTTACTGAGTATACCCAAAAGTTTATGAATTAATCTAGTAAATCAATTTGATTATCAAAAGATGGGTGAAACCATCCATCAACTCTCTTTTATGGAAAATCGATTTAACTAATATCACATGAATTAATTCCGCTACGAAAATAATCAATTAAATATGCCAAAAATTCAAATAAGAACCTCGAAATCATTAATTCAAATAAGAACCTCGAAATCATTGAGATAAGTAAAAAGATCAACCCTTATGCCTACAAAAATTTGGAGCCAACTCATCTTAATTACATCAATCTATAGCACACCAAGGGATCATTAGTGTTATGAATAACTTTTTTATTGAAATAATTTCTTCTTTTATTTCAATTCATGCTCGACCGATCTCTTTTCGAATTAGGTGAAAGAAGAGATCTACCAATCAAAGGGATTGAGTCCTACATGAAATCACAAATAAGGAAAAATCGAAGGACCCAAATGTGGTTTAGGGTCATCATTGCTAAAAATATAAAAAAAATTCCTTACATTATCTATCGAGTCACGATCTTAGTGGACACCTAGGGGCTATTTTGATGACTTCAAAAGTCATAAACTCATTAGAAAACTAAGAGTAAAAGGAGTTGAATATGAAATTGAGATGAAATAAAAGGAGTGATTGATTGAAATCGAAAGTTCATGAGTTGAGAGTAGACTGAGAGAGGTCGTGGGTTGCCATTGGAGAAGGAGATGAATGAGATGAAATCAGAGATAAAAAGGGAGAGAAGGAGAAATGAAAAAAACACTTGTGAATGTGCTGGTATGAGAGAACAAAAGATATTGATGGTGATGGAACGTCATAGCTGAGAATGCGAATGGGGCTGTGATATTGTAGAAAAGAAGTCAATGGAAAAGATTGGAGATAGAAGAGGTGCTCTGAGGTGATGGCTAGTGCATTAATGATAAGGATAAGTAAGGAAGGAGAAGATGATGCTCTTTATGGTATTGGGACAAAAGGAATAGAGGTGAGTAGTTCGGGTGTTGAAGCGTGAGGTGAATAGTAAGTGTGTTATTGGTTCGTGGTTAAGGCATGGATAAGAAGGTAGGTTCCTTCTTTTCTTGTTTATCTTTTTTGTCTTTTATCCTTTTTTTACTCTAAGATTTGGTTGTTCTTGCTTTAGAATTTCTTTTAAACATGGGGGAGGGAGAGCTTTTATAGGGAAATAATGAAACAGTGTCTATGAAAAACTCTACCTCTTGTAGATCATGCACGACGCAAGTTACCCTCATTTTTCTTCTATTTTAAGTGAGAAGAAATCTATTAGTTTTTTATTTTCTTGGTCAACTTACCCTAGTGTAGACACCCCATTTTTGCATCCGCCTGATTAATCAACTCGTCAACCCGATCGCAATGATTCCCAATGATGGATGTGTATTCCGTTGCTTTATTTTGTTGCCAGATGTGTTTCAGAAATCTGGATGAGATATCTCGAACTGATAAAACCTTAGAAACCACGCTACGCTAGGAAAATACGACTCCAGAAACATATAAATCATCATCATGTAGACTCAAAAAAAAGCTTCACGATAAAAATCACTAAAAATTGACCAAATTATCAAAATACCCCTAACATCAAAACAACCCTAGAGCCTACGTTACGATTAGGAAAACCCTTTCGAACACATAAAATAACAAATCGAAACCAAATAAATCATTTTCTCAATTTTTACAGAATTTGATAAAATTACGAAAATGCCCCTCATAAAGTTCACAACCATTTCACATAAAAAATTCCATAAATGACACAAACTAATATTTCCATTGAATTCCTTACGAAAAATCGATTTTAAAACATCCTAGAACATTAAAAACTGACTTAAAACGTGAAAAGTCCTCTTCGGGGGCAAAATGGTAATTTCACAATTTTCATAATTAAAAATTTCAAAATTAATAAATAAAATATTAAATAATTAAAGTGAAACATTAATGAAATTAATTTAAAATTTTGAACCAAAGAAATCGATCAATCGAACTCTCAGGCAAAATTGTTGAGGGTTCGTGAGATATTTCTTTAAGGACCCCTCCATTTGGGGGTCCAAAGAATTAAAGATATAATAGAGGGGGGTTCTCCAAAAATTTAAAGCCAATTAAGAAAGACTAAGGTCAAGGTATTAAAGTCAATCAAGTGAGACTAAAATCAAAATTAAAGTCAATTAAGCAAGACTGAAGTCAAGATATTAAAAGTCAATCAATTAGGACTAAAGTCAAAATATTAAAAGTCAATCAAATAAGATCAAAAGTCAAAATCATAATAGAGTTCTAATTAAATAATAACTCTATCTAATAGAGTTCTAACTAAAACACAACTCCACCTAAAACAATTCTAATTAAAACCAACTCTACCTAATACAATTCTAATTAAAACCAACTCTACCTAATACAATTCTAACTAAAACAACTCTAATTAAAAGAACTCTAATTAAACACTAACTCTATCTAAATTAACCCCTAAAAAAATCTATAAATAGAGGTCCTCACACCCTATTTTCGTATCAAATCATAAACCCTAAGAGAAGTAGGTCTGAAAACCCCCTAGCCTCCCATAAACCCTAGTTTTGGAGTCCCAACTCCTTACCTAATATCCCTCCTTCGATTTTAGCCTAAAAAACACCTAAAAACGCTCAAAAAACACTCCAAAATCCATAACAAACTCGAAAAGTCCAGATCAAAAAAAGGAGATACCTTGCCTCGGAGATCAGAAATCAAATCCGGATACAGAACGAAGCAAGGAGTACGGTACAAGAAGCAATTTTTGTCGGATCTGAGGGAACAAGGTCTTTGCTACCGGAAAGGTATAATCTCTTATTTTTTTTATTATCTAGGTTTTTTTAGCAATTTAATTTATTTGGAAAGTTAGTAGAGACTGGCTTTGGCCGGGCGGGGTTGGTGCCTAACACCTTCCAACCCCGTAACATGATCCCCGAATTCAATTTTTTTTTTGGGTTCTAGATTAGTTTTTTATCCGTTTAGAGTCATTGATCGGTTCCTAGACCGTAATAACTAGGTGGCGACTCCTAAACTTCAAGGGTCAAAAGCGGATCCGCATACCCCGTGGATCGAGGGCGCTTTCAGTGGCGACTCCACTGGGGACATTGAGGATCAGACTTGAAAAACCCCAAGTATGGGTACGTTGCCATATTGACCTAGTTTTTATTTTATTTTATTTTATTTTATTATTTATATTTTTTTAGTTCAGTTTATGTTGTTTGTTTATTTGTTTGTTTATCTTTTATTGTTCGATTATTGATTGTGTTGGACTTTGAATATCGGATATTTTGGCATATTATTCTTATGGTTCAATCAAACATTATATTTGTGGTTTAAACGAGGTTTGTTTAGGGTGATCCTAAATAACGAAGGATTTCGGAATGGTTGATTTTATTGAAGGCAGTACGATGATTGTTGGACCATGAGTTTTGGTTTTTTATTACGTGTGTAGGTTTTCTTATTTTTTAGGGTGCATGCGATTGATTCTTGGACATTGTTTTGCTTTCTTTTAAAAATTTAAAAAAATAAATGTGTAATCAACATTTTTCAAATAAAATAACTTTTTTTAGGAAAGTAGGGCTGTCCATTGACAGCAAGAAGGAAGGAAATAAAAAAAAAAGGTTTTTTTTTTTAAAAAAAATTTTGTTTGAGGTTCTGTCAACAGCAAAGGTAGTGTGGGGTTGGTGTGTCATGAATAATGACATAGGTTTCCAGTTTTCACACCATCTTAACAGTAACATTAGTGAGTGTGAAGGGTGTGTCATTAATAAATTTGTCTCTTCTTATTCCCACACCATCTTCTCCAATGGTTTAAAACAAGAGTTCATGTCGTCTTCTTCAACAAGAGACCGAACTTGTCTCTTGGTTCGATTGGCCGAAGCATCCACCCGATCAGTTTTTTTATTGAAGTGGTTGACTTCTTTGGACGTAAGTCCCTTCAAAACCGACTCAAGTTAAGCGATGGAAATTAATCTCTCTTCCTCCTACCGAAGCAAAATTCAGATTTTTCTTTTTTTTTTTTTTTTCTTTTGGTAAAAAAAAATCTCTGGTCCAAAGCGAAAATCATGGTTCAAATTGTAGAAGCCACTCAGCGAAACGTCTTTGCTACAGTTTTGAGTTCCAATGGAGCGTTAATGGCGGACGGTTTTGTTTTTATTTTGCAAAATCTAAAAAAAAATCATCTAAACTTGAATGGATCTCCGGATGGGTTGTCGATTCGAAAGAACTCAGTGATTTCTTTAAAGCAAAAACCTGTCCAATGGAGATCAACATGGATCAGGTAGAGAGGCCAAAACCAGTCGTTCTCTGTTGAGAATGATGGCTGTAGGGAAAAAGACGATGAACATTGGAATTAATGGTGTTTTAAAGAAGAATTTTTTTTACAGCCACACCACCATGAAAAATAGAACGTTGGGTTGCCTTGCAGTCAGTTTTCTTTCTCTTCTTTTTGTTCTGTTTCAGCACATTTCGGTCTGTTTAAAAATGACACAACCTTTTGTTTTATTTTTAACATAGAAATTATTTTGGAATCGAAATTTCTGATGAAAGAAATAAAAATCTTGAAGAAGAAGAACTTCTATTCTTGTGATCATGCCCCACATCGTTGATTCAAGCTCCTGATCATAAGGGTAAAAAATTCTTTTTCTTATTGAATAAAAAGTTTTCAGAGAAATTGTGATAAGGATTGGTTGGAGTATCTTTAATTTGAATTCGATAGAAAGGGTATTAAGAGACTAGAAAAAAATGGATTTCTAATTAAAACGAATGCCGATTTTTTTTAGAATCATTATTTCTGTAAACTCCTCTTATTAAAATTCTTTTAAGGATTTTCGATTAAAACACCTTCACGTGTTGGTTTCTTGCAAGAACCCCCTCAAGCTATTATTAACACATCAATGTTCATTTGTAACACACCAATCCATATACGAACGATTATTTATTCTAAAAAAAATATATAAATTTGTTTTTGGTGTGTTGTGGGTAAACATTGGGTGCTAATAATATCAATTTGTATTCCAATTGCTATAAAGGACTAACATTCATAAATTTTTGATAGCAAACAGATTGATGTGGCAATTTTTGGGTGTGATTCTTAATAATTTTCTATCTTTTTGTTTAAGGTTGATCATAACATCTTGTTCCAACAATTATCATTCTGTACTCAGCTTGATTTCCCTTGAAATCCCAATTTGTCTAAGGTCACCCCCAAATAACCCTTGATGGGAATACATAAAGAAATAATGTTGATTTAAATGTTTGCTTCTAACATGGATATATGCTTGATATGCATATCTTTAATCATGTGATTCGAATGGTGTTGATCTTGATTAAATAGCCATATGATTGGGATAGTGTTTACTTCAATTTATTATTCATGCAATTCAAGTTATAATGATTGGATTGATTGGGCCTATCGGCCCGGGCACACCCCACCCTGTTTTGCACACACCACATGCACGTTTACTGTTTTACTTACTTACATGTCCCGTATAGCCAACGTGGCACTAGTGCGTGGCCCGGTCTCTTCGGAGATGTGAAGTCATTCATGAAAACCACAACTCCAGTCACGTACCTTAGGGTATATCAAACTGGGGCATCAATACCGTCTGATCAAGTGATTCTGAGAAGTATATTGATGCACCCAAGCTGGAGCGACTTGAGCCTTTGACCTATTGTAAGCCACACAGTCACACGTCTCGATTGCCAACGTAGTACTAGTACGTGGTCGGTCCCCTCGTGTAAAAGATAATCTAAGTATATCAATTGTACTTCTTGCTTAAAATCGGTGCCTAAGCAAGATTTTGCCCCGCTGTACCTTACTGTACGTGGGGGATAGACTAAATCTATTCTATACGAAAGGTATTTAAGTGGGCCCTTTCTCAGCATTGTGCGCCACCTCTCAACTGGAGATTAAACTGGCTATTTTTGACTTCAGAGAAGTGAATTGAAGTTTTAGATTATCACCTATATAGTATATCAAACCAAGCCACCACGTATCGAGAGGTATATAGGTGTGCTTGGGCAAGGGTGGCAAGATGAAAATGTATTGCACGTTGTAAGCTTAGAGTCTAGAAACCTTCCTAGTAGGTCACGACTCGAACTTATCGTGGGTGTTCCCGGGTTATTTATTGAATGGAACCTTTTGATTGATGAATGTGTGTGAATGATGTGAATTGTGAGATCAAGGTGTTTGATTGTCTTCAAGGATCAAAAATGTTGTTTTTAAAAATTAAAATGGGTGCACCGACCCAATAAAGAATCCATTCTTTTACGATAATGACCCAATCCATCGCGATCCAACAATCATGATGGACCGAGCCATTTTGGAGATCAAATTTTCAAAGAAGAAAAGGAAAATATTTTTCAAAAAGAATATTTTCCAAAAGAAGTGTTCTCTAGAAAAAATGCTTTCCAAGAAAAAAATATTTTTCAAAAAACGTTTTCCATAAGAACAAGATTTCCTGAAAGAAAAATATTTTCTAAATAAAAAGAAAATTTACATTTTACATGGACCCTGGAAGAGTACTAAAATACCCTTTTGTGTCAAACCAGGATGCTAGTCACAGGCGATAACCCAATCGATCAGTTAGTCAAAACGACCGTCATAAGAATGCACCGTGTAGAGAAGATCAATTTTGGGAGATTCATGTTGAGGAGTGCTCTCTACTTCCACGAATTTGAGATAGACTGGAACCTATTACATGCTATGGCTAAGCGATGAAACCCCTATCTTCACATATTCCACATGGGGTATATGCACTTGTGCCCCACTCACGAGGATTATTGTGACATCATGATGATATCCACTTCAGGACCTCTAGTCAGGCCCTCATTGAAGATCGGATATTCTGGTGACCTCACCACATGACTGAACATTCCCAAAGAAGAAGCCAAGGCCCTAGTCCATGACGGGAGATTGAACTTAGTACCTTTATTGGGCCCATATCGCTCCCGCAGTCATCCTATCAATGTAAAACTCGAAGCTGGCGAGCCACAAGAGATTATCGATTATGCCTAGGAATCCTAGCCCAATACATACTGACCTTTAATAGTGATGGCCAAACTATCCCTGAGTCCTTCATAGATATAGCCTCTCAACTCTCAAGGAAAGCCAACCCGGTACCTCTCATCCTAGCTGAAACTTTCTCAGGTTTAGATGCCATAAAAAATGGTGAGAGGGAAAGCTTCAAAGGAAGCCCCTATTTACTCTATATGTGACTTTGTGATCGTCTCAAAATCGTAGATGTTCCCTCAAACCTCGAATATGGGCCAGAATACTTTTTTAAGAGATACCTGTTAGTGCGTCACAACTCAGTCAAAGCTTGGAGCAAATGGTTAGACTCTCGCCTTGCCTGTCATATCAGTTTTAGGTGCCCTTGGTGGATGACTGATCCCCCTGTTCTAGGAACCAAAGGATCTTACTATGTCGTCTGATTGGTTTAGAAGATTCATCTTTTTACCATCCTAATCTGATCCCAGAACAGTACGACGTACCTATAGAGTTATCCTTACCCCAGCACAAAGCTTTCTTCCCCCCCGAACCTTTGACTGAAAAGTTAGTGCACCTCATCGAGAAAGCTTGGAACAAGCACACCTTAGGGTATCCAGACGGACCAGCAGAATTCAAAGAGCCAGTTGTTAGAGCCAAGAGGACCATCAAGACAAAGCCAAACGCCCATGTAAAAATAGTTCAAGTCAAAATTGTTGAATGATGTTTTTAATAAGAACATATTTTTTGTCAATCATTGTCAATAAGATTATCTTTCTTTTTAAATAAATATTTATTTCCTTTTCGAATACTCATTGTGTGAATGGATTAATTAATGGATTGGTGCACAAACCTCAATAAAATGATTTCTTAAAATGTTATCAAGGGGGTAATACTAAAATTGACTAAATCTACCTTTGATGGGGTCATATAGGATTATCATTGCGCCCAAATTCAAGCGTCCACCTCCTAGTTGGAGTCTTAAGTCCAGTAGGTTAGAAAGAACCACAGTACCAAGTCAACAAGCAGAGGCTTCAGAATCTGAGCTCATAGAGATCCGTAAGATCTTGGCAGCCTTTGCCCATGATATCAACAATATAAAGGCAAAGTGAAATGTTAGAACAGACCTCGGAATCGACGGGAAATCCTCTAGATGACCCGAAGGGAAAAAAGGTAGAAGAGAAACGTCCACGTGAAGTCTTCGAATTCGACGGAGACGAAGAGTATGTTGATGAAAATCTGGCGTTATCTAACAGAATGTCTCAATTGGAGTCAGCTATGAAAAGTATAAAGGGTATTGATGAAATTGCAGCAGGCATTGAAGCTCTGAATCGTATCCCTAGAATCCATTTGCCAGAGAAGTTTGTGATGCCTGAAATGGACAAGTTCAGTGGGACAGGGTGTGCGAAAATACATCTTAAGGTGTATGTTACCAACATGCGCACTATGGGGCTCAGCGACGAACAAATGACATTATTGTTCCAAAGAACTTTATCAGGATCAGCACTACGTTGGCTAATGTCTCAAGATCCAGTTACTGTGGGTACATGGGAGAACATGTCAAAGGCCTTCTTGCATCAGTATAAATACAGTACTGAGATTGAGACCTCAAGAAGGGATTTGGAAGCAACTAAACAGAAAAATGGGGAGACATTCACTGATTTGATTGGTCGTTGGAGGGCCAAGGCTACTCAAATATGGGATAGACCTTCGGAGAAGGAACAAGCAGCGATTATCCTAAAGATCCTCTCTCAAGGATATGCTCAGCACCTAGTGGCCCAATACCTCCCTACTTTTGAATCCTTGCTACAAGCCGGAAGCCAACTCGAGGATGCATTTGCCTCTGGGATTCTTTCCAACCCCTCAGATAACAAGCCTAAGAAACCATATGTTCCCAAATCTAATATCAACCATACTTACATCGCCAATACCTCCGTTACCCCAGCTCAACCCCCGGCCAGGGCTAATAACCAAGTTCACCCAAGTCAACCTCGAACTCCGGGTCAATTTACCAATTTAGGGATGACCCTTACCGTAGCTTTGCAAAAACTATTGAAAAAAGGGTTGCTTACCCCAATTCAACCTTGACCTTTACCAAATCCCTTACCAACCGGACACAACCCCAACTTATTCTGTGAATTTCATCAAAATCCTGGCCATCACACGGATCGATGTATCACCTTGCGCCATGCCATTCAAAATCTTATTGATAACAAAAAGATCACAATCCTAGCCCACCAAATGTCACCACTAATCCACTACCTACCTATCAACCTCCACCAACCCTAAATATGGTTTCTCACACCTCATTGCCATTCGATCCCGTCTCTCTTATCCACCCAATCCAAGTCAAACCGCCTAGTTACCACCTTTCCGGGATAACTTTTACTGATGAGGTTTTCATTACGAATTATGAACCATTTGATTTAACCTCAGATGATACATATTGTTTATCCCCGCCTCACTACGATAGTCCCACATTCACTAGTTACCTGTTGGGCCAAATGAATCTGAAAAGTCCTGTACCTTTGACAGACGAAGATCCATACTTGTTGACTGAAGAAGATGAGCCTTTCTTCTTTTCCTGTGATGAAGTTAGACATATGACTTGAGGGGGAAGAGTTTTTAAGCCACAAGAACTCTGTGTTAATAATCCTGCAGTCCTAGCAAGAAAAGAAGGAGAAGATCCCACCAAGGAAAGCATCGAAGAAGATATTTCCGTGATCAAGAAGTTGAAAAAATCAGGGGCCAATATCTCAGTATGGGGTTTACTCATGGCTTCCACTACTCATAGGGAGGTTGTTCTCAAAGCACTAAACACAGCCCAAGTCTCCCTTGAAATTTCTCCAGATCAGCTGGCCAATATAGTAAGGGCAACTTACGTAGAGAATATCTATCCTTCTCGGACTCAGATTTTCTGAAAGAAGGGGCAAGCCACACTAAGCCGTTACACATTACAGTTGACTGTAACGGGATAAGGGTACCTCTGGTTTTGATCGATAACGAGAGTGCACTGAACGTTTACCCATTAAAAAAGACTACTTGTTTCGGGTTTAAGGCTGAAGATCTCAAGCCCACTAATCAAGGTGTTAGAGCCTATGATAACACCAAGAGGGATGTACTGGGAATTTTGCACCTTCGATTGTCCACAAGCATAGCTGAATTTCCTGTGAAATTTTAGGTTATTGACATCCAGTCTTCTTTCAATTTACTGTTAGGGAGACCATGGTTACACCAAATCAAAGCCATCCCTTCTACGCTACACCAGAAGGTCAAGTTTATCAAGGATGGGCTAGTGATTACTCTCCATGGAGATGCTGAAATTGTAGGGATTATAAACAGTGCTGAAACTAAGGATGAGTCGTTGCTTGAGATTCAACCGGAACAACAGGGAGTAGAGCTTAGTGGGTTCGAATTTGAAAAGATATGCTCAATCCAATGGGATCAAGCCATGAAAGAATATTTTCCAATGGAAAATACCTCTAATTGTTACATGGCCAATATATTCAAGAAAATGAGATTTTTCCTTGAAGATCATAGTGTCTTAGTGATGTCAGTTGAGAAAAGGATCCCAAATCCTCAGTCTGTAATCAAACCCGCTGTTGGGTATCTCTCAAATTATCATATAGTTAGTTATGTGTTGCATGTCAAGGCTGGGTCTGTCAGTCCCATTAGTCCTATTCAGTCTGACACGCCAGTTGAGTCCTTTATTTCTGTTGAGTTAAGTAAGTTAGTTGTTTCTGCTGAGTCTATTATTTCTAGTGAGTCTATCAAGTCTGCAATAAGTCCTATTATCCCATCTCTTTTTAATGAAATGAAAGAAATTTTTGATTACCCCGAGCATAATAATAATTTAACTAATAATCTGACTTCGGAGGGAGAATCTTCTAACGAAGAACCTCCCCCTGAAATAATCAAATTACTTGAACAAGAAGAGGAACGTCGGGCTCAACCTTTAATAGAGGAAGTAGAGGTTATCAACCTCGGAACAAAAGAAAGCCCTCAAGAAATTTGGATAGGGGTCACATTGTCTCCCGATGAACGCAAAGGGATAGTAGACTTGCTTAGAAAGTTCAAAGACGTGTTCGCGTGGTCTTACGAGGATATGCCGGGGGTAAGCACAAAAATTATTCAACATCGGATTCCTTTATATCCTGATGCTCGACCAATCAAACAGAAACTTCGACGTATGAAGCCAGAATGGACTCTAAAAATTAAAGAAGAAGTTACGAAGCAGATTAACGCTGGATTTTTGAAAGTAGTAGAATACCCTGAATGGATTGCCAATGTTGTCCCGGTGCCGAAAAAGGATGGAAAAGTTAGAATGTGTGTGAATTTTAGAGACCTAAACAAAGCAAGCCCAAAGGATAGTTTCCCTTTACCACACATAGATGTTCTAGTAGACAGTACAGCAGGACATGCTTTATTGTCCTTCATGGATGGTTTTTCGGGGTACAATCAGATAAAGATGGATCCTCGAGATATGTAAAAAATGTCGTTCATCACACAGTGGGGAACCTTCTGCTATAAGTTCATGCCTTTTGGTTTGAAGAACGCTGGAGCCACCTATCAAAGAGTAGCCACGACTTTACTACATGATATGATACACAAGGAAGTCGAAGTCTATGTAGATGATATGATAGTCAAATCTAAGGAACGACTGGGGCACGTTACTACAGTAGGAAAGTTTCTCACAAGGATTCAAAAGTACCAACTCCGCCTCAACCCGCAGAAATGCGTATTGGAGTAACTTTTGGAAAACTATTGGGATTTGTGGTCAATCAGAGAGGGATCGAAGTAGACCCTGTGAAGATTAAAGCTATCTAAGAGATGCCGTCACCCGAGACTGAAAAACAGATTCGAGGTTTTTTGGGCAGAATCCAGTATGTTAGCAGATTCATCGCTCAACTCACCAACGTCTACGAACCTATTTTCAAGCTTCTCAAAAAGAATGAACCAACAGTTTGGAACGAGCAATGTCAAAAGGCTTTTAACCAAGTCAAGGAGTACCTCTTAAACCCACCTATTTTGGTCCCACCTACATCGGGTGAACCACTTCTTCTGTATCTGTCAGTCACAGAAGAAGCTATGGGATGCATGCTTGCACAGTATGACAAAGATACTCGCAAAGAGAGGGCTATATACTACATCAGTAAAAAGATGTTAGAATATGAACGAAAGTATTCGTCTCTCGAAAAAACTTGCTTAGCACTGGTATGGGCTACTCAGAGACTCCGACATTATATGTTATCTCATTCAATTATCCTGTTATCTCGGATGGATCCTCTCAAGTATCTTTTCGAAAAGTCGGCGTTGATAGGGAGAACCGCGCGATGGTTATTGTTGCTATCAGAGTTTGACATCATGCATGTTACACAGAAATCTATCAAGGGGAGAGCTGTAGCAGAATACTTGGCAGATCACCCTGTAGTACAAGGAATAAAGCCTATTGATCAATTCCCTGATGAGAACATCTTACATGTTAGAAAAGAACTGCAGAACCAAACATGGCAGTTGTACTTTGATGGAGCTGCCAATCAAAATGGGTATAGAATAGGGGCAGTCCTGTTTCTCCGAAAGGATGCCACATTCCTATTGCTATTAAATTAGCCTTTTCGAACACTAATAACACGGTTGAATACGAGGCATGCATCGTGGGGCTTGAAGCTGCTTTGAACTTGGGCATTTCAAAAATTAAAGTTTTTGGGGATTCGACCTTGGTTATACATCAGTCATTGGAAGAATGGAAGACTAGGGATGAGAAAATGAAACCTTATCATGAGTATTTGTTAAACTTAGTCAGTAAGTTTAAAGCTATCATGTTCCAACACTTGTCAAGGGAGGATAATAGATTTGCTGACTCCTTAGCAACTTTATCTTCAATGATCCACTTGGCCTCTGGCATGGAATTGAGACCGATCACTATTGAAGTTAAAGACAAACCCCCTTAATGCCATCAGATCAACATTGCTACTCAACTACCCGATGGAAAGCCATGGTACACAGACATAAAGAAAGTGTTGGAAAAATAAGATTCCCAGAAGAAGCATCGAGGAAGGAACGACAAACCCTACTAAGATTAGCATCTCAATTCATCCTATGCGCAGGAAGTTTATACAAAAGGTCTTATAATGGGATTCATTTGTCGTGTGTTGATAAAGATCAAGCTGAACAGATAATGGTTGAACTACACTCAGGAGAATGTGGCCCTCACATGAGTGGAAAAATGTTAGCTAAGAAAATTATGAGACAAGGATACTACTGGCCCACGATGGAAACAGATTGTCATCACATGGTCAAAATCAATCATAAGTGCCATATACATGCGAACCTTATACATGTGCCACCATCTCAATTAGTGGGTCTGACTTCACCATGGCCATTCTCAGCCTGGGGAATTGACATTATTGGTAAAATATCGCCTAAGGCATCAAACGGGCATGAATACATTCTAGTTGCCATCGATTATTTTACCAAATGGGTCGAAGTTGCCTCTTATGCAGTCCTCACTGCATCTCGAGTTGTAAAGTTTATCCAAACAAACATCATCAGTCGATACGGCGTACCTTCGTAGTTGATCTCTGATAACGGGTAACACTTCAAAGCTGAGGTTATCAAATTGTGTTCAAAGTTCAAAATTTCACACCACAAATCATCTCCTTACCGCCCTCAGACTAATGGAGCAGTCGAAGCAGCTAATAAGAATCTCAAGACTATCATCAGGAAAATGTGTCAATCACATCGAGATTGGTCAGAAAAATTACCATTTGCATTATGGGCATATCGAACCTCAATTCGATCCTCCACTGGAGCTACTCCCTACTCCTTAGTGTATGGCATGGAAGCAGTCTTGCCAGTTGAAATGGAGATTCCGTCTCTCAGGATCTTATTAGAAAGTCAGTTGCTAGAAGCAGATTGGGTTCGCCAACGGTATGAAGAATTGAATTTGATCGAAAAAAAATGACTAAGAACGTTGTACCACGTACAAGTTTATCAAAGAAGAGTCGCCCGCGCATTTGACAAAAAGATCAAGGCCCGTCACTTACAAGTCGGGGACTTAGTACTTAAAGAGAATCGGGCACCTATCTTTGACCCTAGAGGGAAGTTCAAACCAAATTGGGGAGGTCCGTTCATCGTCAAGGAAATATTACCAAGAAAAGCTGTCAGACTTCAAGATCATAATGGAATCGAATTACCAGGACCAACCAACTTTGACCAAATCAAACGGTACTACATTTAAGAAGGCCATCTTTGGCTGAGTCAATCCCCATATTACCCAGTTACCTAGTTCAACATATCCTTTCTCAACCCCTTTGCAGCCTTTTCAAAAAGAAAAATTATGCCTTTTTTCTTTCTCAGCCCGATCACCTAACCTAGGGAAGGGAAGCTTCGAACTACGTTTTGGTCTGATCCCAAAATTCTGGGGTACGTAGGCAACCTGAGAAGTTACTTCAGGCCAGACCACATCAAAATAAAAAAAAAATCTATGCCCCCATACAGCAAAAAAAAATAATAATAATAAAAAAAAAATTCAAAAGAAAAGAAAAATATCTTCAAAATGGGGAAGAAAATTTTTAAATGAAGTTCCACACAAGGGACATTTGGGTTTTGAGCCTCAAAATTCCTTCTTTTTATACCCAGTCCTAAGCCTACCCATGAAAGTCCTCCTAAGTACCGTGCGAAAAGTTAAGGAAGATAGCAAAGCATGATCAGACAGCTACTTCTGAAGTTCAGATAGGAAGAAAAGAAAAAGAAGAAAAAAATGCCTACCGGGCTGAAAACCCCAAAAGGGCGACTTAGGCAAAAATTAAGGCAAGCTCGCAAGGTTGAAAATCCGAAAGGACAACTTTGACAACAATCAAAGCAAAGAAAAAAGAAAAAGCTCGCTAGATCGAAAACCTGAAAAGGCGATCTAGGCAAAAGCTAAAGCAAGCTCGATAGAATGAAAATCTGAAAAGGCGATCTAGGTAAAAATTAGAGCAATAAAGAAAAACAGAAGAAAATCCCAAGTTGAGAGCAGTCCGAGCTGAAACATCAAAAGTCTGAATAATCAAGTTCAATACTTAGCTTAAACCAGGCATAGACTCAAAAGGCACAAGTATCTTGTCTACGATCGATCTGAAAATGTTTACTTCCCCAAGTGAACTAATGAAGAGAAGGGTGGATTCTATGATGAGTCTCAAAAGGAAATATTTTGTTCTCTTGAGCCTAACTTAAAATCTTTAATAAAATCAACCAATATTAAAAGTTGGATATTTATTGCGCTTGTGGTAGTCAAATATTTCAAACCTTTATACAAGGGGCATTTTCTTTCTCCTTTAATGTAACTTTTCCCCCTTATACTAAGGGCATTTTTTTTAATTTTTGCATGATGTGTTCAATTATCTTCAATGCCACGTACATTGTCAAACTAGGGGCATTTTGTCTTTGAGCAATGTTAATCCTAAAAAAATAATAAGAACCCCAAACTTAAGGTTACCCTCTTGATAACAGTTTTTCGAAAAACTTTTGAGGTTCAAAAGAAATAAAAAACTCAGGTTTTAAATTCATAAAACTTTTTGGATAAAACCTTGAGGTTCAAACAAAATTACTTTGGATATCACATTGACTCTGCCCAGAGATTAACTAATAATTCGCTTACCTAGAGTAGGAGATATGGCATTCTTTCATTCCAAGATTCCTTTTCAGATCCAATCATTCTTAGATTCGATCATTTCTCTTCCAGATTTATTATCTTTCAGATTTATTCATTCTCCGATTCATTCCAATCATTCTTCTCCAAATTCATTCATTATTTCCCAAAATTCCTTCATTCCTCTGCTAGTTTTGCTCAGTTACCATCAAGGGTTACCTTGGATTTTGCTCAGTTACTGCCAAGGGTTAACTTGAATTTTGCTCAGTTGCCGCCAAGGGTTATCTTGAATTTTACTCAGTTGCCGCCAAGGGTTATCTTGGATTTTGCTCAAATGCCGCCAAGGGTTATCTTGGATTTTGCTCAGTTGCCGCCAAAGGTATATCTTTGGTTTTCCTTAGTTACAGTCGAGGGTTTTCTCGAAATTATGCTCAGTTTATACTCAATTTATGCTTAGATTATGCTTAGGTTATGCTCAAATTATACTCAGATTTTACTCAGTTTCACACAGTGCACACATTTGCACTTTTTAGTGAGGGAGAATTCTTTAAAATTCAAGGATCTAACACCGTCAGTGAGAGTTTGCGCTCAAGGACCTGACAACCTTTTAATTCAGGGAGAGCTTTACCCTCAAGGATCCGAACACCCCGACGAATTACTAAATCAGACTGCAAAATGAACTGTCACTAGCTTTGGCATTCAGATATCGCACTATCTACCAAAATAGATTTGCTATCTAGTTTGCTTCAACCCTCTGCCAAAGAGGGGCATCTGCAGACAATCCCATTTTTGCATCCGCCTAATTAATCAACTCGTCAACCAGATCGCAATGATTCCCAATGATGGATGTGTATTCCATTGCTTTATTTTGTTACCAGATGTGTTTCAGAAATCCGGATGAGGTATCTCGAACTGACAAAACCTTAGAAACCACGCTACGCTAGGAAAATACGACTCCAGAAACATAGAAATCATCTTGCAGACCCAAAAAGAAGTTTCATGATAAAAATCACTAAAAATTGACCAAATTACCAAAATACCCCTAACATCAAAACAACCCTAGAGCCTACGTTACGATTAGGAAAACCCTTTCGAACACATAAAATAACAAATCGAAACCAAATAAATCATTTCCCCAATTTTTACAGAATTTGATAAAATTACAAAATACCCCTAATAAAGTTCACAACCATTTCACACAAAAAATTCTATAAATGACACAAACTAATATTTCCATTGAATTCCTTACGAAAAATCGATTCTAAAACATCCTAAACATTAAAAACCGACTTAAAACGTGAAAAGTCCTATTCGGGGGTAAAACGGTAATTTCACAATTTTCATAATTAAAAATTTCGAAATTAATAAATAAAATATTAAATAATTAAAGTGAAACATTAATGAAATTAATTTAAAATTTTGAACCAAAGAAATCGATCAATCGGGCTCTCAGGCAAAATTGTTGAGGGTTCGTGAGATATTTCTTTAAGGACCCCTCCATTTGGGGGTCCAAAGAATTAAAGATATAATAGAGGGGGGTTCTCCAAAAATTTAAAGCCAATTAAGCAAGACTAAGGTCAAGGTATTAAAGTCAATCAAGTGAGACTAAAATCAAAATTAAAGTCAATTAAACAAGACTGAAGTCAAGATATTAAAAGTCAATCAATTAAGACTAAAGTCAAAATATTAAAAGTCAATCAAATAAGACCAAAAGTCAAAATCATAATAGAGTTCTAATTAAATAATAACTCTATCTAATAGAGTTCTAACTAAAATACAACTCCACCTAAAACAATTCTAATTAAAATACAACTCTACCTAAAATAATTCTAACTAAAACACAACTCTAATTAAAAGAACTCTAATTAAACACTAACTCTATCTAAATCAACCCCTAAAAAAATCTATAAATAGAGGTCCTCACACCCTATTTTCGTATCAAATCATAAACCCTAAGAGAAGTAGGTCTAAAAGCCCCCCTAGCCTCCCATAAACCCTAGTTTTGGAGTCCCAACTCCTTACCTAACATCCCTACTTCAATTTTAGCCTAAAAAATACCTAAAAGCCCTCCAAAAACATTCTAAATTCTATAACAAACTCGAAGAGTCCAGATAAAAAAAAAGGAGATACCTTGCCTCGGAGATCAGAAATCAAATCTAGAAACAGAACGAAGCAAGGAGTACGGTACAAGGAGCAATTTTTGTCGGATCTGAGGGAACAAGGTCTTTGCTATCGAAAAGGTATAATCTCTATTTTTTTTTATTATCTAGGTTTTTTTAGCAATGTAATTTATTTGGGAAGTTAGTAGAGACCGACTTTGGCCGGGCGGGGTTGGTGCCTAACACCTTCCAACCCCGTAACATGATCCCCAAATTCAATTTTTTTTTCGATTCTAGATTAGTTTTTTATCCGTTTAGAGTCATTGATCGGTTCCTAGACCATAATAACTAGGTGGCGACTCCTAAACCTCAAGGGTCAAAAGCGGATCCGCACACCCCGTGGATCGAGGGCGCTTTCAGTGGCGACTCCACTGGGGACATTGAGGATCAGACTTGAAAAACCCCAAGTATGGGTACGTTGCCATATTGACCTAGTTTTTATTTTATTTTATTTTATTTTTTAGTATTTATATTTTTTTAGTTTAGTTTATGTTGTTTGTTTATTTGCTTGTTTATCTTTTATTGTTCGATTATTGATTGTGTTGGACTTTGAATATCATATATTTTGGCATATTATTCTTATGGTTCTATTAAACATTATATTTGTCGTTTAAACGAGGTTTGTTTAGGGTGATCCTAAATAACGAAGGATTTCGGAATGGTTGGTTTTATTGAAGACAGTATGATGATTGTTGGACCATGAGTTTTGGTTTTTTATTACATGTGTAGGTTTTCTTATTTTTTAGGGTGCATGCGATTGATTCTTGGACATCGTTTTGCTTTCTTTTAAAAATTTAAAAAAAAAAATGTGTAATCAGCTTTTTTCAAATAAAATAATTTTTTTTAGGAAAGTAGGGCTGTCCATTGACAACAAGAAGGAAGGAAATAAAAAAAAAGTTCTTTTAAAAAAAAAAAAAACTTGTTTGAGGTTCTGTCAACAGCAAAGGCAGTGCGGGGTTGGTGTGTCATGAATAATGACATAGGTTTTCAGTTTTCACACCAACTTAACAGTAACATTAGTGAGTGTGAAGGGTGTGTCATTAATAAATTTGTCTCTTCTTATTCCCACACCATCTTCTCCAATGGTTTAAAACAAGAGTTCATGTCGTCTTCTTCAACAAGAGACCGAACTTGTCTCTTGGTTCGATCGGCCGAAGCATCCACCCGATCAGTTTTTTTATTGAAGTGGTTGACTTCTTTGGACGTAAGTCCCTTCAAAACCGACTCAAGTTAAGCGATGGACATTAATCTCTCTTCCTCCAACCGAAACAAAATTCAGATTTTTCTGTTTTTTTTTTTTTTCTTGGTAAAAAAAAATCTCTAGTCCAAAGCGAAAATCATGGTTCAAACTGTAGAAGCCACTCAACGAAACGTCTTTGCTGCAGTTTCGAGTTCCAATGGAGCGTTAATGGCGGACGATTTTGTTTTTATTTTGCAAAATTTAAAAAAAAAATCATCTAAACTTGAATGGATCTCCGGATGGGTTATCGATCCCAAAGAACTCAGTGATTTCTTTTAAGAAAAAACTTGTCCAATAGAGATCAACATGGATCAGGTGGAGAGGCCAAAACCAGTCGTTCTCTGTTGAGAACGATGGGTGCAGGGAAGAAGACGATGAACATTGGAATTAATGGTGTTTTAAAAAAGAATTTTTTTTACAGCCACACCACCATGAAAAATAGAACGTTGGGTTGCCTTGCAGTCAGTTTTCTTTCTCTTCTTTTTGTTCTGTTTCAGTACATTTTGGTCTGTTTAAAAATTACACAACCTTTTGTTTTATTTTTAACATAGAAATTATTTTGGAATCGAAATTTCTGATGAAAGAAATAAAAATCTTGAAGAAGAAGAACTTCTATTCTTGTGATCATGCCCCACATCGTTGATTCAAGCTCCTGATCATATGGGTATTGAATAAAAAGTTTTCAGAGAAATTGTGATAAGGATTGGTTGGAGTATCTTTAATTTGAATTCGATAGAAAGGGTATTAAGAGACTAGAAAAAATGGATTTCTAATTAAAACGAATGCCGATTTTTTTTAGAATCATTATTTCTGTAAACTCCTCTTATTAAAATTCTTTTAAGGATTTTCGATTAAAACACCTACACGTGTTGGTTTCTTTCGAGGACACCCTCAAGCTATTATTAACACATCAATATTCATTTGTAGCACACCAATCCATATACGAACAATTATTTATTCTAAAAAAAATATATAAATTTTTTTTGGTGTGTTGTGGGTAAACATTGGTTGCTAATAATATCAATTTGTGTTCCAATTGCTATAAAGGACTAACATTCATAAATTTTTGATAGCAAACGGATTGATGTGGCAATTTTTGAGTGTGATTCTTAATAATTTTCTATCTTTTTGTTTAAGGTTGATCATAACATCTTGTTCCAACAATTATCATTCTGTACTCAGCTTGATATCCCTTGAAATACCAATTTGTCTAAGGTCACCCCAAAATAACCCTTGATGGGAATACATAAAGAAATAATGTTGGTTTAAATGTTTGCTTCTAACATGGATATATGCTTGATATGCTTATCTTTAATCATGTGATTCGAATGGTGTTGATCTTGATTAAATATCTATATGATTGGGATAGTGTTTATTTCAATTAAATATTCATGCAATTCAAGTTATAATGATTGGATTGATTGGGCCCATCGGCCCATGTTGTTTGGAAAAGGCCCCGGGGCACACCCCACCCTGTTTTGCACACACCACATACACGTTTACTATTTTACTCACTTACACGTCCCGTATAGCCAACGTGGCACTAATGCGTGGCCCGGTCTCTTCGGAGATGCGAAGTCATTCATGAAAACCATAACTTCAGTCACGTACCTTAGGGTATATCAAACTGGGGCATCAATACCATCTGATCAGGTGATTCTGAGAAGTATATTGATACACCCAGGCTGGAGCGACCTGAGCCTTTGACCTATTGTAAGCCATACAGTCACATATCCCGATTGCCAACGTAGTACTAGTACGTGGTCGGTCCCCTCGTGGGATGTCAAACCATTTACGAAAGCTACAACTCTTGAGTCGTACCCATAGGTATGTAAAAGATAATCTAAGTATATCAATTGCATTTGTTGATCAAAACCGATGCCTAAGCAAGATCTTGCCCCGCTGTACCCTACTGTACGAGGGGGATAGACTACGTCTATTCTAGATGAGAGGTATTTAAGTGGGCCCTTGCTCAGCATTGTGCGCCACCTCTCAACTGAAGATCAAACTGGCTGTTTTTAACTTCAGAGAAGTGACTTGAAGTTTTAGATTATCACCTATACGGTATATCAAACCAAGTCACCACGTATCGAGAGGTATATAGGTGTGCTTGGACAAGAGTGGCCAGATGAAAGTTCGTCATTTCATGTGAAAATTAGTTATCTTCCTAAATTCGAGGGTCTCTATATTTTATTGTTTAGCTTGAATTTTATCAAAAGTCTTATTTTTTATCTTAATGTCACGTTTTCTTAGGAATCAAGATTTCTAATTATATATCAAATGTAAAGGGTATTTTGGTCATTTTGTCAATTTATATGAATTTTTGTGAGAAGTTTCATTTTGGCCATGACATGACTATTTCTAGGTTTTGATTTCACATTTCCCTAGCATTAGAAGGTTTTTATGTTATCGAAGTGTGTAGCAATCCTGAGCGTACGTACTCCTTAAGTCAAGTATACATGTGTAGCGGTCCTAAGTATGCGTAATTTCTTAAGTTAAGCGTTCTAAAAAAAGAATGAAATAAGGATTGGAAAAGAATTTAACTGAAAAAATCGAAAGGTGACCTCTCACGAGCTTTCGACTCTACATATATTTTACACTTGTCATTAGAGATCCATAGCAATCGAGTGACGAGTTGTTGAATTAGACAATCACAAAATGGGTTGTCTATAGATGCCCTTCTTTGGTAGAGCGTGTAAGAAGAGTAGATGACAAATCTATTTGATAGATAGTATAGCATCTGAATGCCAAACTCAATGATATTTCATTTTATAGCCTAATTCAAAAATTAGCGTGGGCGTTCAAATCCTTGAGGGTAAAGCTTTTCCCAAACTAAAGGATGTTAACTCTTTGAGTGCAAGCTCTAATTGACAATGAGGGTATCACATTCTTGAATTTTGAAATCTTTTCTAATCCATCTAAATTGAGTAAAATCAGAGAAAAAAGAAATAAAAATTAAAATAAAACTGAACAAAAGCAAAATAAAATTTGAGTAAATTCGAGCAAAATCTTAGTGTAAATCGTAAATAAACTAAGCATAAATGAGCATGAACAGAGCATAAACAAACATGAACTAAGCATAAAATAAGCATAAATTGATCATAAAACTGAGCATACAAGGATCATAAAACTGAACATAAAATTGAGCATAAAATAAATATAGAACTAATCATAAATTAAGAATCCCATTTTATTCACTTTAGGCAAAAGAATATTGAATGAAGGGTCCTACTCCACCTACTCTGAATGAAAGAGTAATAAGCCGAATTTGAATAAATACAAATGAAACTTTGAAAATTCTTTTTATTTTTTAGAAAAAAAACTTGAAACTTGGGGTTTCAGGTTAGTATTTTTACTTTTTTTAAATCTCAGGGGTTTTATCTTTACTATCAAGAGGGTAAACCTCAATTTGGTTTGACCTTGTCATTTGGGGACTAAGCGACCTAACTTAGAAATTTTGCCACCAAAGACAAAAATACCCCTAGTTTCAAAGGGAAACCTCATAAAATTGAGTATATACTTCCTTAGAAAATGTCCTGGTGTAAGAAGGAGTTGTGACCTCCTAGATCAAGAATGACCTCATAGGGAGATTAAATAGGTTGAGAAATTTCATATTATTAAAAGCGAAATAAAGACCAACTTATATCCCTGACATTAAAATGAAGATTTTTGAGTCAGACTAGAAGAAATTGGAGCAACAGGTATTTTCCTTTTAAAAATTCATTAAGGGTTTTTCTTGTCCCTTAAATAGATTCACTGAAGAAAAAATATTAAATATTTAAAAAAGTTAAGCTTGATCGTCCGAGTCTACTATTTGTCTTGAGTTCTTGTCACATTTGCATAGGTCACCCTTTTGAGGTTTTTAATCTAATACCCCATTTTTTAATTCATATCTCGAGGAAAGTTAAGAGTAAACTTGTGAAAAAATTCTAACTAAAAACTTAGGGTAAAAATACTTGGATCTTAATAGGTCTGTTTACATTGAAAACCGACTTCGTCATTGGATTCAAAAATGTCAAAATATATACTTTAGCCTGTAAGTCGGCTCGAATTCAAGTTCGGATGAAAAAGTTGTGAAATCCTCGATTTCGTGTTGAGTGGGACCAAAAATAGTGAAATTTTGTTAGAGAGAGAATTAGAAAAATTTAACGTTACCATTAGGTCCGTAACGAAGAAATTTTCAAAATGGAACATTTATTCGTCAAATTCCGAGTCTGGGAAACTAAGATATCGTTGACCATCAAAATAAATAAAAAATTACAAAGATGCTCTCAACCTTGTTATAAAAATAAGCTGAATTTTTTTAAGTCATTATCTTCTTCTCCAAAGGACAAAACACCAGCCCACTCTCAACCCAAGGTTTTTGACTAATTCTCATCAAGCTCTATCGCAAATGGGTCTGAGTTGAACGTCAACGAAGAAGAAAAAATCGTCGGCATCGACAAGCTCCACGTTTTCATCACTTTAGATCTCCATTTCCCTTTCCTTATTTTCATACTCATCAAAAATTAGTGAGTGAGCTTGAATACAACCAACTTGGGGCTTCATCTCGTTAGTAGAAGACTCACCTTCTATTGTAGAAGAATAGAAGAGTTCCATCGTTGAATGATTTGCAAACCCTCACTCATTTCGCACTCAACTCAGTCCAACCTCTACTCTCGTGCCATTCAAACCATGATTTTCATAATAGCTCATCACCTTTAGCATCAACAAACTTTGATAGGGGACTCTCACTTCCTATTGGTAACCGTAGTTTTTGAAATATGCATTTACAAAATTTTATCGAACATGTGTTGAGTTTATAAATCTTAGAAACCTTTATTTGATTTGCATTTCATATTAAAATTAGAGATTTGATGTGTTTTTATCATGTTTAAATGTTAAATTTGTGGGTGGGTCAAGGGATTCGAAGAACGAAAAAGAAAACCCAAAAAAATGATTAAAAAACAAAAAGTTTGTGCAATTGTCAGTGTTGTCAGTAGAAGCTAGCATTACCACCACTACCTACTATAAGCTATTCTGGCAAGGCCACCAATAGAATCAAGCTTCTGCCATCGTCAGAAATTCTTAATCAAACTAACTTCTCATGACTTATACAAGTTTTCCCACCCTTTATTTCATTAAAAATATTTAAGTAAATATCCTCTTTAATTTTTACTTTTAATTTAATAAAATTAAGGTTTTACCCCCCCCCTTTTGGAATAATGGGAATGATTACAAGATTCAAATCTCAAAGGATCAAAATTTGAATTTTGGTTTCAAGAACAAAACGTTAATTTTGACGTTTTCGACAAATTTTCAAAAGTTAATATCATTCGCGTTATTTTGAATTAAGCTATAAAAATTCCATAGTGTCGAATCTCGTGCTCAAGACTTTCATTTTCAAAAACTCATTTTCAATTTTGAGAACTTTAAAAATTTAAGTTTCCGACACTTAACAAAATTTTCACCAACTTTTTCAGTTTTAGTAGTTTGACTTCGCACACTTATTAGGACCCCGTTTTAACAAAAAATTTATAAGTTTTTTATTGAATAATCAAAATGAAATTGAGAGCTTGAAAATAGGAATGTTGGATTTGAAAAGTTGAGAAGTGAAAACATAGAGAAAATGGGAAAATGGGATGAAACAGTAAAATGTTAGAATCACACCCGAGGGGTGATGTCTGCATTTTACAATGATGTATTGTATGTAGGTTGGTGAAGGGATATCTAAGGATAATGAGTGGTTGCATGTTTATTTAAATTTTGTTAGCGTAGATGCTTTGAGTTCTGTTATTTATTTTAGGCCAAGTGGCCACATTTGTATGGTATGAAACTAGATATCCATTCTCAATCTTGTATTGTTAATTTCTCATTTGTTTTAAAAGAAAAATGATATATATATATATATATATATATATTTTGTGAGCTGTTAAAGAGCTTGTGAATGCCTGGAAGGATAGTACATCATATCTTCTGGAGCAATGTAGTTCCTAGGATGTACAATAGGGATCACCAAGTTCATACGTGGTATGGGACACGTATGAAAGTGAAGTCACAAGTGGAATCTGGGTCCATTCTTTTCTATCTTTACCAGTGAACTAGCATTGTAAAGGTGGTCGTCTATGAATAGAGTTATACATTTTGGGAATCACATACACGTTTGATAGGCATAGACGAAGATGATTAGTTAGTGATCACTAACAATCTAGAAGCAGTCAAACGTTCTAACACATTGAAAAGAGACCCATTGCTTACGATCACGTCAAACGGCCCGCCTGAGCTGGATAAATGGTCAGCCAGTGTGGAAAGAACAGCAACCGACCACAAAATCAGGAACTAAAAGTGAGTGAAATGTTGTAAGATCATGTCCCTACTGGGAGTGATCCAGTCATGAATCCCAACTGTCTAATTCCACTACCCTACCATTATGTAATATGTATATGTTGTTCTAATTTGAATTATAAACTGAAAATCATGTTTCCTACTTCAATGTTGTCAATTATATTTGTATAAGAATGAAAATGTATAGTGAGTATTGAGGATTGATGTAATGTGAGTTTTAAAATATTTAGTTGCTCATCCCAGGCTATATGTACCAGTTACCTATAGTTTTATTTATAAAGTCTTGCATGTATTAAATGATTCAATTTGATTACTCGATCACGTTAGGTGAGATTATTAGTAGGAATTGTTTGTGGACCTATTGGGTAACCATTGTTACTCACCATTTACTTCCTATTTTTTTAGCTTTAGAGCCTGCTGCCTGTGAGGTAGTCATACAGCCATCGAACGAGGATCATCTGGTGGGTTATACTGATGATCAAAGTCCATTACCCGGTAAAAATTGGGACTACTTCCCCTAGGAGCCTGTTCGTCCCAAGAAAAGTATGTAGTTTTTCGATTCAGAGATTAGGTCCATGTTAGAGTGAGAGTACTTTTGTAATCCTGTATATTTGTTACCTTTTTGCACTACTATGATCTAACTCTTTGATGTTTGTAATTTAACATCTTTCGCATCTGGTATATTTTTGGCACATTCTATATATAGGATTTGTTGGTTTGGTTTATCAGGTTTTTAAGTTATGTATAACGCTAACATAAACAGAGGGAACCATGTCAAAATTTTGAGATGCCACCTAGTACCTCGAGGTGACCTTGGAATTTATGTTAGCTTTTGACGGAGCGTCACATTTAACCTAGTAAGATGAGGACTTTGCTTATGCCGTCTTTTTAGGTTTTCAACCTAACGAGGTCTATCTTTTTTCTTTTGCTATGACCTTTGCCTAAATTTTCCTTTCGGATTTTCAATCTATCGAGCTTTTATTTTTTTTATTCTTATTTTTTAATATCCTTTTAAATGTTGAGAATGCTATTTGAGTGTCGAAGGGTGTTGTCTATTTTAGACATTCGAGAAATCCTTCTTGGGAGTAAACCATTACCTTTTTAACCTTTAGTTGTGATACAAGAGCTTTTATAGGTAGGCTTAGGACAAGGTTTAAAAAAGAAGGATATAAGGTTCAAAACCCCAAAAAATGCCCCTATACTAGACTCTTTTTTATATGTTTTCTTATTTTTCTTCAATTTTGTATTTTCTACTTTTCTTCTAAAAGAAACATTTTTTGATATGATCAGGCTTGAAGTAACTTTTCAAGTTGCCTGTGTACCTTAGATATTTTTTTAGTATTAGACCAAAACGTAGTTCAAGGATACCCTTTCATTTTTTTTCTTATTGTTTTTTATCTCTTTTTATCATTTTTTTATGTGGTTAGGCCTAAAGTGACTTCTTAGGTTCCCAACGTACCCTAGATTTTGGGGATCAGACCAGAATGTAGTTCAAGGACACTCTTTCTCCTAGGTTAAGTGATCGGTCTAAGAAAGAAAATGCATTTTTTTGTTATTTTTTATTTTGAAAACTGTAAAAGGATGAAAAGGAAAATATGATTTAAGGGTCAATGAAATTGGCTTAGTTGAAGATGGCTTCCTCATATGTAGTATCGCTTAACTTAGTTGAGGTTAGTCGATTCTGGTAGTTCAATTCCATCATGATCTTGAAGGCTAACTACTTTACCAGACAATATCTATTTGATGATGGAAGGACCATCCTAATTGGTAAAAATATCGGGTTTCATACTATGTCTAGTCCTAAAGGAGGGGGTGAATAGGATATCTAAAATTTATTTCAATTTATCCAATTTTAACTTAGATTGATAATGTGACAATTTATTCTAAGTCATTCACCTATCTTCGATTTTGCACTTATGTCTCTAAAATGCATTTAATGAAAATACACTTGAAATTTAAACATTGATTTTCGTCATATCATTCAATGGTCCATTCATATAAGATTTACCTATTCGACATTCATGGCATCTTATGACATTCAAAGCATTCAAGTGTAAGTTGTGGAATCATAAAATATGCACGAGACATAAGACTTATAATGGTTCAGCAATGTGCCTACATCCATTTTCATGGAAAGTATCTAGTTTATAATTGAATAGTTGTTCACTTAGAATCTAAATATTTATGGCATGCCATACATAGCATAATATTCATTCATAACATGCATTCATCTAAGTGTAAATTAATAAAGGCATTTCCACAAATACGAGACAAGTATTTTATAGTGGTTCGGCAACGTTCCTACATCCACACCTAAGGTTCCTTCATAAGAACTAGGTATTCATTATTAAAAAGGTTTATGGTTCACTTCGAACCTTCTATATAGAATTTTCATACCTAGGCTAAATTCTAAAACCTTAAAATCGAGATAAACACATTCTTCCGAAATTGTGAATTTTGTTCCTCAAAATTTCACGAATCTCTACTCTTATCAAGAGTCCTAAACTCTAACAAGAGCTTGGTTTTTTATACGTTGAACTAAGTAACCTCATACATAGATTTGGAAATAAACAACCAAAATAATAAGGACTCACTCAACTCTTAATGTTTATCAATGGCAATCTTGAGTTCTTCGAGTCCTTGAGCTCACAAATGCATCTCAACGGTTGGATATTCCAGTCAAACTTTCAATTTTAGCTCCTTGTGATCACTTATTCCATCTTCTCTCTTTGCTCATCTTTCCATGAATGTACCAATATGTATGCAAGGTGAGCTTTGATGGTTGGAATGGGATCAAATGAGAGGTCTAAGAAGGTTGAAGGTGTTCACCTAAGTTAGACTCTCATGAGAGTAGAGAAGGCTCTCTAAATATGGAGAGGGGAGAGCTAAACATCTCTAGGGCTTGATCCCACCCACAAATAAACTCAAGAAATGAGTTTTAAAGGCATTTGAAAAATAAAAATTACCTACTGATGGCGCTAGGAGCTCTAACGATCATATTTTTAAATTTTCAAACCATTGGAGTGACTCACTCGACTAACCTAATGAATAGCCTGGCAGCGCTGATGAAACATAGACCTTATTGCCAGGGGCCTTAGTCATTTTACCCGATGATACCAGGTAAATTACCAAAATGTCTTTTTGGATCATTTTGAGCTTTATCTTACTTTTGGAAGTTCCATTGAACAAATCATTAGGGAATTTTGTAAATCTTACTAAATAGAAGGTCCTCAAATTTTCACTGAGGGGTAGGCCATGTATTAAGTGGGTAAAATTACCAAAATAGCCTTGTAACCATTTCGAGTCAAATTAAGTTCTCGAAAAGTTCGATAATGAAATGATTTGAGAATTTAGTAGATCTTACCTACATAAGATCCTCAAACACTCACCAAGGTGGATGATGGTCTAAGTGTGGTAAAATGATCAAAATACCCTTTATGACCATTTAGGACTCCTTAAAGCTCCGATGAATGAATGCGCCGAGGTATAAGATTTCTTTACCAATATGAGCCAACCTAATAATCGTTTAAGTGTTGGGGAATGGTCTAGGTGGTTTCATTATCTTTTAGAATTTATGCGCACATATTATGAGAATTTTGTCGATATATTTGAGATTGAGTAATTTTATCGAGGTCTTCACATGTATTCAATTGTAAACTGGTTTGACACACAACTTAAGTCTCGGAATTGAAAAATTGTGGAACTAATAGTTGGGTTTGAACTTCCTTCGAGGGTTGAAAATGAGTGTCTTATTTGTTTTAGAATCAGATTTTTCACTTGTATGCCTCGAACCTTTACTTTCTTGTCAAATATACGGGCAACTTGTCCCTGGTAAGCTTGTATATGATAAAAAACTCTAAGTCACTTTTCTTCGATCAAGCATTTGGAGTAGCTCAAGTCAAAAATCAAATTAAGTGCGATATGCCTAAAGGACAAGAGGTAATTTCTCATACCAATCACGGTGGGTTTGACACATCTTTCTGATAATGATCTTGAGGTTCTTGTTAGCTGCTTTAACTGCTCCCCTAGTTTGATCACGAGAAGAAAACCACTTGTGTTGTTGGATCTTTAATTTTTAACATAGAACGATAATCTTAGCTTTGAAGTGTAAGTTTTTATTAGAGATCAACTTAGAAGGTACTCCGTACCAACTAATGATGTTTGTTTGAATGAACTTTGCATCCTTGGAAATGGTGAGAACAATGCAAAATATGGCTTCTACCCAATTAGTATAGTAGTCTATGGCGACAAAGGTGAATCATGTTTGTTGGATGTTTTTGTGTAATTTTTTCAATGATGTTGATTCCTCACGTAGAGAAAGGCAAAGCTGATGTCAAACCAACTAATTGCAATAGAGGCATATGTATGAGATTAACATGTATCTGGTATTTATAGAAAGTTTTGACCATGTGATGACAGTCAGTCTCAATAGTTGGCTAGTAATACCTTTGTCATATAATCTTTTTGGCTAACATCTTTCTGCTCATGTGGTTTCACCTTTTCACAAATGTAACTCAACCATAATCTATTTTATTTGGTCCTCGCTAACATACAATAAGTGAATTCCGTCATAAGATCTCTTATAAAGATTTTCTCATGCACAAGATGAACTAAAATGTGAGCTTTTGAAGAATTAGTCATTCTTTTCTTGATGCCTCGCCTAGGAATGCTTGATTTTTCAACACTCTTTGAATATCGGTATACCATTACTTTTCGTCAGGTAGTGATGTTGACTTGATGGTAGTAAGATGGTTTATCTTCGATTTCCTTAGTATGGGGTCTAAATTTCATACTTGGAGGTAGCAAAATCATTAATGAAAGAGTGGTAAAGGCATCTACAAACAAATATGTTATCTTCCCTTAATAGGTGTTGGAACAGCATAGTTTTTAACTTCCACACCAAATTCAGTAAGTATTCAAGATATGATTTTAGCTTTTCATCCCATGTCTTCCATTTTTTTGTGATTGATTTGTAATCAAGGTAGAATCTCCTAACACTTTGATTTTATGATGCCTAGGTCTAGAGTAGCTTCCAAACCTACAATGCAGGCTTCATACTCAACCGTGTTATATGTGTTTGAGAATGCCAATTTGATAGCAATCACAATATGAGACTCTTCTTGTGAGAGTAGGACTACCCAAATTCTGTAGCCATTCTAATTTGCTACCTTGCCGAAGTACAACTGCCATACCCAATTTGGTGGCACTTTTTCAAGATTCAAAATATTCTCATCTGAAAAATATTTTGTAGGCCTCCTTCTTTCTATCACAGGATGATCTGCTAAATATTCTATAATAACTTTTCCCTTGATGGATTTCTATATGATATGTGTGATATCGAACTCAGATAGTAATAATAACCACCATCGTACAATTATCCCTGTTACTGCGGATTTCTTGAAGTGATACTAGAGAATATCCATTCGAGACAACAATATGACTGAGTGAGAGAGCATGTAGTATCAAAGCTTCGAAGTTGCCCATACCAATGCTAAACAAGTTTTCTTAAGCGACAAGTACTTCTACTCATATTCTAACATCTTCTTGTTGATGTAGTAAATAATCCTTTCTTTGTGATTGTCTTTATCATACTACGTTAGTATATACCCCATAGCTAACTCTAAGAATGATAAGTAGAGAAGAAGGGGTTCACCCAATGTAGGTGGAACCAAGACTGATGGATTAGAAAGATATTTTTTAACTTGGTCGAAAGCCTTTTGACAATGTTCATTCCATACTGTCGGCTCATTCTTATTGAGAAGCTTGAAGATGGGATGAATCTACTAACATATTCCAAGAAACCTTAGGATTTAATTTTTTACTCTTAAAAGGTGCCATTTCTTGGATCTTCCTTGGATCCATTTTGATTCCTCTCTTATTGAAGACAATTCAAAGAAGTTTTCCTAAGGTAACTCTGAACATGTACTTTTGCGGATTAAGTCACAATTGGAACTTCTAAATTCTTTCAAGGAATTTTCCTAAGGCAGCTTTATCATTGGTTCAGACTTGATAATCATATTGTCCACATACACCTCAACTTTTTTATGTATCAGACCATGAAGCAAGGTTTTTGCTACCTTTTGGTAAATAGCTATAGTGTTCTTTAGTCCAAAAGGCATCATCTTATAATAGAAGGTCCCCCACTGCATGACAAATGAATATTTTGGCATATCCCAAGGGTCCATCTTTATCTGATTATATCTGGAAAATCTATGCATAAATGACAATAGAGCATGCTCAGCCAAGTTATCAACCAAAACATTGATATGTAGAAGAGGGAAACTATCTTTTTAACTTGATTTGTTCAAATCCATGGAATCCACATACATCATGACCTTTCCATATTTTTTGGGAACAGGAAACACATTAGCAATCCATTCATGATATTTTACTACCCCAAGAAACTCAGCATTGATCTACTTAATAAACTTTACCTTGATCTTGAAAGTCCAATCTGGCTTTATTTGTCGAAGTTTTTGCTTAACTGGAGGAACATCTAGGTAGAGTGGAATTTGATGTTGGACGATGTATGTACTTACACCAAGAATATCCTCATAAGACCAGGCAAATATGTTCTTGAACTTCTTGAGCAAGTTCACAATCTCTTCTTGTTATCCGAGGGATAGAGTAAATCAAATTCGAACTTTTTGAGGTTTGTCTTTCGTTCCGAGGTTGATTACCTATGTTTCCTCCATTAGAAGTTGAGTCCAATATTCATTTTCTTGTTTGACTATTTTTTAAATTTAAAAGAATTTTCCTCGTTAGAAAAATCTTCTTTCACTTGAGATACTCACGAATTTCTTTTATCTCATTACTCCAAGTAGAGTAATAAGAAACACTGCAGACTCAACTAATTGAGTAAAAATCAAAGGACTCAAAATGTGAAAATTAAACAAAGGTCTGACAACAGGCTTAATTACAGACTGAGGAATCTGGACATTAGACTCTATTGACAAGACAAAGACAGAATAATATTTTCAAACATCTGGGCGAGATTAAGGAAATCTAACACAACTTTCCATTCCTACACTTCCTCTTCTTCATCCTTGGGCTATTCCATCCCAAAGAAGGTCTCAAAACCTAGTAGACAAGTGCCTATAATATGATCGATGAATACTTCTGAAAGCTCACAGTAAGGAAAATGTCCCCTACTTTCACAAAATAGTCATCTAGCATTCTGCGGTAAGGTTTCATCTTAATTGTAACTATGGTGTGACCTTGCCTTTTTTTACTTCTACTTTGTATTGTTTTCTTTTCTAATATTGAGCTCAATCTTCTTCAGTAGGTTCATATCTGAGCTTGAAAGTACCAGTGCAGTCCTAATTACTTGTTGTCTGAAACCTAGACCCATTCTAGGGAGGATGCGCATAATCTTGAATATATTGGCGACAAGGCAATTGAAAGTATATGCCATAAAGAAATACTCTTTTCTAGGTTCATCCCATTGACTCGAGCAACCCTGTTCAAATTCAAACTCACTAAGCTATATTCCTTGATGCTTTGGCTAAATTTCATGTAAGGGCTCACTTTTGGTTTCTAACTCATTCAAGATTCTCATGATTTTAGTGTCCCCATAAAGAGTTATTATAAGGCCGTCCTTGATGAACCTAACCTTTTGTTTCAACGTAGATGAAACTAACTTGATTTGAGGCAACCATGGTCTTTTTAGCAATAAATTGAATGAAATCAATTTTTACCATGGATATCCAGAGGTATATACCTCCCAATGTGTCCATCTTAGAGTTGTCATAGACCCTGGCAACTTGATTGGTCGGTTATAAGTCTTTTGATTAAACCATAAGTTGATAACATCTGTCAAAGGATAAATACTAAGCATACTCCCATTGTCAACCAATACCAAAAGAACTCGCATCCTATTGCAATTGATTGTGTTGTGTAGTAGATTCATATGGTTTGTCCCTTCTTTAAAAAGATTCGAACCGGAGAAGGATAAGATGTTATTGGCATATATTGCCACTACTATGCTTACCTAATCTAAAGAGGTGTCAAGAGAGATTTAAGCCTTATTTAGTATTTTTAGAACTTTTCCCTATGAGCAGTAGAAGCTGATGAGTGTCTCCAAACACCCAATTATACGCACATTTTCTGGATATTTATCTTGATTTTTGTACCTATTTCTCTATATTAAGATAATAATCATGATAAGCCTCAAACCACCACGTTGCATGTTAATTAGGCTTAATTATATATAAATAAATTCATTTACTAGATAAATCTAATTACGTGTGTTTCTTGTGCAGAAAATCAACAATTTGGAATCAAAATCTCAAGGCAAAAGCATTTGGGCCCACTTTGGAATGCCCTAACACTTTGGAATGCCCTAATCCTTAACTCATATTCTCCTCTTTTGTCTTTTTGTGTAAAGAAAAGTGGAGGCTACTTTTAGACTCTTCTACACACATTTTTCTCTATAAATAGAGCATTTATTTCTAGAGAAAGGGTCCCATCTTGGTTCTCTTATCCAAGACTCCTTTAATCTAAGGCTCTTTGCCTATTCTCTTATTTTTTGTATTTTCATTTTCTAGTTATTTCCTTTTGGCTAATTAGTCTTGTAAGAAGTAGAAGAAGAATAAGTTGTAATTTTCTCCATGAAATGAAGAAAAGTTCTTTCATCTCTTATCTTCCCTCTCTTGCAATGACATTAGGCTAAGTTCCCCTCCATTGGAGAGTGGAAAAGCCTAGAGCAAGTTCTTGTGTTATTTTTAATTTCATACCTTTCTTTTATTTAAAATGCTTATGAATTCTCTTTAAGTTTCTTGCACCTATTATTCTTAATATAGATATTTTATGCTTAGATTAGATCAAGATAAAGTATGCTTAACCTAGATAATTGGTAGTAGGAAGTTTTCAAAGAATTCTACTTTGTTTATGTTCTCTTATTTCATTTCATTTGCAAAACTTTCCGATCTAAGGAGCTAACACCAAGCCCTTACGATTGAGTTATAAAAAGGCTTGAAACTAAGAATTGCTCATCAACATGTTCTAGGTAGATCCACCTCTAATGGTGTTTTAATTTCATAAGTTTACTTGCTTTTAATTTCATTTACTTTAGTTTCTTTTCTAGTAATTTTACATTTTCTTATAAGTTCAAAAATACAAAGAAAAACAGTTTTAATTCCTTTTAGTTAATTTGAATTTTATCTTCTTAGCTTAACTCTATTCCTCATTTCTCTTGGGTTCGATCCCCTACTTGCCCCACAAGTAAGGTAAACGTAAGATTATTATTAACTCCGGTGAGAAGAACAACGATAGTCTCATCAGAATTTTGGCGCCGCTGCTGGGGAAAGGTAAGGGTAGTAGTGGTAAGTTTTGATTTAAAATTTTTTTTTTTTTTTATTTTCTTTTTTATTTTGGTTTCTTTCTATAAGTTCAAGTGTTCTTAAGATTTTAAGAGAGAAGAAAGAAGAAAAAAAAAACATTGAAAAAAAAAAAAAAGTCATTCTCGTTTTCTTTTTCACCCTTGACAGCAGAACTTAAACTGACTGTAACTTTCTACTCTGATCTCCGATTATCTATTAGTGTATATCGATTTGGGGTAGAACAAAATTTTTTATAAAATGTGATAAAGTCAGCAAGATTGCGGTAAGTCAGATTCTATTTTTGAGTCCATTTACTATCATTTCTGCTAACATTTCTGTTTTGCTTCTTGTAGGTGAACATTTTTTTTCTTCTTTTCTTTCAATTTCCTTTAATCTTTAGTTAGGTTTATTTTTCTGTTTTAGAAACTCTTGTATAGGATTTCTTGTAATTTTTTTAAATTATCCAAGAAGGCTTGGATTGTAATAGACTAAGGAAGGACGACGGGTGGACAATACCGTCACGGCTCCTTAGGTTCGCACACCAAAATTGGAGTTGGTGGCCTAAGTCGACTCAAACCGTCTTCACCCTGTCTAGCATGGGTGGTAATCCCGAAACACCCACGCCTCTCTTTGCTAGTGGGTTACTCCTTGCCTTTGTATGTTATTTTTCCAATTTGCACACATTTGGAATAGTTAATTAAGTAGTAAAGAGCACCCCTCTCCTAGGGATGGCATGATAAGATAAGGATTGGAAGTCATTACCAATTCCTTGCTCTAATTAGGATAATCAATTCACTAGTCATCCAATCAAATTAATTAAAATCAATTAGACTTGACTATAGGGCCCACGAGCTCAATAGGAGAAATTCCGCTTCAAGTTGTGCCAATTGCGCTTCTTGGTCATTTTTGTATCCAGTAAGATCTTGCCCTTTGAGGGGATAGACTTAGTCTATTCAAGAAATGAAGGTATTTAAGCGTGCTCTTGCTTATGCATTATGCGCCTCCTCCAATCTGGAGATCCGAATGATTCAAACTTGACTTCATAGAACCGAGTTGGAAGGCTAGTTGCGCTATTTCTACCCAGTTAGGAACTGTCTAGCTTTAGACAACCTATCTAGGTCCAGTCTTTTCTTTTCGTGATTGTTTGATCGACTGTGTGATTTGTATGCTTGGTAGACGTTCACAAAATAACGTGTTAGAACCATTTGATCCTGAGATCGAACGTACCATCAGTAGGATACGCAAGACACCATCAGTAGTTATGATGGGTGATCGAGAGCGAACTCTCAATGAGCTCTTCGCTCCAGCTTCCGCATCTCCTCCCACATACATTGTTTTACCGTTGAACAATGCACCTCAGTTTGAAATTAGGGCTGCCACCATCAATATGCTCCCTAAGTTCCACGGTTTAAAGCGTGAACAACCTTACACCCATCTTAATCGATTCTTGACTATATGTCAAACTTTTAGAAATCAGAATCTAGATGAGGAGAGTATCAAGCTTATTTTGTTCCCGTTATCCTTGGAAGACCATGCAGCTGCGTGGTTGAACTCCCTAACACCTGAAAGCGCCCTCGATCCGCGGGGTGCGCAGATCCACTTTTGACCCTTGAGGTTTGGGAGTCGCCACCTAGTTATTGTGGTCTAGGAACCAAACTGATTCTAAAATGGATAAACACTAATCTACTACAGAAAATCTTAATCCGGGGATCATGTTACGGGGTTGGAAGGTGCTGGGCACCAACCCCGCCCGGCCATTGCCGGTCTCTACTTATCCCAAATAAATCTACATCGCTAATGACAAACCTAGATTAAAAAATAAAAAAAAACTTACCTTCGATCTGCAAAGGTGTTATTCCCTCAGATCTGGTGAAAACAGCTCCTTGTACCGTATTCCTTACTTCGTTCTATCTCTGGATCTGATTTCTGATCTCCGAGGTAAGGTATCTCCTTCTTGGATCTGGGTGCTTCGAATTTGTTGTGGATTTTTGGGATGTTTTTGAGAGGTTTTTGGGTGTTTTTTAGGCTAAAATCAGAGCAGGGGTGTTAGGTAAGGAGTTGAGGCTCCAAAATTAGGGTTTTGGAGAGGTTGTCGGGGCTTCTTCACCTACTTTTCCTAGGATTTTTTCTTTGATACGAAAATAGGGTGTGGAGACTCCTATTTATAAAGTTTTTAGAAGCATTAGGGTTTTATTAGGGTTTCTTTTAGGGTTTCAATTAGGGTTTTGACTTAGTCTTTAGGGTTTTAATTTAGGGTTTTGACTTTAGTCTTATGAGATTGATTTGATTAGTTTAGATTAGGGTTTTGATTTAGGGTTTTGACCTTGGTCTTATGAGATTGACTTGATTAGATTAGGGTTTTGATTTAGGGTTTTGACCTTAGTCTTATGAGATTGACTCGATTAGTTTAGATTAGGGTTTTGATTTAGGGTTTGACTTTAGTCTTATGAGATTGACTTTAATACTTGACTCTAGTCTTACTTAATTGACTTTAATTTTGACTTTGGTCTTATTTGATTGACTTTAGTATCTTGACTTTAGTCTTGCTTGGTTGACTTTAAATTTTTGGAGAACCCCCCTCTATTATATCTTTGATTCTTTGGACCCCCAAATGGAGGGGTCCTTAAAGAAATATCTTGCGAACCATCAACAATTTTTCTTGAAAGCCTGATTGATCAAATTTTTGGTTTAAATTTTATAATTAATTTTATTAATGTTTCACATTACATTATTTAATGATTTATTTATTAATTTCAAAATTTTTAATTACTAAAATTGTGAAATTACCATTTTAACCTCGGAGAGGATTTTTTACGTTTTAAGTGTTTTTCAATGTTCCAGGATGTTTTGGAATCAGTTTTTCGTAAGGAATTCAATGGGAATGTTGGTTTTTGTCATTTATGAAGTTTTTTTGTATGAAATGGTCGTGAACTTTATGAGGGGTATTTTAGTAATTTTGTCAAATTTTGTGAAAATTGGCGAAGTGGTTTACTTGGTTTCGATTTGTTGTATTATGTGTTTGAGTGGGTTTTCCTAAGCGTAATGCAGGCTCTAGGGCTGTTTGGATGTTAGGGGTATTTTGGTAATTTAATCATTTTTAGTGATTTTTATCGTGAAGCTTCTTTTTGGTTTGCAAGATGATGATTTCTATGTTTCTGGGGTCATATTTTCCTAGCGTAGCGTGGTTTCTAAGTTTTGTCAGTTCGAGATACCTCATCCGGATTTCTGAAACATATCTGGTAACAAAATAAAGCATTGGAATAGACATCCATCATTGCGAACCTTTGCGATCGGGTTGACGACTTGATTAATCAGGCGGATGCAAAAATGGGGTGTCTACAACACCAAATTCCATATCTACCTGGGATGTTCTATCAAAAAAATTTATGGCCAAATTCTACCCCGTGGCCAAAACTGAGAAAATGAAGGACTCTATTAGAAATTTTAGAGCCCATCCTGATGATGAATTTTCCCAAACTTGGGAAAGATTCAATGATTTATTGGTCAAGTGCCCACACCATGGCAATGACAAAGCACAGTTGGTGCAAAGTTTTTATAGAGGATTAACAATGAATCAACGTACCTTAGTCGAGTCAATGCATAAGGGTCAGTTCATGAACCAGACTCCCAACCAAGCGTACGATTTCCTCGTAGAGTTAGCTGAGAGTGCACAAAACTGGAATACTAACCAAGAAGAATTTGATAGAGACGATCCGATTAGGAAGACAGGCATGTATGAGATGAAGGCAGACCCTGATCTCAAAAATGTCATGTATAGTCTAGTGAGTGGGATGAATAATCTCACGAAGAAGTTAGATGCCTTTACCATCTCAGCATCCAAACCTCACCTAGACCCTCGTACAATTTCACAAGTGACTGTCGAACCGAGTTCTTTGTGTGTCATATGCGACGGCAATGACCATTTGGTCGAGTGTTGTCCCACCTTGCCTCAAATCAAAGCTGAACAAGCAAATGCGATTAATGGCTATAGTACTTTTAAGAAGCCAACTCCAAACTCTTTTAACCAAACGTATCACCCAGATAATAGGTTTCATCCTAATTTCTCATACAGACAGAACGAACCTATTCAATCTAGTGGTCCGTCAGGTTACAATAGGAGTTTTCCTAGGCAATCTGGTTCTTCCACAAACCAAGTCATTGTTTCTCAAGTCCCTTATCAACCCCAACAATCTACCGGTTGCAGAGCCATCATACCAGATCCCATGACCAATTACCAGCAGCCTGCCCAACAACAGTCGTCCTTAGAATCTATAAGCCAAGTCAATGTTTTGCTTCCAAACGGATCAAAAGGTCAATACGAAGTAGGAAGCCATTCTGGAGCTCCACAAGACTCAGTCCAGGCTATCCACACCTTGCGTTCGGGAAAGAAGGTGGACAACAAGGTCCAACCTATTAACACGGGAGAAAAAGTCTTAGAAAAGGACAAAGTTCAAAAAGAAGTCATAGAGTCTCCAACAGAGAAGAAGAAAGATTTGGAAAATCCTCCTATCATTTTGCCAATTCCAAAAGCTCCATTTTCCCATCGCCTTAGAGATTCTAAAAAAGGTAAGCAGTTTGAGGGTGTCTTAGAAGTCTTCCAAAATGTGCATATCAATATCCCATTCCTAGATGCCATTAAGTAGATACCTTCTTATGCGAAATTCTTAAAGGATTTGACCACAGCTAAAAGGAAAACACCATTTCCTCGGGAAGCTATTATGGCAGCCCAAGCTTCGTCACTCATCCAACAAACGATTGCACTAAAATTTAAGGATCCTGGATGTCCGAAAATTTCTATTCATATTGGAAATCAAGTGGTCGAAAAATGTCTCTTAGACTTAGGGGCCAATATGAACCTTTTACCATATTCGATTTATAAACAATTGGATTTGGGGGTTTTGAAACCCACAGATATCACGTTGAGTCTAGCCGATAGGTCCATAAAAATTCCAAAGGGTATAGTTGAGGACGTGATAGTTAAAGTCAAAGATTTCTATTTTCCTGTTGACTTTGTTGTCTTAGACACAGAGCCAGTCATCAATTCGAACAGTCATATTCCTATCATCTTAGGACGTCCATTCTTAGCCACGTCTGACGCAGTCATTCGTTGTAGAAACGGAATTATGACTTTAGCATTTGGGGATATGAAAGTGAAACTGAACGTCTTCCACAATTTCCAAGGAATTGATGTAGATGATGGTATGGAGGAAGTGAACATGATAGCTACGCTAGTCAATAAAACGTATCAAGAATTAGGGTACTCTGATCCCCTAATGAAATGTTTGGCTCACTTTGGCCTTGACTTGGACGTAGAAGAGTCTATAAGCGAAGTCAATGCTTTGCTTGAATCCGTTCCACTCTTAGATTCTGTGCAGTGGCACGCAAAAGCTGAAAGTATTCTTGTGCGCACATCCAATCTTGTTCCTTCTCATGTCGAGCCTCCAAAATTGAAACTCAAGTCTCTTCCAGAGACCTTGAGATATGCATTTCTTGGCAAGAGTCAAACCTTGCCTGTGATCATTTCCTCTCACCTCGATGAAGTCCAAGAGGGAAAGTTGTTAGGACTATTAAGGGAACATCAAGAAGCTATTGGTTGGAGCATAGCTGACATCAAGGGAATTAGTCCATCTGTGGTGATGCACCACATTCGTTTAGAGGATTTTGCTAAACCTTCCTTAGAACCTCAGAGACGACTAAATCCTGTCATGAAAGACGTGGTTCGGATGGAAGTGATGAAATTGCTAGATGCGGGTATTATCTATCCTATCTCTGACAGTCGTTGGGTGAGTCCTATACAAGTAGTTCCTAAGAAATCTGGTATCACTGTGGTAGTGAACCAAGACAACGAATTAATCCCCACTCGAGTCCAAAATGGATGGAGAGTGTGTATCGATTATAGGAAACTCAACTCGATGACTCCTAAGGATCATTTCCCCTTACCTTTCATTGATCAAATGTTAGAGCGTCTAGCAGGACATTCTTATTATTACTTCTTAGATGGTTATTCGGGTACAACCAGATACCTGTTGCTCCAATCGATCAAGAGAAAACAACGTTCACCTGTCCCTTTGGAACTTTCGCGTATCGTCGCATGCCTTTTGGATTGTGCAATGCACCCGCTACTTTTCAACGGTGCATGATGAGTATATTTTCGACATGCTAAAAGATATCTCGAAGTGTTCATGGACGATTTTTCAATTTTCGGACCAAGTTTTGAGGAATGTCTCCATCACTTGACTTTGGTCCTTCAACGTTGCAAAGAGGTCAATCTAATCCTCAATTGGGAAAAATGCCATTTCATGGTAACATCGGGGATTGTGCTAGGGCACATTGTTTTTGCTAAAGGGATTGAGGTAGATAAGGCAAAGGTAGGTCTAATTGAAAAATTACCACCTCCTAGAACGGTCAAAGAAATTAGGTCATTCCTAGGCCATGCGGGTTTTTATCTTAGATTCATTAAAGATTTCGGGAAAATCTCGAAGCCTTTATGTGAGCTATTGGGAAAGGATGTTCCTTTCGACTTTTCAGAGTCATGTCTCTCTGCGTTCAACAAGTTCAAGTCCGAGTTAACCTCGGCACCCATTATTCAACCTCCAAACTGGAGCATTCCATTCGAAGTTATGTGCGACGCTTCAGATTATGCAATAGGCGTTGTTTTGGGTCAGCGAATTGAAAAACAACCTCATGTTATCCAATATGCTAGTAAAACCCTTAACGATGCTCAGCTTAACTACTCTACAACGGAGAAGGAAATGCTAGCAGTAGTCTATGCCGTTGAAAAATTTCGCCCCTATCTTATAGGATCTAAAGTTGTGATCTACACAGACCACGCAGCATTGAAGTACCTTCTATCAAAGAAAGATGCTAAAGCAAGATTAATCCGTTGGATTCTACTTCTACAAGAGTTTGATCTCGAGATCCGAGACAAAAAAGGGGCAGAAAATGTCGTAGCTGATCACTTGTCTAGGATAGTTAACAAGCCATCCGAGAAATCCTTACCCATCTCTGAATCCTTTCCTGATGAGCAACTTATGCAAATATCTCAAGCCAATGCTCCATGGTATGCGGACATTGTCAACTACCTAGTTACAGGTCAATTCCCAGTCGAAATGACTAGTCAAGAGAAACTTCGTCTTCTGTCAAAAACAAAATGGTATTTCTGGGATGAACCATACTTATTTAAGTATTGTCCCGATCAAATCATTAGACGTTGTATTTCAACCTGTGAGCAAGTCAGTATCTTAGAGTTTTGCCATAATCATGCCTGCGGAGGGCACTTCAGTGGTAAGAAGACCGCCATGAAAATCTTACAATGCGATTTTTTCTGGCCTAGTATTTTTCGTGATGCCTACGAGTTTAGCAAATCTTGTGATAGATGTCAGAGATTAGGAAAAATCTCTAAGAGAAATGAAATGCCTCAAAATCCTATCTTGATCATCAAAATTTTTGACGTGTGGGGTATAGATTTCATGGGACCCTTTCCTATCTCCCAGGGTTACCAATACATCCTACTTGCCGTTGACTATGTGTCAAAATGGGTTGAAGCTGTGGCATGTAGAACTAACGATCACAAGGTTGTGATAAAATTCATCAAGGAGACGATTTTTTCAAGATTTGGTACTCCACAAGCTATCATAAGTGATGGTGGCTCGCATTTTTGTAACAAGATATTTGCTGCGTTGATGAAGAAATACCTCATAACGCATAAGGTTGCCACACCTTACCACCCACAAACAAGTGGGCAAGTAGAGATTTCTAATAGGGAAATAAAGACTATCTTAAAAAAAACAGTCAATCCTTCAAGGAAAGATTGGTCTTTGAGATTGAGTGATTCACTCTGGGCTTATAGGACTGCATTCAAGACACCCATAGGGATGTCTCCTTACAGGTTAGTTTTTGGCAAGGCTTGTCATCTCTCTGTAGAACTAGAACATCGTTCATATTGGGCGATCAAGCGCCTCAACTTTGATTTTGATAAAGCCGGTGAGAAGCGAAAGTTACAACTAGACGAGTTAGAAGAGATTAGAAATGACTCGTATGATTGTGCCAAAAGGTACAAAGAGCGTACCAAATTCTTTCACGATAGGCACATTCTTAGGAGGAATTTCATTCCTAATCAAAGAGTTTTATTGTATGATAATAGACTCCACCTTTTTCCAGGAAAACTTAAGTCTCGATGGACTGGCCCATATATTATCCAAACAGTCTACCCCCATGGTGCTGTTGAAGTCCTTAATCCTAAGGACGGATCCACTTTCAAAGTGAATGACCAACGTCTCAAACCGTTTCTCGAGTATGTTTCGCAGGAGGAAGTTCTTTTTCTCGATGATCCCGCTATCAAAATTAACTATGTTTTCGTCTAGCTAAAGACGTTAAACTTAGCGCTTCTAGGAGGCAATCCATGCGCTTCAAGGGACATTGTGTTAAATATCAATAGGACTATAAGGTCTTTCTCAGGTGCTATCTAACCCACTTCATTTTATTTTGTCAATTTCAATTTTACCTTTGCATGTATATGTTGAAATATTGAGGACAATATAATGTTTAAGTATGGGGGTGTATGGGTTGGATTTCCACTTATTATTTTCTTCTTTTATACAAAAAAAAAAAAAAATTGAAAAATATTTGGTTGGCAACTTTGTTGTATTTTTCTCAAAGTCTTAGCTTGTATCTTTTAAGCACTTAGTGAAAATATTTAATCAGTCTTTCATTGGAAGCTATGATCTGGAGTCCCCATTTATGTTTCTCTTAGGCAAAAATTAGAGCAAAGTTATCTTTTGGTTTATAGTCACTTCTAATAAGGTTACCAAGAGTCTAGATTGTATTAAAAGAGCTTGTTACCTTATTTCTACCTAGAGTTTAAGGAAAAACTAGGTTTGATGAACTTTGACTTCCTTGTTCAATTGGTTGGTTGATTAGAAGAAAAACAGAACTGGATTGTATACACCTTGTACAGCAACCATTGAATTAGACTGGGTACCTTGAAAAGGACTGCCTACTTTTCTTAGAAAAATAGTGAAGAAGTAATATAAAAATTAAAAAAAAAAAAAAGAGAAAAAGTCAAAGATCCAAAAGTTTATGTAAAGTTTTAGTAGGGTGAAAGCCATCAAGTGTAAAAATGTGAGTATACTGGCATATCACAGATAAAGCCCCTTAGAGGTATTAAAGTGAATATCCATACTTCTCACTACCCCAGACAGGATGCTAAGTTTAGAATTAAACCTAAGTTACTCCAGTTATTCTTGAGTAGTTAGAAGGTTGAAACTCATTTTGGGAAATCGAATCTCTTAAATTTCTAAGTTAGAATCACTATCGCTCAAAGGTCAATTTAAGTCTAAGTTTTGTCGTAGAGAAATAAGGGTTGGGACTCTATACCAAGCAGTACTTCTAATTGATTGACAAAACCAAAAAAAAGACTTGTGCTTTTCAATATAAGTTTTGATTTTGACTATTTTTACTTCAAAGTTGTTTTCAAATTTTGTGAGTATATTTTCTGCAAACCCTCACGAGTCAAACTCGTCCACTAGGGATAACCTAGCGGTTCAAGGGCTTGCTGCATTCGCTAAATGCAGTCGAGGTGCCTGCGAAAGTGGCAGTTTTATTTTCTAGGGACTAGAAAAAGGTAAGTTTGGGGGTGTGATGAGTGTCTCCAAACACTCAATTATACGCACATTTTCCGGATATTTATCTTGATTTTTATACATATTTATCTATATTAAGATAATAATCATGATACGCCTCAAACCACCACGTTGCATGTTAATTAGGCTTAATTATATATAAATAAATTCATTTACTAGATAAATCTAATTACGTGTGTTTCTTGTGCAGAAAATTAACAATTTGGAATCAAAATCTCAAGGCAAAAGCATTTGGGCCCACTTTGGAATGCCCTAATCCTTTGGAATGCCCTAATCCTTTGGAATGCCCTAATCCTTAACTCATATTCTCCTCTTTTGTCTTTTTGTGCAAAGAAAAGTGGAGGCTACTTTTAGACTCTTCTACACACATTTTTCTCTATAAATAGAGCCTTCATTTCTAGAGAAAGGGTCCCATCTTGGTTCTCTTATCCAAGACTCCTTTAATCTAAGGCTCTTTGCCTATTCTCTTATTTTTTGTATTTTCATTTTCTAGTTATTTCCTTTTGGCTAATTAGTCTTGTAAGAAGTAGAAGAAGAAGAAGTTGTAATTTTCTCCATGAAATGAAGAAAAGTTCTTTCATCTCTTATCTTCCCTCTATTGCAATGACATTAGGCTAAGTTCCCCTCCATTGGAGAGTGAAAAAGCCTAGAGCAAGTTCTTGTGTTATTTTTAATTTCATGCCTTTCTTTTATTTAAAATGCTTATGAATTCTCTTTAAGTTTCTTGCACCTATTATTCTTAATATAGATACTTTATGCTTAGATTAGATCAAGATAAAGTATGCTTAACCTAGATAATTAGTAGTAGGAAGTTTTCAAAGAATTCTACTTTGTTTATGTTCTATTATTTCATTTCATTTGCAAAACTTTCCGATCTAAGGAGCTAACACCAAGCCCTTACGATTGAGTTATAAAAAGGCTTGAAACTAAGAATTGCTCATCAACATGTTCTAGGTAGATCCACGTCTAATGGTGTTTTAATTTCATAAGTTTACTTGCTTTTAATTTCATTTACTTTAGTTTCTTTTCTAGTAATTTTACATTTTCTTATAAGTTCAAAAATACAAAGAAAAATAGTTTTAATTCCTTTTAGTTAATTTGAATTTTATCTTCTTAGCTTAACTCTATTCCTCCTTTCTCTTGGGTTCGATCCCCTACTTGCCCCACAAGTAAGGTAAACGTAAGATTATTATTAACTCCGGTGAGAAGAACAACGATAGTCTCATCAGAAGCCATAAGCAAACCCCATACAATCATATTAGCATTTGATTTATTCAATTTCTTAATCACTGCGTCATCTTCTTCAATAGCTTCTTTTATGAGAGTTGATTTTTTTCTCCTAGCCAAGGTTGTAGGATTGTCGACACTTAATTCAGGTGGTTTGAAGAATCTTCCTAATCAAATCTTACGTCTAACTTTGTCATAGTTGAGGAAAAAGGGTTCATCTTCATTGGTTATCATATAGGTTTCCTCGCCTCTAGGCTTATTTGGATCCATCTAGGCTAGTAGGTAGTTGGTAAATGTAGGACTATCATAACGAGGTAGGAAAAAATAATAAATCTCTAAGGAAAGATCGAATTGTTCGAGACTAGTAAAGAAAATCTCACTTGTGAACATAGGTCCAACGAGTTGATAATTAGGTGATTTGGATGAAATTATATGGATGAAGGACCGGGTCGAAAAGTAACTAAGTAGTGGATACCATGTTTAGTGACTAGGGAGGTTGGATTGTTGGCAAAGGGTTCATAGTAACATTTGGTAGGGTAAGAGTTGAAATAGTGACTTTACTTGTATCGATGAGGTCTTGAAATGGTGAAGAAGGGAAATACAACTATTAGTATGATGATCAAGATTTTGGTGGAATTCACAAAATAGGTTAGAGTTGAGAGAAGGTGGGAAAGGGTTTGGTAAAGGTCGAGGTTGGAGGGGAGTAATGAGTCATTTCTTAAGTAAGTTTTGTAATGTTGCACTGAGGGCATCCTGAAACTAGTGAATTGTCTATTGGATCTTGGCCAATTCGGGGTAGGTTGACTCGAAAGTGGGGCTTGACCAATAAGTTAAGCATGGACGATAGAGGTGGTAGAAGTGTTGGCTAGGTGGAGTTGATTAGTACTAGATTTGGGCTTAACAAATGGTCTTCTCCCTTTGTTATCTGAAGAATTGACAAGGATCCCAAATATAAATGCATCCTCAGGTTGACTGTCAACTTGTAGTAAGGACTCGAATATGGGGAGATATTGAGCCTCGAGATGTTGGCATATTCCTGAGTGAAATGCTTCAGAATGATGGCTAGTTGTTCTTTCTTTGAGAGTATCTCATATTTGTGCATCCTTAGTTCTCCATTGACTATTGAAATCAATGAGATTTCCCCATTTTTTTATTTTGTTGCTTTTAGATCTCTTCGAGAAGTCTCAATTTTAGTCTTATACTTGTATTGATGCCAAAATAATTTGGACATATCCTCTCATCTCTTGATAACAAACGACTTTTGAGACATTAGCCAACGCAACGTTGACCTAGACAAAGTATGTTGAAAGAGCAAAGTCATATGTTAATCTCTAAGACCCAAAGTTCACATATTGGTGACATACACCTGAAAGCGCCCTCGATCCGCGGGGTGAGCAGATCCGCTTTTGATTTTTGAGGTTTAGGAGTCGCCACATAGTTATTACGGTCTAGGAATCGAATATAGACTCAAAATGGATAAAAACGACTAACCTACTAAAGAAATACTGAGTCCGGGGATTACATTACGGGGTTGGAAGGTGTTACACACCAACCCCGCTCGGCCAATGCCGGTTTCTACTTATCCTAAATAAGACTACATTGCTAACAAAAAACCTAGATTAAAAAAATAAAAGAAATTTTACCTTCGAACGTAACGATTCTATTCCCTCAGATCTGATAAAACCGCTCCTCGTATAGCACTCCTTGTTTTGTTCTATTACCGGATTCGCTTCAGATCTCCAAGTTGAAGTATCTTCTTCTTAAATCTATGAGTTTTCTGATTTTTTATAGATTTCGAGGTATTTTCAAAAGGTTTTCGGAGGTTTTTTTTATCTAAAATTGGGGTATGGATCTTAGGTAAGAAGTTGGGACTTCAAAATTAGGGTTTATGGGAGGTTAGGAAAGCTTTTTTAACCTATTTCTCTTAGGATTTATTATTTGATACGAAAATAGGGTGTGGAGGCTCCTATTTATAGATTTTTTAAGTATTTGTTTAGATAGAATTAGTATTCAATTATAATTCTTTTAGTTAGAGTTATATTTTAATTAGAATTATTTTAGGTAAAGTTATATTTTAGTTAGAATTCTATTAAATAGAGTTATTATTTAATTAGGATTGTTAAATAGAATTATTATTTAATTAGAACTCTATTAGGATTTTGACTTTTGGTCTTATTTGATTGACTTTAGTCTTACTTTGTTGACTTTTAATATCTTGACTTTAGTCTTACTTGATTGACTTTAATTTTTCGGAGAACCCCCCTCTATTATATCTTTAATTCTTTGGACCCCCAAATGGAGGGGTCCTTGAATAAATATCTTGGCAACCATCAATAATTTTGCCGAAGAGCTAGATTGATTGATTTTTTTGGTTCAAATTTTTAAATTAATTTTATTAATGTTTCACTTTAATTATTTAATATTTTATTAATTAATTTCAAAATTTTTAATTATAAAAATTGTAAAATTATCTTTTTGCCCTCGGAGAGGACTTTTAGTGTTTCAAGTAGATTTTTGATGTTCTAGGATGTTTTAGAATCGATTTTTCGTAAGAAATTCAATGAAAATAATGGTTTGTATCATTTATAAATTTTTTGTGTGGAATAGTCGTGAACTTTATGAGGGGCTTTTTCGTAATTTTGTCGAATTCTATGAAAATTGGCTAAATGATTTATTTGATTTCAATTTGTTGTTTTATGTGTTTGAATGGATTTTCCTAAACGTCACGTAGGCTCTAGGGATATTTTAATATTAGGGATATTTTGGTAATTTGATCATTTTTTAGTGATTTTTAACGTAAAACTTCTTTTTATCTGAAAATGATGATTTTAAAGCTTTTGGGGTTATATTTTCCTATCGTAGCGTGGTTTCTACAGTTTTGTCAATTCGATATACCTCATTCGAATTTCTAAAACATATCTAGTAACAAGATAAAGCATTGGAATAAATATCCATCATTGTGAACCGTTGCGATCAGGTTGACGAGTTGATTAATCAAGCGGATGCAGAAATGGGGTGTCTACAGATGCCTCTCTTTGGCAAAGGGTTGAAGCACACTAAATAGCAAATCTATTTTGATAGATAGTGCGATATCCAAATGCCAAAGCTAATGACAGTTCATTTTGCAACCTGATTTAGCAATTCGTCGGGATGTTCAGATCCTTGAGCGTAAAACTCTCCCTGAACTAAAAAGTTGTCAGGTCATCAAGCGAGAACTCTCACTGACAGTGTCAGATCCTTGAATTTTAGAAAATTCTCCTTTACTAATGTAACAACTATGCAAGTGCGTGCACTTAAAATCTAAGATAAATTTAAAAGAGTTTAAATTGGAACTGAGTAAAATTTGAGCACAAAGTGAATATAAATTGAGCATAAACTGAGCATAATTTGAGTATAAACTGAGCATAATTTGAGCATAGACTGAGTATAAAACTAAGTATAATTGAGCATAACCTGAGCATAATTTGAGATTAAACTGAGCATAATTTCGAGAAAACCCTCGGCGGTGACTGAGCATAATTTCGAGAAAACCCTCAGTGGTAACTGAGTATAATTTCGAGAATGCCCTCGACGGCATCTGAGCATAGTTCCAAGAAAGCCCTCAGTGGTATCTGAGCATAATTCCGAGAAAAACCCTCGGCGGTTACTGAGCATAATTTCGAGAAAACCCTCAGCGGTAACTGAGCATAGTTCCGAGAAAATCTTCAGTGGTAACTAAGCATAGTTCTGAGAAAGCCCTTGGCGGCATCTGAGCATAGTTCCGAGAAAGCCCTCTGCGGCATCTAAGTATAGTTCTGAGAAAACCCTCGGCATCATCTGAGTATAGTTCCGAGAAAACCCTCGACGACATCTGAGCATATAATTCTGAGAAAGTCCTCGGCGGTTACTGAGCATAGTTCCGAAAAAGCCCTCGGCGGCATCTTAGCATAGTTCCGAGAAAACCCTCGACGGCATCTGAGCATAATTCTGAGAAAATCCTCGGCAGTAACTGAGCATAGTTCCCAGAAAACCCTCGGCGATAACTGAACATAATTCCGAGAAAGTCCTCGGCGGCATCTGAGCAAAATCCAAGATAACCCTTGGCGGAAACTGAGCAAAATGGTTAACTATCCAAGTTAACCCTTGGCGACAAATGAGCAAAATTCAAGTTAGCCCTTGGCGAAAACTGAGCAAAATCCAAGACAACCCTTGACGGCAATTGAGTAAAATCCAAGTTAACCCTTGGCGGCAACTGAGAAAAACTGACTGAATGAATTTTGGAAAGAAAGAATGAATCTGAAGAAGAATGATTGAAATGAATATGGAGAATAACGATTGAATCAGGGAACGAATGAATAAATCTAGAAGATAATTAATCTGGAAGAGAATGATCGAATCTAGGAATGATTAGATTTGGAAAAGGATTAATGAATCTGGGAACGAAAAAATGATCTATCTCCTACTCTAGGTAAATGAGTTATTCTCTGGGCAAAAACAAAAATATGAGATCAGGAACGCTTTTGTTTGACCCTCAAGGATTTCTTTTTTTTTTTTAAGTTTACCTAAGTTTTTATTTTTTGAAGCACAAGGGTTTTCGAAAAATTGTTATCAAGAGGGAAACATTAAGTTTGGGGTTCCCATTATCTTTTAGGATTAACATTGCTCTACCTTAAAAATAAAATGCCCCTAGTATAAGGGGGAAACTACATATTTATAGAAAAAAGAAAATACCCCTTATATGAAGGTTTGAAATATTTGATCACCACAAGCGCAAGAAATATCCAACTTTTAATTTTGATTAATTTTATAGAATATTTTGAGTCAGGCTTAAGAAAATAAAATATCTCCTTTTGAGACTCATCATAGAATTCACCCTTCTCTCTTTTGATTTACTTGGGGAAGTAAAAATTTTCAGATCAATCGTAGACAAGATACTTGTGCTTTTGAGTCTATGCCTGGTTTAAGCTAAGTATTAAACTTGATTATTTGAACTTCTGATGTTTCAGCTCGAACCGCTCTTATCTTTTCTTCTGTTTTGTTTTGTTGCTTTAACTTTTGCCTAGATCGCTTTTTTAGGTTTTCAATCTAGCGAACTTGCCCTAACTTTTGCCTAGATCGCCTTTTCAGGTTTTCAATCTAGCGAGCTTTCTTTTTTCTTTGCTCTGATTGTTGTCAAAGTTGTCCTTTCGAATTTTCAACTTTGCGAGCTTGCCATAATTTTTGCCTAAATCACCCTTTTCAGGTTTTCAACTTATCAGGCTTCGTTTTTTTTATCTTTCTTGCCTTCTGAATTTCTGGAGTTACTGTTTGATCATGCTTTCCTACCTTCCTTAACTTTTTTCGCACGGTAGTTAGAAGGAGTTTTACAGGTAGACTTAGGACTGGGCATAAAAAGAAAAGAATTTTGAGGCTCAAAAATCCAAATGCCCCTTGTGTGGCATTTCTTTTTAAATTGTTTTCTTTTTCCTTGAATTTTCTTCCCCATTTTGAATAATAGTTTTTTCTTTTCTTTTTTTTTTGAATTTTTTTCTTTTTAGATTTTTTTTTGTTAGGGAATCTATTTTTTTATTTTGATGTGGTCGGACCTGAAGTAACTTCTCAGGTTATCTACATACCCCAAAATTTTGGGATCAGACCAAGACATAGTTCGAATTTTTCCCTCCCATAAATTAGGTAATCGGGCTGAGAAATAAAAAGGCAGAATTTTTTTTTTTTTAAAAAGACTGCAAAGGGGTTGAGAAAGGATATATTGAACTGGATAATAGGAGAATTGATTTGGCCAAAAATGGCCTCCTTCAATGTAGTATCGTTTGATTTGATCAAGGTTGGTTGGTTTTGGTAATTCAATTCCATCATGGTCTTCAAGTCTGACAGTTTTTCCAGGTAATATTTCTGTAATGATGAATGGACCTCCCCAAGGTTTGAACTTTCCTCTGAAATCAAAAATAAGTACTTGATTCTCTTTAAAATTTGATGGTTTTCCAAAGTAGTGTTTTCTTGCTAATAAATGAATTTCTCCAATTAAGTTTAGACTTCCTCCTATGGCCAAGGAGGAGTACTTAGTTTTCTTTGAAGTTTGATGGTTAAATCACTGACTTGTAAATAGCGAACTTTAACCTTCTTGTCAAACGTGTGAGCAATTCTTCTTTGATAAGTTTGTACCCTAAGTTGTTTTTCTTCAATCAAGTTTAGCTCTTCGTACCCAATGACGAGTCTAGTCTGTTTCTAGTAGTTGACTTTCCATCCAGACCTTGAGATACAGGATTTCCATTTTAACTAGCGAGACTGCTTCCATATCATATACTAGAAAGTAGGGAATAACTCCAATGGAGGACTGCATTGAAGTATGATGTGCCCGTAGTGTGGATGGTAACTTCTCTAACTAATCCTGGTGTGATTAACACATTTTCTTGATGATTATTTTGAGACTCTTACTAACTACTTCAACCGTTCTATTAATCTGAGGATGGTAGGAGGATGATTTGTGATGCCAGATCTTCAACTTTGAACACAGAGTAATGACTTAAGCTTTGAAGTATGACCCATTATCAAATATCAGTTCAAAAGGTACCCTGTATTGACTTATGGTAGATGCAGTGAGGACAACACTGAAATGTTTTGTAACATCTACTTTGATCTCGTTAGTGTTTTCATTTCCTCGAGCGAGTATCTATTCCATATCGGACAACACTCAAGCTTGCACCTAACATATCATCATCAAACCACGCAAACAAGTCTTTTGAAATTTCTAAGTAAATTCATTGTCCCTTCATGTTCCTCAAATGATAAAATGATTTCTATTTGAATCTCTTTAGGAATTATTTTCTGTTCCAAGGTTAATAACCTTTGCTTTCTGATTGAAAGTTGTTGAGCCCGACCCTTATCTTCTTATTCAGGAGAAAAATATATTCTTGAAATCAGATTATTAGTTAATTCATTAATGCACTCGAGGTATTCAAAAAATTTCTTTATTCAAATAGGATGATAAACACCTCTATAAACTTGACAAATTAACCTGACTCAACAGAAAAGAGTTGACTCGATCTAAAGAAAATATGACCTTGTTAAATTGATAAAAAAGTGACTCGAACTAACCCAAATGACTCATGAAAACTCAAGACAAGTAACCACAACTGGCTTGATTATGGACTGAGGACTCGAGACATTGCTTATAACCGGTAAGATTGAAATATTATGACCTTCAAGGAACAACTGGGAAATGCTGAGATATGCTAAAGGATTGATTTGGCATTGACATTTGTTCCAACTAACCGGACTAATAACCCTAACAAAATAGTGAACGATTGATCTTAGGTGCAATGATAACCTTGAGACCCTATCAAATGTGAATTTGATCAATTCCAGTGTTACCCCCTTGATAACATTTTAAATGAACCTTGAGATTTTATTGAATTCTGTGCACCAATCCATTAAACAATTCATTAATGTAATGATTATTCAGAAGGAAAATAATTTTATTGCACTCTTGAAAAATATTGACAAATAATGTTTTCATTGAATAACAACAAACATATTTCAATAATTTTTCTTTTGTAAATCATTTTTTTTTTGAAAAATATGTATATATATTTTTTTTGAAAAATATTTTCTTTTAGAAAACTTTTTTAGGAAAACATTTCCTTTTGGAAAATCTTATTCTTCTAGAAAATCTTTTACTTTTGGAAAGTATTTTTTTTTGGAAAACATTTCACTTCTAGAAAATATTTTTCCTAGAAAATACTTTCCTTTTGTAAACCATTTTTCTTCTTTGAAGATAGGCTGAAATCCGAATTTAGAATAGAATTTGATTTCTATTTGGATTTAAATGGCCCGGCCTATCATGATTGTCAAATAGAGATGGACTGGGTCATTATTGTAAAAGAATGGATTCTTTATTGGGTCCGTGCACCCATTTTAATCAGGTAAAAGAAAAAATTTAATCCTTGAGGATAACCATACATTTTGATCTCATTATCCACATCATTCACATACATTCAACAATCACATGGTCTAATAAACAACCCAGGAACACCCAATAAGTTCGAGTCGTGACCTATAGGGGAGGTTTCTAGACTCTAAACTTACTATGTGCAATGTATTTCTATCAGGCCACCCTTGCCCAAGCACACCTATATACCTCTCTAGCGTACTCAATCAGACGGTACGTGATGACTTAGTTTGATATACCATATAGGTGATAATTTAAAACTTCAACTCACTTCTCTAAAGTCAAAAACAGTCAGTTTGATCCATAGTTGAGAGGTGGCGCACAATGCTGAGTAAGGACCCACTTAAATACCTCTCGTCTAGAATAGACGTAGTCTATCCCCTAGTACAGTAGGGTACAACAAGGCAGAATCTCGCTTAGGCACCGGTTTTGACCAAGAAGTGCAATTGATGTACTTGGATTATCCTTGATATTCCTATAAGTACGAGTCAAGAGTTGTAATTTTCATAAATGATTTGACATCCCACAGGGGACCGACCACGTACTAGTACTACGTTGGCAAACGGGACATGTGACTGTGTGGCTTACAATAGGTCAAAGGCTCAGGTCGCTCCAGCTTGGGTGCATCGGTATACCTTTCAGAATCACTTGATCAGACGGTACTGATGCCCCAATTTGATATACCCTAAGGTACGTGACTAGAGTTGTGGTTTTCATAAATGATGTTGCATCTCTGAAGAAATCGGGCCAAGCATTAGTGCCACGTTGGTTATATGGGACGTGCAAGCGTGTAAAACAATAAACGTGCATGTGGTGTGTGCGAAATAGGGTGGGGTGTGTTCAGGGCCTTTTTCAAACAAATGGGCACATGGACCTAATTAAACCATACAAGCAAAGGTATTAAATCATACAGGTAAAGGCATACATTGATCAGAAACATATTCATATGGTTCAATTTAAGATTTAAACATGCACATCTCCTGCATACATCAATTATGACAAATCAATCAATAAATATGGCATATAATAATTAATTAGATCCAATCATTGCAATAGGCACAATTTTTGTAATTTTTATGGTCCAATCAAGGGTTATTTTGGGTGATCTCAAACAAATTGGGATTTCGATGAACATTAAATTGAGGATAAGAATGATTATTGGAGGATTTAAGAAATAACCCTTTTTTTATTTAAAACAAATTGATTTTTATTTTGCCAAGCAACAAAAAATACCTTTCCTTTTTAAAGAAATTGATGATTTTTTTATTTTTGTTTTGTAAATCACAAAAAAAAAAATTTAATTTGCAACTCTTGAACTAAAAGAGACATCCAAACCTGAATGTATAACAGCATTGACAAGCATGTAAAAGGGTAATTCATGATGCCATCACATGGGCCAGATCGTAAATTACCTTCTCTTCCCCAAACTCTTTAGATAGATTGGGCATAAAAGGTTTTACAAAGAGTGGCAATCCTGTACTCCAAGAGTTAATCAACATTATAACACACAACTTGAATACCACACAAGATTGCAGCCTCCCAATCATGGCCCCCATAAAAATTATCCAATCAGATCGTTATTGGAATTCAAATACTTGATCAAAACTATATTATCAGATCGAAATGGATCAAATTTCAAGTCTAGTCCAATTCAAAGATATCCATAGTGGGCCCAGAAAAGGATGGCCAAGTAATCATATTGGGCTGGAGAGAATGCAACGTAGCAAAATATCGATTTGGTGTTTGGTAATGTTAATGAACCCAAGCTATAGTATATCCGGCACTTTTATCGAAACTCGATATGTTTTTTTTTTTTTTTTTTATTTAGGAAAAAAAATCAAGTATTACCACAAATGACAGTGAAAGGTTTTGACAAAATGGGAGGAGAAAGGCTCAACATGTATTGTTGTCCATCATAAAACATAATTATATATAAGCAATGAAGGGATCTCTGTAGAAGCAGCATTCTCTTCAAACATTCTTATTCTCCAATTGGGCGAACACCCCTTTGAAATCAACAATAATCCAATGGCTTTGCCACTAATTTCTGCCTATAGTTGAATTCGATCATCAAATTCTCTACTTTCTTTCTCTTCTTCTCTTTGGGTCCACCATTAATGAAGCTTGAAATTACAAGAAACTCAACAAAAAGGAGAGAGACATAGAGAGACACATACAGAGAGAGAGAAAGAGAGAGAGAGAGAGAGAGAGATGACTTTTAAATTGCTGTTTTTTTTTTAGTTTAAAAAAAATCTGGGAAAATAGAAAATAACAGATCCGATTTTCAAATTCTCTACCATCAAATTCTAAAAATAATAGAAGATGGTTTGAGAAATAGCTGAATTCGATCATCAAATTCTCTACTTTCTTTCTCTTCTTCTCTTTAGGTCCACCATTAATGAAGCTTGAAATTAAAAGAAACTCAACAAAAAGGAGAGAGACACATACAGAGAGAGAGAGAGGACTTTTAAATTGTTGTTTTTTTTTTTTTTTTTGTTTAAACAAAATCTGGGAAAACAGAAAATAACAGATCCGATTTTCAAATTCTCTACCATCAAATTCTAAAAATAATAGAAGATGGTTTGAGAAATAGCTGAATTCGATCATCAAATTCTCTACTTTCTTTCTCTTCTTCTCTTTGGGTCCACCAATAATGAAACTTGAAATTAAAAGAAACTCAACAAAAAGGAGAGAGACATAGAAAGACACATACAGAGAGAGAGAGAGAGGACTTTTAAATTGCTGTTTTTTTTTATTTAAAAAAAATTTGAGAAAATGGCTTGAGAGAAATAGAAAATAACATATCCGATTTTCAAACTCTCTACCATCAAATTCCAAAAATAATAGAAGATGGTTTGACAAATAGCTGAATTCGATCATCAAATTCTCTACTTTATTTCTCTTCTTCTCTTTGAGTCCACCATTAATAAAGCTTGAAATTAAAAGAAACTCAACAAAAAAGAGAGACACATACAAAGAGAGAGAGAGAGAGAGAGAGAGAGAGAGAGAGAGAGAGAGAGGGATGAGGGAGACGGCCTGTTGTCCTCTTCTTTCTCATGTTGAGAAGAAGATGGAAAAGGTAAAAAAAAATATTTCTTTTCACACACCCGCCATTAAGTTAAAACATATAGGGTTTGATAATTAAAAATAATTTTTTACTAACAGCACACCTTTTAAAAAAAGTCAATTTAAAACCCACATGCATTGTTGTTGTCAACGGCACCCCAAAAAAAAATCGTTTGTTTTTTCTTTTGCTTATTGCCAATGGGCACACCTAAATACTAATAAGAATAATACGACTAATGGGCAAATCGACACACTTAATAAAAAAACAAATGTTTTTGTTATGTACTATCAAAGGACAGATGTACACATCTAAAAAATAAAAATTTCAGAGGGTAGATCTACACACGTACCTAAGACAAATCAAAAACCCCTCTTTTTTTTTAAATAAATAAAATAAACTAAACCTCATGATCCAACAACCATTATTTTATCCTCAATGAAACTGCTCTCTTGAAATTTTGCATTGTTTACAGTCGTTCCGAATGATCTTAGATCGAACCATAAAGAATGTGCCGATCAAAATATTCAACATAACGATCAATAATAGAACTAAAAGAAGGATAAATCATAAACAAATAAACTGAAATAATAAATAAGTAAAATAAATAAATAAATAAAAAGGTCTCTACTGGCAATGCATCCCATACTTGGGGCTTTCCAAGTCTGATCCTCAATAGTTCCCAGTGGAGTCACTACTGAAAGTGCCCTCAATCCGCGGGGTATGCGGATCCGCTTTTGATTTTTGAGATTTGGGAGTCGCCACCTAGTTATTACGGTCTAGGAACCGAATATAAACTCAAAATAGATAAAAACGACTAATCTACTAAAGAAATACTGAGTCCGGAGATCACATTATGGGGTTGTAAGGTGTTAGGCACCAACCCCGTCCGACCAATGCTGGTCTCTACTTATCCCAAATAAGACTACATTGCTAACAAAAAATCTAGATAAAAAATATAAAAGAAATTTTACCTTCGAACGCAACGATTCTATTCCCTCAGATCTGATAAAATCGCTCCTTATACAACACTTCTTGCTTCGTTCTATTACCAGATTCACTTCAGATCTCCAAGTTGAGATATCTCCTTCTAAGATCTATGAGTTTTCTGATTTTTTATGGATTTTGAGGTGTTTTGAAAAGATTTTCGGAGTTTTTTTAATCTAAAATTGGGGTATGGATCTTAGGTAAGGAGTTGGGGCTTCAAAGTTAAGATTTATAGGAGGTTAGAAAAGCTTTTTTGACCTACTTCTCTTAGGATTTATTATTTGATACGAAAATAGGGTGTGGAGGCTCCTATTTATAGATTTTTTAAGTGTTTGTTTAGATAGAATTAGTGTTTAATTATAATTCTTTTAGTTAGAGTTATATTTTAATTAGAATTGTTTTAGGTAGAGTTTTATTTTACTTAGAATTCTATTAAATAAAATTATTATTTAATTAGGATTGTTAAATAGAATTATTATTTAATTAGAACTCTATTAGGATTTTGACTTTTGATCTTATTTGATTGACTTTAAGATTTTGACTTTAGTTTTACTTGGTTGACTTTTAATATCTTGACTTTAGTTTTACTTGATTGACTTTAATTTTGATTTTAGTCTTACTTGATTGACTTCAATATCTTGACTTTAGTCTTACTTGATTGACTTTAATTTTTTGGAGAATCCCCCTCTATTATATCTTTAATTCTTTGGACCCCCAAATGGAGGGGTCTTTACATAAAAATCTAGGCAACCATCAACAATTTTGTCGGAGAGTCTGATTGATCAATTTTTTTTGTTCAAATTTTTAAATTAATTTTATTAATGTTTCACTTTAATTATTTAATATTTTATTTATTAATTTCAAAATTTTTAATTATAAAAATTATAAAATTATCGTTTTACCCTCGAAGAGGACTTTTTGTGTTTTAAGTCGATTTTTGATGTTCTAGGATGTTTTAGAATCGATTTTTCGTAAGTAATTCAATAGAAATATTGGTTTGTATCATTTATAAAAAAATTTGTGTGGAATGGTCGTGAACTTTATGAGGGGCATTTTCGTAATTTTGTCAAATCTATGAAAATTGGTGAAATGATTTATTTGATTTCGATTTGTTATTTTATGTGTTTGAATGGATTTTCCTAAGCGTCACGTAGGTTCTAGGCATATTTTAATATTAGGGGTAATTTGATCATTTTTTAGTGATTTTTATCGTGAAGCTTCTATTTGTCTGAAAAATGATGATTTTTAAGCTTTTGGGGTTATATTTTTCTATTGTAGTGCGGTTTCTACAGTTTTATCAATTCGAGATACCTCATCCGGATTTCTGAAACATATCTAGTAACAAGATAAAGCATTGGAATAAACATCCATCATTAAGAACCGTTGCGATCGGGTTGACGAGTTGATTAATCAGGCGGATGCAGAAATGGGGTGTCTACAACACCTTTTGGTGTGTTCTTGTACAACCAACTCTATTGAATATTTCTATCTCTAGCATTACAAATTTTCTAGGAAAATGGAATCTAGACATGAGGTTTAGAGCCTCATTGTCTGCAACGATTTCACCAATCCCTTTTATGTTTTCCAAAGCCGTTTCTAGCTGAGTCATTTTGTTGGCCAACATAAGGCTTTCAATGATGGGTTCTTACTCTCCATCAAATTCAAAGACTTCTTGATGGCGATTGGTTGTGTTATTTTCTACTCTCTTACCTCCAATTCAACAGTAGGAGTTTGCAATAATTCCAAAGCCCATTCTAATACTTAAAATTTTCATTTCATATTATTTATATCCTAACAATGACTGTTATAATCTTTCAGATCTATGTTAGTTCAGATTTTGATGTCATTCGTGACTTTGCACTTAGTACTGATATTTGTGCGAACCAACTAAACTTATGGTTCCAACTAAGCTAAGGACGCTTTAGTTTTAGAGCAATGGTAACCTGAAACCCCTCAAAAGTAATTTGATCCTTATTAATTTTAAGGTCCCCCTCTTGATGCTATTCAATTAATCAATCCCCTAGATTAAAAATTACTAATTGACAAGCCATATCGATCAAGAAATATTTAGATGAAGATAATTTATTGAGCGAGAGTTATTTGAGAATGTTGAAACTTTATTAAAGATGTATCAACTATTATTAAATTTTTTAAATGGCTTGGCATAAAGCAATCGAAAGAAAACTACTTTAACTATTCTAAAAGAAAGAAAAAGAATAATGGGGAGACTTTCCTTTTGCTAATAACATAAAATGCTAACTCGATCTAAAACTAATACCAAATATTGGGTTATGTGCTCTTTGGGTTCTTTTTTCACTTCTTTGGTATTAGCTTATGAAAGCGCCCTAAACTGCGGGGTGTGCGGATCCGCTTTTGATTTTAAGGTTTGGGAGTCACCACCTAGTTATTACGGTCTAGGAACCGAGCATTGACTCAAAACGAATAAAACAACTAATCTATAAAAGATATTAAGTTTGGGGATCATGTTACAGGGTTGGAAGGTGTTAGGCACCAACCCCTCCCGGCAAACGTCGGTCTCTACTATTTCCCAAAAAATAGATTATATTGCTAAAAGACCTAAAACAAATAAAATAAAAAATAAAAAAAAAGTAAAAAAGAATACCTAGATGATCGCAACAATTTATTCCCTCAGTACTAGCGAGGAGCATCCTTATACGATTTTTCTTGTTTTTCCTTCCTCATTGGATCTACTTCGAATCTCCAAGATGAAGTACCTCTTTCTTAGATCTGAGTATTATCTAAATTTTTTGATGGATTTCTAAGTGTTTTTTAAGGGTTTTTTGGCATTTTTTGAGTAAAAGATGGGACTTCGATGATAAGTAGGGGCTTAGGACTTTAAAATCAGGGTGTAGGGAAGGCTAGGGAGACTTTTTGACCTAATTTTCCTTAGATTTGTTTTGACCTACGAAATTAAGTTGAGGAGACTCTCTATTTATAGAGTTTTTTTGGGTATAGTTAGTGTTTGATTAGATTTCTTTTAGGGTTTTAATTAGGATTTTCACTTTAGTCATATGAGATTGACTTGGTCTTTTTACATTAGGGTTTTGACTTTGTCTTATGAGATTGACTTGATCTTTTTAAATTAGGATTTTGACTTTAGTGTTGTGAGATTGACTTGATCTTTTTAGATTAGGATTTTAACTAGGGTTTTGAATTAAGTCTTATGAGATTGACTTGGTTTCTTTAGATTAGGGTTTCGATTTAAGTCTTATGAGATTAACTTGGTTTCTTCAAATTAATTTTTAATTAAGGTTTCGACTTAAGTCTTATGAGATTGACTTGATTTAGATTTTTAAATTAATTTTATTAAGGTCTGACTTTACGTTAATTAATATTTTATTCATTAATTTCGAAATTAAAATTTTTTAAAATTGAAAAATTATCGTTTTGCCCCTGAAGATAACTTTTGCATTTCAAATCGGTTTTCAATGTTCTGAAATATTTTGGAATCGATTTTTCATAAGGAATTCAATGGGATTATGGATTTTTCTCATGTATGAAATTTTTTGACGTGAAATGATAGTCAACCCTTATAAGGGGTATTTTCATAATTTTATTGAATTTGGTGAAAATTTGTGAAATAGTTTATTTGATTTCATTTTGTTATTTTATGTGTTCGAATGGGTTTTCCTAAGCGTAAGGGGGCTCTAAGGATGTTTTGATGTTAGGGGTATTTTGGTTACTTGATCATTTTTTAATAATTTTTATCGTAAAACTTCTTCTTGTCTGCAAGATGATGATTTCTGTGTTTTTAGGATTATATTTTCCTAGTGTAGCGTGGTTTCTACAGTTTTGTTAGTTTGAGATACTTCATCTAAATTTCTAAAATATATCTAGTAACAAATAAAGCATCTGAACAATCACCCATCATTGGGAATCGTTGCGATTCGGTTGATGAATTGATTAATCATGTGACTACAAAAATGGGGTGTCTACAGCATAATTTTATTTCACTATCACCCGATAATCCCATGCAATCGCTATGTGATCTTCCAACTAAGTAGTCAATCTTGTGAAAGGGTGTCTCTGTCTAGGTAAATAAGGGTCCATGAGGGATGTTTCATCTGTCAAAATATCATCCTTACTTTTTCTAGGATTTATTTTGACCTACGAAATTAAGTTGAGAAGACTCTCTATTTATTGAGTTTTTTGGGTAAAGTTAGTATTTGATTAGATTTCTTTTAGGATTTTAATTAGGGTTTTGACTTTAGTCTTATGAGATTGACTTGATTTTTTTAGATTAGGGTTTTGACTTTAGTGTTATGAGATTGACCTGGTCTTTTTATATTAGGATTTTAATTAGGGTTTTGACATAAGTCTTATGAGATTGATTTGGTTTCTTTAGATTAGGGTTTTGATTTAAGTCTTATGAGATTAACTTAGTTTCTTCACATTAAGTTATAATTAAGGTTTGAACTGATGTCTTATGAGATTGACTTGGTTTAGATTTTTAAATTAATTTTATTAAGGTCTGACTTTAAGTTAATTAATATTTTATTCATTAATTTCGAAATTAAAAATTAAAAAATTATCGTTTTACCCACGAAGAGAACTTCTACGTTACAAATCGATTTTCAATGTTCTAGGATGCTTTGGAATCGATTTTTCGTAAGGAATTCAATGGGATTATGGATTTGTGTCACTTATGAAATTTTTTTACCGTGAAATGATTATCAACACTTATGAGGAGTATTTTCGTAATTTTATCAAATTTGGTGAAAATTGGTGAAAGAGTTTATTTGATTTCATTTTATTATTTTATGTGTTGGAATTGGTTTTCCTAAGCATAAGGGAGCTCTAAAGATGTTTTGATGTTGGGGGTATTTTGGTAATTTGATCATTTTTTCGTGATTTTTATCATTAAGCTTTTTTTTGTCTGCAAGATGATGATTTTTATGTTTATGGGTTATATTTTCCAAGCGTAGCGTAGTTTTTACAAATTTGTTAATTTGAGATACTTTATCCGAATTTCTGAAATATATCTTGTAACAAAAAAAACATTGGAATAATCATCTATCATTGGGAATCGTCGTGATCGGGTTGATGAATTGATTAATTAGGTGATTGCAAAAATGGGGTATCTACAGCTTAATTTTATTTCACTATCACCCAATAATCCCATGCATTCGTTAAGTGATTTTCCAACTAAGTAGTCAATCTTGTGAAAGGGTGTCTCTGTCTAGGTAGAAAAGGTTCCATGAGGGATGTCTCATATGTCACAATATCATACCTATTTTTTCTATGATTTATTTTAACCTACGAAATTAAGTTGTGGAGGCTCTCTATTTATAGAGTTTTTTTAATAGAGTTAGAGTTTGATTATGTTTCTTTTAGGGTTTTAATTAGGGTTTTGACTTTAATGTTATGAGATTGAATTTGTCTTTTTAGATTAGGGTTTTAACTAGGATTTTGAATTAAGTCTTATGAGATTGACTTGGTTTCTTTAGATTAGGGTTTCGATTTAATTCTTATGAGATTGACTTGGTTACTTCAAATTAAATTTTAATTAAGGTTATGACCTAAGTCTTATGAGATTGACTTGATTTAGATTTTTAAATTAATTTTATTAAGGTTTGACTTGACATTAATTAATATTTTATTCATTTATTTCGAAATTAAAAAATTACCGTTTTACCTACGAAGAGAACTTCTGCGTTACAAATATATTTTCAATGTTCCAAGATGCTTTCGAATCGATTTTTCATAAGGAATTCAATGGGATTAAGGATTTGTGTCATTTACGAAATTTTTTGCCGTGAAATGATTATCAACACTTATGAGGAGTATTTTCATAATTTTATCAAATTTGGTGAAATAGTTTATTTGTTTTCATTTTATTGTTTTATGTGTTGGAATTGGTTTTTCTAAGCGTAAGGGGGCTCTAAAGATGTTTTGATGTTAGGGGTATTTTGGCAATTTGATCATTTTTTTGTAATTTTTATTGTTATGCTTTTTTTCGTCTACAAGATGATGATTTCTATTTTTATGGGTTATATTTTCCTAGCGTAACGTGATTTTTACAAATTTGTTAATTTGAGATACTTCATTCGAATTTTTGAAATATATCTAGTAAGAAATAAAACATTGGAATAATCATCCATCATTGGGAATCGTCGTGATCGGGTTGATGAATTGATTAATCAGGTGATTGTAAAAATGGGGTATCTACAGCTTAATTTTATTTCACTATCACCCGATAATCCCATGCATTCGCTAAGTGATTTTCCAACTAAGTAGTCAATCTTGTGAAAGGGTGTCTTTGTCTAGGTAGACAAGGGTCCATGAGGGATGTCTCATCTATCACAATATCATACGTACTTTTTCTATGATTTATTTAAACCTACGAAATTAAGTTGTTGAGACTCTCTATTTATAGAGTTTTTTAATGGAGTTAAAGTTTGATTAGGTTTCTTTTAAGGTTTTAATTAGGGTGTCTTATGAGATTGACTTGGTCTTTTTAAATTAGGATTTTGAATTTAGTGTTATGAGATTGACTTAGTCTTTTTAGATTAGGGTTTTAACTAGGGTTTTGAATTAAGTCTTATGAGATTGACTTGATTTTTTTAGATTAGGGTTTCGATTTAAGTCTTATGAGATTGACTTGGTTTCTTCAAATTAAGTTTTAATTAAGATTTTGACTTAAGTCTTATGAGATTGACTTGATTTAGATTTTTAAATTAATTTTATTAAGGTCTGACTTTACATTAATTAATATTTTATTCATTTATTTTGAAATTAAAAATTTTAAAAATTAAAAAATTACTGTTTTGCCACCAAAGATAACTTTTACGTTTCAAGTCAGTTTTCAATGTTCCGAAAGTTTTGGAATCGATTTTTCGTAAGGATTTCAATGGGATTATGGATTTTTGTCATGTATGAAATTTTTTGACATGAAATGATTGTCAACCCTTATAAGGGGTATTTTCATAATTTTATTGAATTTGGTGAAAATTTGTGAAATAGTTTATTTGATTTCATTTTGTTATTTTATATGTTCGAATGGGTTTTCCTAAGCATAAGGGGGCTCTAAGGATGTTTTGATGTTAGGGGTATTTTGATTACTTGATCATTTTTTAGTAATTTTTATCGTAAAACATCTTCTTATCTGCAAGATGATGATTTCTATGTTTTTAAGGTTATATTTTCCTAGCGTAGCGTGGTTTCTACAGTTTTGTTAGTTTGAGATACTTCATCTGAATTTCTAAAATATATCTAATAACAAATAAAGCGTCTAAACAATCACCCATCATTGGGAATCGTTGCGATCGGGTTGATAAATTGATTAATCATGTGACTGCAAAAATGGGGTGTCTACAGCATAATTTTATTTCACTATCACCCGATAATCCCATGCAATCGCTATGTGATCTTCCAACTAAGTAGTCAATATTGTGAAAGGGTGTCTCTGTCTAGGTAAATAAGGGTCCATGAGGGATGTTTCATCTGTCAAAATATCATCATTACTTTTTCTAGAATTTATTTTGACCTACGAAATTAAGTTGAGAAGACTCTCTATTTATTGAGTTTTTTGGGTAAAGTTAGTATTTGATTAGGTTTCTTTTAGGATTTTAATTAGGATTTTGACTTTAGTCTTATGAGATTGACTTGATTTTTTTAGATTAGGGTTTTGACTTTAGTGTTATGAGATTGACCTGGTCTTTTTATATTAGGATTTTAATTAGGATTTTGACATAAGTCTTATGAGATTGATTTGGTTTCTTTAGATTAGGGTTTTGATTTAAGTCTTATGAGATTAACTTAGTTTCTTCACATTAAGTTATAATTAAGGTTTGGACTGATGTCTTATGAGATTGACTTGGTTTAGATTTTTAAATTAATTTTATTAAGGTCTGACTTTAAGTTAATTAATATTTTATTCATTAATTTCGAAATTAAAAATTAAAAAATTATCGTCACGAAAAGAACTTCTGTGTTACAAATCGATTTTCAATGTTCTAGGATGCTTTGGAATCAATTTTTCGTAAGGAATTCAATGGGATTATGGATTTGTGTCACTTATGAAATTTTTTACCGTGAAATGATTATTAACACTTATGAGGAGTATTTTCGTAATTTTATCAAATTTGGTGAAAATTGGTGAAAGAGTTTATTTGATTTTATTTTATTATTTTATGTGTTGGAATTTATTTTCCTAAGCGTAAGGGAGCTCTAAAGATGTTTTGATATTGGGAGTATTTTGGTAATTGGATCATTTTTTCATGATTTTTATCGTTTAGCTTTTTTTTTGTCTGCAAGATGATGATTTTTATGTTTATGGGTTATATTTTTCTAGCGTAGTGTAGTTTTTATAGATTTATTAATTTGCGATACTTCATCCGAATTTCTGAAATATATCTAGTAATAAAAAAAGCATTGGAATAATCATCTATCATTAGGAATCGTCGTGATCGGGTTGATGAATTGATTAATCAGGTGACTGCAAAAATGGGATATCTACAGCTTAATTTTATTTCACTATCATCCGATAATCCCATGCATTCGTTAAGTGATTTTCCAACTAAGTAGTCAATCTTGTGAAGGGGTGTCTCTGTCTAGGTAGAAAAGGTTCCATGAGGGATGTCTCATCTGTCACAATATCATACCTACTTTTTCTAGGAATTATTTTTACCTATGAAATTAAGTTGTGGAGGCTCTCTATTTATAGAGTTTTTTTAATAGAGTTAGAGTTTGATTAGGTTTCTTTTAGGGTATTAATTAGGATTTTGACTTTGTCTGATGAGATTGACTTGGTCTTTTTAAATTAGGGTTTTGACTTTAATGTTATGAGATTGAATTGGCCTTTTTAGATTAGGTTTTAACTAGGATTTTGAATTTAGTCTTATGAGATTGACTTGGTTTCTTTAGATTAGGGTTTCGATTTAATTCTTATGAGATTGACTTGGTTTCTTCAAATTAAGTTTTAATTATGGTTATGACTTAAGTCTTATGAGATTGACTTGATTTAGATTTTTACATTAATTTTATTAACATCTGACTTGACATTAATTAATATTTTATTCATTTATTTCGAAATTAAAAATTTTAAAAATTAAAAAATTACCGTTTTACCCACGAAGAGAACTTCTGCATTACAAATCTATTTTCAATGATCCAGGATGCTTTGGAATCGATTTTTCATAAGGAATTCAATGTGATTATGGATTTGTGTCACTTACGAAATTTTTTGTCCTGAAATGATTATCAACACTTATGGGGAGTATTTTCATAATTTTATCAAATTTGGTAAAAATTGATGAAATAGTCTATTTGATTTCATTTTATTGTTTTATGTGTTGAAATTGGTTTTCCTAAGCGTAATGGGGCTCTAAAGATGTTTTGATGTTAGGGGTATTTTGGTAATTTGATCATTTTTTTGTGATTTTGATCGTTAAGCTTTTTTTTTCTCTACAAGATGATGATTTCTATTTTTATGGGTTATATTTTCCTAGCGTAACGTGATTTTTACAAATTTGTTAATTTGAGATATTTCATCCGAATTTTTGAAATATATCTAGTAACAAATAAAGCATTGGAATAATCATCCATCATTGGGAATCGTCGTGATCGGGTTGATATATTGATTAATTAGGTTACTGCAAAAATGGGGTGTGTACAGCTTAATTTTATTTCACTATCACTCAATAATCCCATGCAATCCCTGTGTGATCTTCCAACTAAGTAGTCAATCTTTTGAAAGGTTGTCTTTGTCTAGGTAGAGAAGAGTCCATGAGAAATGGCTCATCTGTCACAATATCATCCCTACTTTTTCTAGGATTTATTTTGACATACGAAATTAAGTTGTAGAGGCTCTTTATTTATAGAGTTTTTTGAGTAGAGTTAGTATTTGATTAGGTTTCTTTTAGGATTTTAATTAGGATTTTGACTTTAGTCTTATGAGATTGACTTGATCTTTTTATATTAGGTTTTGACTTTAGTGTTATGAGATGGACTTGGACTTTTTAGATTAGGTTTTTAACTAAGGTTTTAACTTAAATCTTATGATATTGACTTGGTTTTTTTAGATTAGGATTTTGATTTAAGTCTTCTAAGATTGACTTTGTTTCTTCAGATTAAGTTTTAATTAAGGTTTTGACTTAAGATTTATGAGATTGACTTGGTTTAATTTTAAATTAATTTCGTTAAGGTCTGACTTTACGTCAATTTATATTTTATTCATTAATTTCGAAATTAAAAATTTTAAAAATTAAAAAATTATCATTTTGCCCCTAAAGAGAACTTTTGCGTTTCAAGTTGATTTTCAATGTTCGTGGATGTTTTGGAATCGATTTTTCATAAGGAATTCAAAGGGATTATGGATTTGTGTTACTTATGAAATTTTTTTACGTGAAATGATTTTCAACACTTATGAAAGGAATTTTCGTAATTTTATTGAATTTTAAAAAAAATTGGTGAAATAGTTTATTTGATTTGATTTTATTATTTTATGTGTTCGAATGAGTTTTTCTAAGCGTAAGGGGGCTCTAAGGATATTTCGATGTTAGTGGTATTTTGGTAATTTAATCATTTTTTTGTGATTTTTATCGTAAAGCTTCTTTTTGTTTATAAGATGATGATTTCTATATTTTTGGGATTATATTTTCCTTGCGTAACGTGATTTTTACAGTTTTGTTAGTTTGAGATCTTTCATCCGAATTTTTGAAATACATCTAGTAATAAATAAAGTATTGGAAGAATTATCTATCATCAGGAATCGTCGCGATCGGGTTGATATATTGATTAATCCCATGCAATCCCTGTGTGATCTTCTAACTAAGTAGTCAATCTTGTGAAAGGTTGTCTTTGTCTAGGTAGAGAAGAGTCCATGAGAGATGGCTCATCTGTCACAATATCATCCCTACTTTTTCTAGGATTTATTTTGACCTACGAAATTAAGTTGTGGAGGCTCTCTATTTATAGAGTTTTTTGGGTAGAGTTAGTGTTTGATTAGGTTTCTTTTAGGGTTTTAATTAGGATTTTGACTTTTGTTTTATGAGATTGACTTGATCTTTTTATATTAGGTTTTGACTTTAGTGTTATGAGATTGACTTGGACTTTTTAGATTAGGTTTTTAACTAAGGTTTTAACTTAAGTCTTATGAGATTGACTTGGTTTCTTTAGATTAGGGTTTTGATTTAAGTCTTATGAGATTTACTTGGTTTCTTCATATTAAGTTTTAACTAAGATTTTGACTTAAGTCTTTGGAGATTGACTTGGTTTAGATTTTTAAATTAATTTTATTAAAGTTTGACTTTACCCTAATTAATATTTTATTCATTAATTTCGAAATTAACAATTTTTAAAATTGAAAAATTATCGTTTTGCCCTCAAAGATAATTTTTGCATTTCAAGTCGATTTATAATGTTTCAGGATGTTTTGGAATCAATTTTTCGTAAGAAATTCAATGGGATTTTGGATTTGTTTCTCTTATGAAATATTTTAACGTGAAATGATTGTCAACCCGTTTGAGGGGTATTTTCGTAATTTTATCAAATTTGGTGAAAATTTGTGAAATAGTTTATTTGATTTTATTTTACTGTTTTATGTGTTCGAATGGGTTTTCCTAAGCGTAAGGGGCTCTAAGGATGTTTTGATGTTAATGGGTATTTTTATAATTTGGTCATTTTTGTGATTTTTATTGTAGAACTTTTTTTGTCTCTAAGATAATGATTTCTATGTTTTTGGGGTTATATTTTCCTAGCGTAGCGTGGTTTCTACAGTTTTGTTAGTTTGAGATACTTCATCCGAATTTATGAAATATATCTAGTAACAAATAAAGCTTTAGAATAATAATCCATCATTGGGAATCGTCGTGATCGGGTTGACGAATTGATTAATCAGGTGACTGCAAAAATGGGGTGTCTACAACTTAATTTTATTTCACTATCACCCGATAATCCCATGCAATCGCTAAGTAATTTTCCAACTAAGTAGGCAATCTTGTGAAAGGGGGTCTCTGTCTAGGTAGACAAGGGTCCATGAGGGATGTCTCATCTGTCACAATATCATACCTATTTTTTCTATGATTTATTTTGACCTACAAAATTTAGTTGTGGAGGCTCTCTATATATAGAGTTTTTTTAATTGAGGTAAAGTTTTATTAGGTTTCTTTTAGAGTATTAATTAGGGTTTTGACTTTAATCTTATGAGATTGACTTGGTCTTTTTAGATTAGGGTTTTAATTAGGATTTTGAATTAAGTCTTATGAGATTGACTTTGTTTCTTTAGATTAGGGTTTTGATTTAAGTCTTATGAGATTGACTTGGTTTCTTCAAATTAAGGTTTTTACTTAAGTCTTATGAGATTGACTTGATGTAGATTTTTAAATTAATTTTATTAAGGTCTGACTTTACGTTAATTAATATTTTATTCAATTATTTCGAAATTAAAATTTTTAAAAATTAAAATATTACCGTTTTGCCCTCAAAAATAACTTTTGCATTTCATTTTGGTTTTCAATGTTCCGGGATGTTTTGGAATCGACTTTTCATAAGGAATTCAATGGGATTATAGATTTGTATCACTTATGAAATTTTTTGACGTGAAATGATTGTCAACACTTATGAGGGGAATTTTCGTAATTTTATCGAATATGAAGAAAATTGATGAAATAGTTTATTTGATTTCATTTTGTTATTTTATGTGTTCGAATGAGTTTTTCTAAGCGTAAGGGGGCTCTAAGGATGTTGTAATGTTAGGGGTATTTTGATAATTTGATCATTTTTTAGTGATTTTTATCATAAAACTTCTATTTGTCAACAAAATGATGATTTCTATATTTTTAGGGTTATATTTTCCTAGCATAACGTGGTTTCTACAGTTTTGTTAGTTTGAGATATTTCATCCGAATTTTTGAAATACATCTAGTAACAAATAAAGTATTTGAATAATCATCCATCATCGGGAATCTTCGCGGTTGGGTTGATGTATTGATTAATCAGGTGACTGCAAAAATTGGGTGTCTATAGCTCAATTTTATTTCACTATCACCCGATAATCCCATGCAATCGCTATGTGATCTTCCAACTAAGTAGTCAATCTTATAAAAGAGTGTCTCTGTTGAGGCAGCTAAAGGTCCATGAGGGATGTCTCATCTGTCACAATATCATCCCTACTTTTTCTAGGATTTATTTTGACCTACGAAATTAAGTTGTGGAGGCTCTCTATTTATAGAGTTTTTTTGGTAGAGTTAGTGTTTTATTAGGTTACTTTTAGGGTTTTAATTAGGGTTTTGACTTTAGTCTTATGAGATTGACTTGGTCTTTTTAGATTAGGGTTTTGACTTTATTCTTATGAGATTGACTTGATTTCTTTAGATTAAGGTTTTGATTTAAGTCTTATGAGGTTGACTTGGTATCTTCAGATTAAGATTTAATTAAGGTTTTGACTTAAGTATTATGAGATTGACTTGGTTTAGATTTTTAAATTAATTTTACTAAGGTCTGACTTTACGTTAATTTAAATTTTATTCATTAATTTCGAAATTAAAAATTTTAAAAATTGAAAAATTATTGTTTTGTCCCCAAAGAAAACTTTTGCATTTCAAGTCGATTTTCAATGTTCCGAGATGTTTTGGAATCGATTTGTCGTAAAGAATTCAATGGGATTATGGATTTGTGTCACTTATGAAATTTTTTCAAGTGAAATGATTGTCAACCCTTATGAGGGGAATTTTCGTAATTTCATTGAATTTCAAAAAAAATTGGTGAAATAGTTTATTTGATTTCATTTTGTTGTTTTATATATTCGAATGAGTTTTCCTAAGCATAAGGGGGCTCTAAGGATATTTTGATGTTAAGGGTATTTTGATAATTTGATCATTTTTTTGTGATTTTTATCGTAAAGCTTCTTTTTGTCAACAAGATGATTTTTATGTTTTTGGGGATATATTTTCCTAGCATAACATGGTTTCTACAGTTTTGTTAGTTTGAGATACTTCTTCCAAATTTTTGAAATATATCTAGTAACAAATAAAGCATTGGAATAATCATCCATCATCGGCAATCGTCGCGATCGGAATGATGTATTGATTAATCAGGTGACTGCAAATATTGGGTGTCTACAGCTCAATTTTATTTCACTATCACCCGATAATCCCATGCAATCGCTATGTGATCTTCCAACTAAGTAGTCAATCTTGTGAAAGGGTGTCTCTGTCTAGGTAGCCAAGGGTCCATGAGAGATGTCTCATTTGTCACAATATCATCCCTACTTTTTCTAAGATTTATTTTGACTTACGAAATTAAGTTGTGGAGGCTCTCTATTTATAGCGTTTTTTTGGTAGAGTTAGTGTTTCATTAGGTTTCTTTTAGGGTTTTAATTAGGGTTTTGACTTTAGTCTTATGAGATTGACTTGGTCTTTTTGGATTAAGATTTTGAGTTTAGTCTTATGAGATTGATTTGGTTTCTTTAAATTAGGATTTTAATTTAAGTCTTCTAAGATTGACTTGGTTTCTTCAGATTAAGTTTTAATTAAAGTTTTGACTTAAGTCTTATGAGATTGACTTGGTTTAATTTTAAATTAATTTTGTTAAGGTTTGACTTTACGTTAATTTATATTTTATTCATTAATTTCGAAATTAAAAATTTTAAAAATTAAAAAATTATCGTTTTACCCCTAAAGAGAACTTTTGTGTTTCAAGTTGATTTTCAATGTTTCTGGATGTTTTGAAATCGATTTTTCGTAAGGAATTCAATGGGATTATGGATTTGTGTCACTTATAAAAATTTTGACGTGAAATGATTAGCAACCCTTATGAGGGAAATTTTTGTAATTTTATCGAATTTAAAAAAAAATTGGAGAAATAATTTATTTGATTTCATTTTGTTGTTTTATTTGTTCGAATGAGTTTTTCTAAGCATAAGGGGGCTCTTAGGATGTTTCGATGTTAGGGGTATTTTGGTAATTTAATCATTTTTTTATAATTTTTATCGTAAAGTTTATTTTTGTCTACAAGATGATGATTTCTATATTTTTGGAATTATATTTTCCTAGCGTAACATGGCTTCTATAGTTTTGTTAGTTTGAGATATTTCATCCGAATTTTTGAAATATGTCTAGTAATAAATAAAGCTTTAGAAGAATCATCTATCATCGGGAATCGTCGCGATCGGGTTGATGTATTGATTAATCAGGTGACTGTAAAAATGGGGTGTGTACAGCTTAATTTTATTTCACTATCACCCAATAATCCTATGCAATCGCTATGTGATCTTCCAACTAAGTAGTTAATCTTGTGAAAGGGTGTCTCTGTCTAGGTAGACAAAGGTCCATGAGGGATGGCTCATCTGTCACAATATCATCCCTACTTTTTCTAGGATTTATTTTGACCTACGAAATTAAGTTTTGGAGGCTCTCTATTTGTAGAGTTTTTTGAGTAAAGTTAGTAGTTGATTAGGTTTCTTTTAGGGTCTTGACTTTAGTCTTATGAGATTGACTTGGTCTTTTTGATTAGGTTTTGACTTTAGTGTTATGAGATTGACTTGGACCTTTTAAATTAGGTTTTTAATTAAGGTTTTAACTTAAGTCTTATGAGATTGACTTGGTTTCTTTAGATTAGGGATTTGATTTAAGTCTTATGAGATTGACTTGATTTCTTCATATTAAGTTTTAATTAAGGTTTTCACTTAAGTCTTATGAGATTGACTTAGTCTTTTTGGATTAGGATTTTGACTTTAGTGTTATGAGATTGACTTGAATTTTTTAGATTAGGGTTTTAATAAAGATTTTGACTTAAGTCTTGTGTGATTGACTTGGTTTATTTAGATTAGGGTTTTGGTTTAAGTCTTATGAGATTGACTTGGTTTCTTCAAATTAAGTTTTTATTAAGGTTTTGACTTAAGTCTAATGAGATTGACTTGGTTTAGATTTTTAAATTAATTTTATTAAGGTCTGACTTTACGTTAATTTATATTTTATTCATTAATTTTGAAATTAAAAATTTTAAAAATCAGAAAATTATTGTTTTGCCCCCGAAGAGAACTTTTGCGTTTCAAGTCGATTTTCAATGTTTTGGGATGTTTTGGAATCGATTTTTCATACGGAAATCAATGGGATTATGGATTTGTGCCACTTATGAAATTTTTTGACGTGAAATGATTGTCAACCCTTATGAGGGGTATTTTCATAATTTTATCGAGTTTGTTGCAAATTGTTGAAATAGTTTATTTGATTTCATTTTATTGTTTTATGTGTTCGAATGGATTTTCCTAAGTGTAAGGGGGCTGGCTCTATGGATGTTTTGATATTAGAGATATTTTGGTAATTTGATCATTCTTTAGTGATTTTTATCATAAAACTTCTTTTTGTCTACAAGATGATGACTTCTATGTTTTTGGGGTTATATATTCCTAACGTATCGTGATTTCTACTGTTTTGTTAGTTTGATATACTTCATTTAAATATCTGAAATATATCTAGTAACAAATAAAGCATTGAAATAATCATCCATCATTATTAATCGTCGCGATCGGGTTGATGAAATAATTAATCAGGTGACTGAAAAAATGGGGTGCTTACAACTTAATTTTATTTCACTATCACCCGATAATCCCATGTAATCGCTATGTAATCTTCCAACTAAGTAATCAATCTTATCTGTCACAATATCATCCCTACTAGTTCTAGGATTTATTTTGACTTACGAAATTAAGTTGTGGAGTCTCTCTATTTATAGAGTTTTTTGGGTGGAGATACTGTTTGATTAGGTTTCTTTTAGGGTTTTAATTAGGGTTTTGACTTTAGTCTTATGAGATTGACTTGATCTTTTTAGATTAGGGTTTGACTTTAGTGTTATGAGATTGACTTGGTCTTTTTAGATTAGGATTTTGACTTAAGTCTTATAAGATTGACTTAGTTTTTTTAGATTGGGATTTTGATTTAAGTCTTATGAGATTGACTTGGTTTCTTCAGATTAAGTTTTAATTAAGGTTTTGACTTATGTCTTATGAGATTGACTTGGTTTAGATTTTTAAATTAATTTTATTAAGGTCTGACTTTACGTTAATTAATATTTTATTCATTAATTTTGAAATTAACAATTTTAAAAATTAAAAAATTATCGTTTTGCCCTCGAAGATAACTTTTGCTTTTCAAGTCGATTTTCATTGTTTCAGGATTTTTTGGAATCGATTTTTCGTATGGAATATAATGGGATTTTGGATTTATTTCACTTATAAAATTTTTTGACGTGAAATGATTGTCAACCCTTATGAGGGGTATATTCATAATTTTATCGAATTTTGTTAAAATTTATGAAATAGTTTATTTGATTTCATTTTGTTGTTTTATGTGTTTAAATGGATTTTCCTAAGTGTAAGGGGGCTCTAAGGATGTTTTGATGTTAAAGGTATTTTGGTAATTTGATCATTTTTTAGTGATTTTTATCGTAAAGCTTCTTTTTGTTTACAAGATGATGATTTTTTTATTTTTGGTGTTATATATTCCTAGTATAGTGTGATTTTTACAGTTTTGTTAGTTTGATATATACTTCATCCGAATTTCTGAAATATATCTAGTAACAAATAAAGCATTGGAATAATCATCCATCATTGGGAATCATCGCGATCGCGTTGATGAAATAATTAATCAGGTGACTGCAAAAATGGGGTGTTTACAACTTAATTTTATTTCACTATCACCAGATAATCCCATGCAATCTCTATGTGATATTCCAACTAAGTAGTCAATCCCTAGGTCGTTGAAAAGTGTATGCAATAAACCTGTGAGAGCCACATAGTTATGTCTTCATCTATCTCCCTTGTTGGTTCTTTCCAATTGATGTCCTATTTTGTCATAGTACTAAGCCCAACTCTCCAATTTTCTATAGTGGTGAAGTCCGCTAATATATCCTTATTCGAGAATTTATCCTATTTACTTTTTTTATTTAAAGAAATTATGCATTGTGAGGTTGGATGCACAACCACAGGTATAGCAATTATAGACTTTCTATAAATCATGCGCCTTTATGTCTATGCATGTTCAATAGTCCATCAAAACTTCTAGTGAGTATTGTAGGGACTAGATTTTCTTGTTCTCGAAGTTGCTCGGCCACATCTAGACAAAAAATAAGATAAGAATTACCCCATCCTGAACTATACCAGGTAGACCTCTATCAACATTACCAAACATAAGGTGAAGTCTCGAGCATTCCTTTATGATTCTAAGGCTAAATCCCATGGGTTCTCATGTACAGGGGGGTTTGATGATCTTCAAGAAGAATAATCATATTCAAATACTTGTTTTCAATAAACCTTCTTGCTTTCTTCTACTTGATCCCCAATCCTTTTGCCAGTTCATTTGTGAATCCATTTTATAGTAACAGTATGATAATCAGTCATGATGTCTATCCCTATGAGGCTTCAGAAATCTTCATATGTTGGGCATAGTGTGACTAACCCCAAGTGAAACACGTGATGTGTAGGGTCCCAAAACATTGTCATGGCTTATAAAAGGTTCCTGTCAACATTCAGTGTTCGAAGAGAGAATGTGCTTTAAAGTCCATATACACCAAACATCTAATTTCTATGGCTATGAACGAGTCAAAGGCTCAATGGATGCAAAATCTCATAGAACTTTGAGCCCTGAAGGAAAAAAAACATTACTCTCTATTACATTATGATAAGAAAACCAAATCATTTTAATTGATTTACCCCTTAACATTTGATTTGAAAAATTGATTCTGATATGACAATCTCATAATATTGAATTCATTGGATTGAACTGGCCGATGTGAAATGTTGGGACTATATACCCAATTAAATTAAATTTGGGTCGGCTCGACCCAATGGATCTAAATGATTTGATTGGATTATTTCATCTACTATACCTTAAGCCAATTGGCCCAACTGGTTTATGTCTGATCGTTGAGATCTACTTACCAATTGGGCCAACTAGTTTAAGTGGTATTGTAAGGTATGTCTCATCAATTAAGACTATGGGTTGGACCGGTATTGTGGGTTCAATTTGAGCTGTGTAGACTGATCCACCCATTTATCTTTTAGTTGGATTGAAAGAATGCAACCCGGAAGCACCCATAATCAATTTGAGTTGTGGCTTATTAGGACTGCACCTAGGTTTAGATCTCTAGACTTACTACATGATTGAGACTAGGTTCAGATAAAATTTAGGTCACTTCAACCTGAAACACCAATATATCTCTCAATTTCACCTATTTAGACAGTACGTGATTTTCTAATTTAATATACCCAAAGGTACTAGACTGAAGATATAATGTTCACATGCATCACTCGTGTCCCGAGGAACTAGGTTGGCTATATTCTTATTACGGGATTATTGAGGGACAGAGAATGATGTAAATTTCGATACGCATGCTTGTGAGTATGTACAAAGGGATAGGGTGCGCCCAGGATGTTTTTCAAAAATGATCTCCTACATCTACATATTCTAATCAATTCCACATAATCCAATCGCATCCACATAAGCATCAAACATTCAATATCCAATCATACCCACACAAAAATGACAAAATCTAGCCTAACCTAAAGGTCTACTTGAGTCAACTGGATCGACTAAAAATTATACCCAAGGAAAGTTTCATCTTGAGTCAAGTTTGATCCTAAAGTTCCCAATGGAGTTGCCACTGAAACTACCTCGACAAACTTTTCCCTACAAAAAAAAAAATGTAATAGAATTGAGGGTATTTTGTAGGAATTGGGAGTTACCACCTAGTTTAGGTGTAGGAATCATAAGATAACTCTGATGTGAAATTGGGCGATCCACAATTAAGAGCATAGGGTAAGGGGTTGAGTTACAAATTTTGAAAGTTGTTAACCACTGAAACCACCCAATTGAGGTTATCGGTTTCTACTGCAATCCAAGACTGACTTATGGTTAACAAATGAGACTAAAGTCAAACTAATGATCAAAATAATCCTAAAGTCAAGTATACTAGGGTGAAACTCATTTTATGGTCAAAGTTCCAATCATCATTATTAGTTTACATCGAATTGGCCTATTGAATCCCATGGCCATCATTCCTGACATAATTTTATGGAATTTCACACATAATAGGAGAAAAAGATACTTTGGAGAGAGCCTAAATCATATTCAAAGTCATAGGGGGCTCACATGAAGTAATGGTGTAACACCCCGAATTTTTAATTCGTATCTCGAGGAAAAAATAAATAGTGGAATTGTAAGAAAATCTTGAAAGTGGGACTTAGGGTAAAACTGTAGGACCTTGTTCTGATCATTTTTAATGGAATTTAACCTTACCATTAGATTCAAAATGATTGAGAAACATAGTTTAGCCTGTAAGCACGCTCAAATGCGAGTCCGAATATAAAAGTTACAAAATCCTCGATTACCGGATTGGACCAGGCTAAAATAGTGACTTTTTGTTAGAGAAAGAATTAGTAAGATTTGATTATACCATTGGGTTCGTAACGAAAAATTATTGAATATGGATTATTTATTTGTCATTTTTGGAGATCAGGAAGTCGAATTATCGTCAAAAACGAAAACGACATCAAGTTTAGGGGTCACCTCAAGCAAAAAATGTAAATTTTTTATGGAGACATAATTTTTAGAAATTGACCACACCATTAGATCCGGAATGAAAAATTAGGCGAAATAGAGTATTCATTCGTCATTTTTGGAGTCCGAATGGCCAAGTTATCGTCGATTAAAACAATAGGCGAAATACCAAATTCATCCCAAATTTCATATAAATAATATTTTAATTGTTTTTTTACAAACTCATCTTCCCCAACGTGTCCATACGGCCGAAACATATAAAAACGAAATTTTTTTTTTCTCTTTGATCTTCCACCTCAGATCTCTCACAAACGGCTCACCGTCGACGATCGACGCAGAAGGGAGAAATGTCCGCAGCTACGTTCTCTACAAAACCCACCCAACCTTTCTTCGTTTCACTTTCTATTTCACCCGATATCGTCAAAAATCAGCCGTATTTGGATACGGAAATTTCGAAACTTTGACCTCGAATTTCGTCCATTTCGGGGTCAAACCGTCTTCCGACGCAGAAGGGAGAAACGTCCGCAGCCTCATTCTCTACATAACCCAATTAAATTCCTTCCATTTTCTCATCTTTTTCAACCCGTATCGTCAAAAATCAGCCGTACGTATATACGTGGATTTCGAAAACTTCGACCTCGAATTTCATCGATTTCGGGGTCAAACCGTCTTTCGCTGTAGAAGGGAGAAGAGACGAGCACATCGAGATCTTCGAAACCACCTGGCCGATTTTGAAAATTAACTGCTTCGAAGTTCGATCCATCTCGATTTCCGCGCACACGCTTTGATCTTTTTGCCTTGACATTGTAAGGAAATCTCAATTTCTATTAGTAATCGTAGATTGTGAAAATTGCATTTATGATTTTATCGGAAAAGTTTTGGATATATTTCTAAAATATAGAATTCTTTTGTTATTTCAACAATTCACGCCAGAAACTACATGTTTGATATGTTTAATTGTATTTTTAACAAATTATACGTGGGTAGGGTATTTTAATGGGTTATTTCCATAAATTGGGTCTTGTGCACTGTTCGGACCCCGTTTTGATATAAAATTTGTTTTCTTTTTCAATATTATTGATAAAAATAAATTCTTTAGTTGGAAAATGTGATTTAATATTCAATGAACTCATATTGAGTTGATGAATATCAGAAAATGGATGTTTTATTGAAGGGATTGAAAATTGTAAAAATCGGAAAAAGGGAAAAAGGGTATGAAACGGTAAAATGTCAGAGTCACACCCGAGGGGTGATGTCTGCATTTTACGTTGTTGTGTTGTGTGCAGGTTGGTGAACAGATATCCAGGGATAATATTATTGGTTGCATGTTTATTTACTTTCTGTTAGTGCGAGGCGCTGTTTACGTTTCCGTTATGTTATTTATTTTAGGCCGGGTGGTCACACTTGCATGGTAGGAAACTGGATATCTATTCTCAACCTTGTATTGTTAATTTATCTTTTGTTTTCAAATGAAAGTAATATATATATATATGTAGCTATTTTGTGAGCGGTTAAAGAGTTTGTGAATGCCTGAAGGGATAGTGCGTCATATCATCCGGAGCGGTGTACTATCCTGAGATGTACGGTAGGGACCACCAAACTCATACGTGGTATGGGTCGCGTATGAGAGTGGAGTCACAACTGGAATCTGGGTTTATTCCTCTCTATCTTTTCCAGTGAACTTGTAATGTAAAGGTGGTCGTATACGAATGGTTTGCATATTTGGGAATCACATGCACGCCTGATAGGCATAGACGAAGATGATTAGTCAGTGATCACTAACAATCTATAGTAGTCGATCGTTCTGACACATCGAAAAGAGACCCATTGCTTACGGTCACGTCAAACGGCTAGCCTGAGCCGGATAAATGGTCAACCAAGCGTGGTAAGTGCAGCGACCGGCCACAAAATCAGGAACTAAAAGCCAGAGAGAAATTGTAACATCATGTCCCGACTAGGAGCGATCCAGTCGTGAATCCCAACACTCTAATTCCAATACTCCACCATTGTGTATTATGTATCTGTTGTTTATTTTGATATATAAAATGAAATCCATGTTTATTATTTCCCTTTGATCAATTAGATTTGTATAAAAAGATAATGTTATAGTGAGTACTGCTGATCGATGTAATGTGAGTTTTAAAATGTTTAGTTGTTCATCCCTGGCTATATGTACCAGTTAATCGTAATTTCTTCTGTAAAACTTTGATTATTTTAAAATGATTCAGTATGCTTATTCGTTCATGTTAGGAGGGGTTATTGGCAGAAATTGTTTGTTTTCCTACTAGGTAACCATTGTTACTCACCCTTTCCTTCTCCATTTTTTTTTAGTTTCAGATTCAGAGCTTGGCGAGGCAAGTATAGAGTAGGAATGAGGATCATCTGGTTGGTCAGATAGACAACCAGAATTCGTCACCTGGTAAGTACTAGGGCTATACCCCCTAGTGGTGTCAATTCCCCCCAATAGTTTTATAGATTATGTCTTGAGTGTTAGGATTTCTGTTAGAGTGAGAAATTTTGTATAATCCTGTATTCTAGTTATTCTTCCGCACTCTGATCTTTCGTATGTTATTAGACGTATATAAGCTTCCGCTAGTATTATATTTTATATATGTATTCAGGATTGTATGTCGGTTATCAGGTGCAGGTTGAACGCCTTGGAATGCTAACATAAACAGAGGAGACCATGCCGAAATTTCGAGGTGTTACATAATACCTCGAGATCTGTCATGGGGATTTGTGTTAGCGTTCGGCGGGGCGCCACAGATGGTGTGCATTTCTAAAAAGAAATTTACCGAGTATAATCCAAAGTTTATGAATCAATTTAGCTCAATCAATTTGATTATAAAAAGATTACTAGAATCATCAATCATCTCTCTTTATTGGAAAATCAATTTAACTAATATCATATGCATTAATTCGGCTAAGAAAAGTTTCAATTAAGTATATGCCAAAAACACTCTAAAGAACGACGAGCCAACGTATGTGCCAATTTTTTGTAAAAAAAAACTATTTTAGCCTTCCTCTTCCCTATATGCACAAACATCTGATGATTGGCTCGATGATAAAAAAAATTTAACAAGCACAAAAATCAACGATCTGACTCGGTAGTCACACTTTACATAAGGAATGATAATTTTACCCATTTTTGGGCATGAAAATCGATGACTTGATCCGACTGGTTAGTAAAAAAATTAAAACAAGTTTTTTGATTTCTATGTGTGCTCAAACTTAATGAGCACTTGTCATTTTTAGGAAGCTTCTTAGGTTAAAAGACTGCTCCAAAATTCAATGAGTTGACCCGGCTAATTTTATTGAAAAATATCTTCACTTTGCATTAATTCAATCAAGAATCTCAAAGTCATTGAGATGACTCAACCCCTAAAAAATTCAACTCCTATGGCCACGAAAATTAAGAGCCAACTTGTCTTAATTAAATCAATATCTAACACACCAAGGGTTTGTAGACACCTCATTTTTGCACTCGCCTGATTAATTAACTCGTCAACCTGATCACAACGGTTCCCAATGATGGATGTTTATTCCATTGCTTTATTTTGTTACCAGAAATATTTCAGAAATCCAGATGAAGTATCTCGAACTGACAAAACTATAGAAACCACGCTACGCTAGGAAAATATAACCCCAGAAGCTTAGAAATATTCATTTTTCAGACAAAAAGAAGCTTTACGATAAAAATCACTAAAAATGACCAAATTATCAAAATACCCCTAACATCAAAACGACCCTAGAGCTTATGTTACACTTAGAAAAACTCTCTCAAACACATAAAACAACAAATCGAAACCAAATAAATCATTTCACCAATTTTCACAAAATTTGACAAAATTACGAAAATGCCCCTCATAAAGTTCACGACCATTTCACACAAATTTTTTATAAATGACACAAACAAATATTTCCATCGAATTCCTTACGAAAAATCGATTCTAAAACATCCAAGAACATAAAAAAAATTGACTTAAAACGTGAAAGGTCCTCTCTGAGGGCAAAACGGTAATTTCACAATTTTCATAATTAAAATTTTTGAAATAAATAATTAAAACATTAAATAATTAAAGTGAACCATTAATGAAATCAATTTAAAATTTTGAACTAAAAAAATCGATCAATCAGGCTCTCAGGAAAAATTGTTGAGGGTTCGCAAGATATTTCTTTAAGGACCCCTCCATTTGGGAGTTCAAAGAATTAAAGATATAATAGAGGGAGGTTCTTCAAAAAATTAAAGTCAATTAAGCAAGACTAAAGTCAAAATCTTAAAGTCAATTAATTAAGACTAAAGTCAAAATCTTAAAGTCAATCAAATAAGACCAAAAGTCAAAATCCTAATAGAGTTCTAATTAAATAATAACTCTATTTAATAGAGTTCTAACTAAAATATAACTCTACCTAAAACAATTCTAATTAAAATACAACTCTACCTAAAATAATTCTAACTAAAATACAACTCTAACTAAAAGAATTCTAATTAAACACTAATTCTATCTAAATCAACTCTTCAAAAAATCTATAAATAGAGGTCCTCACACCCTATTTTCGTATCAAATCATAAACCCTAAGAGAAGTAGGTCAAAAAGCTTTCCTAGCCTCCCATAAACCCTAATTTTGAAGTCCCAACTCCTTACCTAATATTCATACTTCAATTTTAGCTTGAAAAACACATAGAAGCCCTTCAAAAACACCCCAAAACCCATAAATAAATTCGAAGAATTCAGATCTAAGAAAGAGATACTTCAACTTGGAGATCAGAAATCAGATCTGGTGACAGAACGAAGCGAGGAATACTGTATAAGAAGTTATTTTATCAGATCTGAGGGAAAAGAAAATCATTACGTTCGAAAAATGTAAGTTTTTTTTTTTTTATTGATTAGGTCTTTTTAGCAATGTAGTTCTACTTGAGATTAGTAGACACTGGTGTTTGCCTGGCGAGGTTGGTGCCTAACACCTTCCAACTCCGTAACGTGATCTCCGAACTTAGTTTCTTATTTTTCGTACATTAGTTTCTTTTATCTTTTAGAGTCAATGTTCGATTCCTAGACCGTAATAACTAGGTGGCGACTCCCAAACCTCAAGGGTCAAAAGTGGATCCGCGCACCCCGCGGATCGAGGGCGCTTTCAGTGGCGACTCTGCTAGGGACCATTGAAGATCAGACTTGAAAAATCCCAAGTATGGGAGCATTGCCAGGATGACCTAGTTTTTTTTTATTTAGTTCGATTTATTTTATTTATTTATTTATTTTTGTGCCTTGATTGTGGATGATTTTGGGTATTGTATTTTTGTCCCATTAAGGGTCACTTTTTGATGATCCCTAAATAATGAAAGATTCAAATTGACATATAAAAATGAAGGAATGATGAAGGTTGGGACAGCAATGTTAAAAGATTTTATAAAATATTATAGTACGAATTAAGTCTGGGCACCTAAAACGTAGATCCCATCGAGTAGATTAATTTAGAACTTGAATTCACTCAATTTCGTTATCGGGAGCCTTAGATATCATCGATGCAAGTTCAATATGTAAATCTGGAATTGTTGCTGAATGAAGGTTGAGATAGCAATATTAAAATATTTTTACAGAATATTCTAATTAGAATTAGGTTTGGGCTCCTCTTAATAAAATGTATACTTATCGAGTAGATTAATTTAAAACTTGAATTCACTCAATTGCGTTATCGGGAGCCTTAGATATCATCGATGCAGAATGAAGATTGAGATAGTAATGTTAAAACATTTTTATAGAACCTTCTAGTCAGAACTAGGTCTGGACACCTTTAATAAAATGTAGATCTCATCGAGTAGAATAATTTAGAACTTGAATTCACTCAATTTCATTATCAGGAGCCTTAGATATCATCGATGCAAATTCAATCTGTAAATCTGGAATTGTTGCTGAATGAAGGTTGGGACACCAATGTTAAAACATTTTTACAGAATATTCTAGTCAGAATTAAGTCTTAGAACCTTTAATAAAATGTAAATCTTATCGAGTAGATTAATTTAGAACTTGAATTCACTCAATTTCGTTATCGGGAGCCTTGGATATCATTGATGCAAGTTCAATATGTAAATATGAAATTGTTGCTGAATGAAGGTTGGGATAGCAATGTTAAAACGTTTTTACAAAACATTCTAATCAGAATTAGGTCTGGGCACCTATTAATAAAACGTAGATTCCATCGAGTAGATTAATTTAGAATCTGAATTCACTTCATTTCGTTATCGGGAGTCTTAGATATCGTCGATGAAAGTTCAGATTGTATTTTTCTAATTCACAGAAAATCCGAATTTATCTAATGTTAGCACAATTAATGTTCCTGAGAGTGAGCTCATCTCAACAATTGTCATTCTATCGTCAATGTAACATCTATTGGAATCTCGATTTATTTTGGATCACCCAAAAGTGATCATTGATTGGACCTTAAACATTATAAAAATTATGCCTATTGCAGTGTTTGTTTGATCATTAATTGATTTGCCATGATCTTCATAGATATATTTTGATGTGCATGCTTTGATCTTAATCTTGATGTGATGAATTATGTGGGTAATATTCATATGATATTCATGTTGTAATGGTTTGATTAGGCCTATGGACCCATTTATTTGAAAAAGCCCCGGGCACACCCCACCTTATTTTGCACACACCACATGCACGTTTACTATTTTGCACGTTTGCACGTCCCATATAGCCAACATGGCACTAGTGCGTGGCCCGGTCTCTTCGGAGATGCGACGTCATTCATGAAAACTACAACTCCAGTCATGTACCTTAGGGTATATCAAACTGAGGCATCAATACTGTTTGATCAGGTGATTCTGAGAGGTATATTGATGCACCCAGGCTGGAGCGACCTGAGCCTTTTACCTATTGTGAGCCACACAGTCACATGTCCCGATTGCCAACGTAATACTAGTACGTGGTTGGTCCCCTCGTGGGATGCCAAACCATTTATGAAAGCTACAACTCTTGACTCGTACCTATAGGTATGTAAAAGATAATCTAAGTATATCAATTGCACTTCTTGATCAAAATCGGTGCCTAAGCGAGATCTTGCCCCGCTGTACCCTACTGTACGAGGGGGATAGACTACGTCTATTCTAGACGAGAGGTATTTAAGTGGGCCCTTGCTCAGCATCGTGCGCCACCTCTCAACTGGAGATCAAACTGACTGTTTTTGGCTTCAGAGAAGTGAGTTGAGGTTTCAGATTATCACCTATACAGTATATCAAACCAAGTCACCACGTATCAAGAGGTATATAGGTGTATTTGGGCAATGGTGGCCAGATAAAAATGCATTGCATATAGTAAGCTTAGAGTCTAGAAACCTCTGCTGTAGGTCACGACTCGAACTTATCGTGGGTGTTCCCAGGTTGCTCTATTTAATCCAATCCAAAAGGTAAGTGGGTGAACCGGTCCACACCACTCCAATCAAACCCACAATATCGGTTCAACCCAATAAACTTAATTGATGAGACATACTGGTCAATATCAAGTTAAACCAATTAGCCCCATTGGTAAATGGATCTTATGGATCAACAGATGAACCGGTTGAACTAATTGGCTTAAATATTAGATGAAGTGATGCAAGTGGAATATTCAGATCCATTAGGTCGAACCGGCCCAAACTCAAATGGGTACATAGTCCCAATCACCTTGCATCAGCCAGTTTAATTCAATGGACTGAATATTTCATACTTAACAAGATCAATAAAACATATTCATGTAATATTTCTTGATCGAAATATTTCATTGGTTAGAGATTTTAAATCTAGGGGTTAACTTAACCCATACTATCAAGAGAAACCTCTATTTATTAAAAGTCTACTCTAGGATCCATAACTAGTAATCCACCTTTGATGGGATTTTCAGGGTTATCATTGCACCCAAACTCAAGCGTCCACCTCCTAGTTGGAGTCGTAAGTCCAGTCGGTTAGAACGAACGTTGGTACCAAGTCAACAAGCAGAAATGACTTCAAAATTTGAACTCACAGAAATTCGTAAGATTTTGACAGCCTTTGCCAATGATATCAACAGTATAAAGGGCAAAGTGGAAGTCTTAGAACAGATTTTAGAATCAACTGGCAATCCCATTGATGATCCTAAAGGAAAAAGGGTAGAAGAAAATACAGCGAGACGTGCCCATGAAGTCTTCGAACTCGATGGAGACGAAGAGTATGCTGATGAGAATCCAGTGTTAACCAATAGAATGTCTCAACTGGAGTCAGCTATGAAGAGTATAAAGGGTATCGATGAAATTGTAGCGGGCATTGAAGCCCTGAACCGTATCCCTATAATTCATCTGCCAGAGAAGTTTGTGATGCCTAAAATGGACAAGTTCAGTGGGGTAGGTTGTGCAAAAACGCATCTTAAAGTGTATGTTACTAACATGCGCACTATGGGGCTTAGCGACGAACATATGACATTACTATTTCAACGAACTCTGTCAGGATCAACTCTACGATGGCTGATGTCTCAAAATCCAGCTATAGTAGGTACATGGGAGAATATGTCAAAGGCTTTCTGGCATCAGTACAAATACAGTACCGAAATTAAAATTTCAAGAAGGAACTTGGAGTCAACTAAACAGAAGAATGGAGAAACATTTACTGACTTCATCGGTCGTTAGAAGGCCAAGGCTGCACAAATGTGGGATAGACCTTCAGAGAAAGAACAAGTGGCTATTATCTTAAAAAACCTCTCGCAAGGGTATGCTCGACATCTAGTCTCCCAATACCTTCCTACATTCGAGTCTCTACTGCAAGCTGGTAGCCAATTGGAAGATGCTTTCATTTTCGGAATCCTTTCCAATCCTTCGGACAACAAGTTCAAAAAGCCTTTCACCAATTCCAAGTCTAGCGCTGATCACGCCTATGTAGCCCATACGTCTACTACACCCGTCCAATCTACTATCTTGCCTAGTAACCAAGTTAACCCTAATCAACCTCAACCACGTAGGAAATTCACCAATCTTGGTATGCCTTTGAGCATTGTCTTTCAAAAACTATTAAGTAAAGGGCTTATTGCACCTCTCCAACCTCGACCTTTACCAAATTCACTCCCCACTTCTCACAATCCCAACCTATTTTGTGAGTTTCACCAAAATTCGGTCATCTTACTGATCGTTGCGTAGCTCTTCGTCATACAGTTCAAGACCTCATTGATGCCAAAAAAATTACTGTCCCTGCCCCTGAGCAGTCAAATGTTACTACCAACCCTCTACCCATTTACCAACCTCCTCAGACTTTGAACATGGTATCCAATACTCAACTCTTGTTTGACTCAATCTTTCTTATCCGATCAGTCAATCATAAACTTCATAGCCCCCCTCTTATCAGAGTGACAGTCCCTAATGAGGTTTTCACCACCAAATGCAGTCTTTGCCAAGAGAGAAGAACTAAGTCTGAAGAATGCAAAGAATCTTAAAAAGAAGACTCAGTCCAATCGCTTGGAAATAGTTTCTCGAGTTCTCAGTTTGTAATCAAGCCCGTTGTGGGTAATTGTCTTTAGTTGTTTATGAGTCTTGAGTCCAGTTCTTTCTATCAATTCAGTAATTAAGTCTGTCTTTTTATTTCTTATTTTGTTCTAGTCAAGTTAGTTTGTCGAGTCTGCGATGGTGTCAGTCGCCCTATCTAAATTTAATTGAATAAAGAAAATTTTTAAATACCTTGAGCACATTAACGAGTTAACTAATAACTGGCTTCAAAGAGAAATTCCTCTAATAAGGAACCCCCTCTTGAATGAGAAGATAAATGTCTTGCTCGAGGAACTAAAGGTTATTGACCTCGGAACAAAAATAATTCCCAAGAAATTCATATTGGAACTAACTTATCCCCAGAGGAGCACAAAGAGATAATGAATTTATTCAGAAAATTCAAAAGACTTGCTTACATGGTCCTATGAGGATATGTCGATTAAATTTGGGGTGTTGTTCAACATGAAATATATACCCATCTTGTGAAAACACTACATATACAAACTAGAATTGACTGACATAGTCAAAGGAGGGATTATAAAATGTATCAGTGCTGGAATTTTAAAATCGATGGAATAGTTGAAGCAGCCAGTAAAAATCTCAAGACAATCATCGTGAAAATGTGTCAATCACACATCACATCGGGCTTAGCCAGAGAAGTTACCATTCGCATTATGGACATATTATACTTCAATACAGTCTTCTACTAGAGTCACTCTAGTATGATATGGAAGCAATCTTACCGGTTAAAAGGGAAAATCCTGTATCTCAAGGTCTTGATGGAAGTTAATTGTTAGAAATAGCTTGGGTCTATCAATGGAGAGGAGTTACTAGCATGTTTTACAAGAAAGTCAAAGTTCATCACTTATAAGTCAAGGATCTAAGCATCAGACTACCCAAAAAAAATTTTGAGTACTCTTCCTCGATTATAAAAAGTTTGAACTCAATTGGAGAGATTCAAGCATTAAGGAAATATTATCTGGAAAAACTGTTAGACTTCAAGATCATGATGGAATCGAATTACCAGAGTCAACCAACCTTGACCGGATCAAATGGTACTACATTTAAGGAGGCCATCTTTGGCCGAATTAATTTTCCTGCTACCCAGTTCATTATCTCCTTTCTCAGCCCTTTGCAGTCTTTTAAAAAAAAAATGATGCCTTTTTCTTTCTCAGCCCGATCACCTAACCTAGGGGAGGGAAAATTCGAACTACGTTTTGGTATGATCCCAAAATTCTGGGGTGTAGACACCCCATTTTTGCATCCGCCTGATTAATCAACTCGTCAACCCGATCGCAATGATTCCCAATGATGGATGTGTATTCCATTGCTTTATTTTGTTACCAGATGTGTTTCAGAAATTCGGATGAGGTATCTCAAACTAACAAAACCTTAGAAATCACGTTACGCTAGGAAAATACGACTCCAGAAACATAGAAATCATCATTTTTCAGACAAAAAGAAGCTTTCCGATAAAAATCACTAAAAAACTATCAAATTACCAAAATACCCCTAACATCAAAACAACCCTAGAGCCTACATTACGCTTAGGAAAATCCATTCAAACACATAAAATAATAAATCGAAACCAAATAAATCGTTTAGCCAATTTTCACAGAATTCGACAAAATTACGAAAATACCCCTCATAAAGTTCATAACCATTTCACACAAAAAACTTCATAAATAACAAAAAATAATATTTCCATTGAATTCCTTACGAAAAATCGATTCTAAAACATCCTAGAACATTAAAAACCGACTTAAAACGTGAAAAGTCCTCTCCGGGGGCAAAACGGTAATTTCACAATTTTCATAATTAAAAAATTCGAAATTAATAAATAAAATATTAAATAATTAAAGTGAAAAATTAATGAAATTAATTTAAAATTTTGAACCTAAAAAATCGATTAATCGCGCAAAATTGTTGAGGGTTCGTGGGATATTTCTTTAAGGACCCCTCCATTTGGGGGTCCAAAGAATTAAAGAAATAATGGAAGGGGGTTCTCCAAAAATTTAAAGTCAATCAAGCAAGACTGTAGTCAAAGTATTAAAGTCAATCAAGTGAGACTAAAGTCAAAAATTAAAGTCAATTAAGCAAGACTAAAGTCAAGATATTAAAAGTCAATCAATTAAGACTAAAGTCAAAACATTAAAAGTCAATCAAATAAGACCAAAAGTCATAATAGAGATCTAATTAAATAATAACTCTATCTAATAGAGTTCTAACTAAAAAATAATTCTACCTAAGACAATTCTAATTAAAACACAATTCTACCTAAAACAATTTTAACTAAAACACAACTCTAATTAAAAGATCTCTAATTAAACACTAACTCTATCCAAATCAACCTTAAAAAAACATCTATAAATAGAGGTGCTCACACCCTATTTTGGTATCAAATAATAAACCCTAGGAGAAGGAGGTCTAGAAGCTCGCCTAGCCCCCCATAAACCCTAGTTTTGGAGCTCCAACTCCTTACCTAACATCCCTCCTTCAATATTAGTCTAGAAAACACCTAAAAATCCTCAAAAAACACCCCCAAATCCGCAACAAACTTGAAGAGTTCAGATTCAGAAACAAGGAGATACCTTGATCTAGGAGATCTGAAGTCAAATCCGGAGACAAAACGAAGCGAGGGAGCACGGTACAAGGAGCTCTTTTGTCAGATCTGAGGGAACAAAGTCCTTGCTATCGGAAAGGTAAATTTTTATTTTTATTTATTTTTATCTAGGTTTTAGCAATGTAATTTACTTGGGAAGTTAGTAGAGACCGGCTTTGGCCGGGCGGGGTTGGTGCCTAACACCTTCCAACCCCGTAACTTGATCCCCAAATTCAGATTTTTTATGGTAGATTAGTTCTTTTTATCCATGTTAGAGTCAGTTTGGTTCCTAGACCACAATAACTAGGTGGCGACTCCCAAACCTCAAGGGTCAAAAGCGGATCCGCGCACCCCGCGGATCGAGGGCGCTTTCAGTGGCGACTCCACTGGGAACTATTGAGGATCAAACTTGAAAAACCCCAAGTATGGGAGCATTGCCAAGATGACCTAATTTTTTTTTATTTAGTTGGATTTATTTTATTTATTTATTCTCTTTATTTATTTTTTTTATCTTGATTGTAGATGATTTTGGGTATTGCATTTTTTTTTTCCAATTAAGGATCACTTTTTGATGACTCCTAAATAATGAAAGATTCAAATTAACCTATGAAAATGATGGAATGATGGAGGTTGGACAGAAATATTAAAATGTTTTTAGAGAATATTCTATCTAGAATTAAGTCTAGGAGCCTCTTAATAAAATATAGATCTCGTCGAGTAGATTAATTTAGAATCTGAGTTCACTCAATTTCGTTATCGGAAGCCTTAGATATCATCGATGCACGTTCAATCTGTAAATCTGAAATTATTTCTGAATGAAAGTTGGGACAGCAACGTTAAAACTTTTTTACAGAATATTCTAGTGAGAATTAAGTCTGGGAACCTCTTAATAAAATGTAGATCTCGTTGAGTAGATTAATTTAGAATTTGAGTTCACTTAATTTCATTATCAGAAGCCTTAGAAATCATCGATGCAAGCTCAATCTATAAATCTGGAATTATTTCTGAATGAAAGTTGGGATAGCAACGTTAAAACTTTTTTACAGAATATTCTAGTGAGAATTAAGTCTGGGAACCTATTAATAAAATGTAGATCTCGTCGAGTAGATTAATTTAAAATCTGAGTTCACTCAATTTCGTTATCGGAAGCCTTAGATATCATCAATGCAAGTTCAATCTGTAAATCTGGAATTATTTCTGAATGAAAGTTGGGACAGCAATGTTAAAACGTTTTTACAGAACATTCTGGTGAGAACTAAGTCTGGACACCTATTAATAAAATGTAGATCTTATCGAGTAGATTAATTTAGAACTTGAGTTCACTCGATTTCGTTATCGGGAGCCTTAGATATCATCGATGCAAGTTCAGATTGTATTTTCCTAATTCACAGAAAATCTGAATTTATCTAATGTTGGCACAATTAATGTTCTTGAGAGTGAGCTCATCTCAACCATTGTCATTCTATCATCAATGTAACACCTATTGGAATCTCGATTTATTTTGGATCACCCAAAAGTGATTATTGATTGGACCTTAAAAATTATAAAAATTATGCCTATTGCAATGTTTGTTTGATCATTATCATATGCCATATTTATTGATTAATTTACCATGATCTTGCTTGAAATACATGATTGATGTTGATCGTAATGTTAATGTGCTTATGTGATGGGAATAATGTGATCTTAATTGAATATTCATATGATTTGAATGATTTTGGTTTTGATTAAATATATGATTGGTTTGATTGGATCCATGGGCCCATTTGTTTGAAAAAGGTCCCGGGCACACCCCACCCTGTTTTGCACACACCACCTGCACGTTTACTGTTTTACTTACTTACACGTCCCATTTAGCCAACGTGGCACTAGTGCGTGGTCCGGTCTCTTCGGAGATGCGACGTCATTCATGAAACCCACAACTCCAGTCACGTACCTTAGGGTATATCAAACTGAGGGCATCAATACCATCTGATCAGGTGATTCTGAGAAGTATGTTGATGCACCCAGGCTGGAGCGACCTGAGCCTTTAACCTATTGTAAGCCACACAATCACATGTCCCGATTGCCAACGTAGTACTAGTACGTGGTCGGTCCCCTCGTGGGATGCCAAACCATTTATGAAAGCTACAACTCTTGACTCATACCCATAGGTATATAAAAGATAATCCAAGTATATCAATTGCACTTCTTGGTCAAAATCGGTGCCTAAGCAAGATCTTGCCCCGATGTACCCTACTGTACGAGGGGGATAGACTACGTCTATTCTAGACGAGAGGTATTTAAGTGGGCCATTGCTCAGCATTGTGCGCCACCTCTCAACTGGAGATCAAACTGACTGTTTTTGGCTTCAGAGAAGTGAGTTGAGGTTTTAGATTATCACCTATATGATATATCAAACAAAGTCACCACGTATCGAGAGGTGTGCTTGGGCAAGGGTTGCTAGATAAAAATGCATTGCACGTAGTAAACCTAGAGTCTAGAAGCCTTCTTATAGGTCACGACCCGAATTGACTATGGGTGTTCCCGGGTTGCTTTATTCAATCCAACCAACAAGTAGGTGGGCAGACCGATCCAGAATAATCAAACAAAACCCACAATATCGGTCCGACCCAATCGGTGAAATGTACCGATTAATTTGAACCATTTAAACCAGTTGACCCAATGGACAAATGGATCAAACTGATCGATACCAAATCAGTTGGACTAATTGGTTTCACTTTTAAAGATCCAGACCACTTTATCTAGAAAGATTCGATCTTAAGATCAAATTAATTTATCTGATCAAAGGTTTAATCCCAATCAGGGGTAGACCCGCATCTAACCTTGCTCACTTTCTTGGTCACTATAGACTTATGGTGCATTTGGATTCGATTTTCCGCCAGAGGGCTAATTTATATCAAAATTTTAATCATGTGGTTAAGAGTGAAACCTTCAGAATTAATGATTAATCTTAGGTGACCCTAAATGTTCTAAATTCTCATCTGTGTTATTTTGGATCTGTCAAAAGAGTTATCTAGTCAAAGTACCAGTGTTAAATCCAAGTAGTCCATCCACCCAGAAGGACATTCTCTCTTTGTAGATAATTGTCCCTGAGTTTTCTTTGAGTTTCAATCCAGTTTTTGTCAGTCTTTAAATCCAGTAGTCGAGTTTGTCAATCAATGTTTTTCAATTCCAATAAAATATAGAAGCTTCTGATTATCATACGTGTAATAATGATTTGAGCATAATATCTAACATGAGAAATGACTTAAAGCTCACTAACCAAATTTGATAAATATTGGAATTAAAGAGTACACTCAAGAAGTGCAAATTGGTGATACATTATCCTCAAGAGAATATGAGAGAATAGTAAACTTACTTGAGAAATTCAACAATATTTCTTGCATGATCTCATAAGGATATATGGATGAATTACACAAAAACATAGATCAAGTCAAGAGTGATTTAAAAGTCAAAGATTATCGGTCAAAGATGATATAGCTGAAAGCATCAACAAAGATGCTAAGACTTACAAGTGGATCTACCATGTTTCTCACTCAAAAGAAAGAAGAGTTCTCATTCGTAAAAGAATATAAGATTTTTTTTGAAGTTTGGAAAATGTTGAACAAGTCAACATCAAATACAAAGAAGTCAATCACACACAACTTTGTAAAAGAAGACTAAAGATTTCTCTTTATCAGAAAAAAACTGAAGATTATTCATTCTCAGAAGAAGATTGAAGACTCATTTTCAAAAGAAGACCTTACTCGATAGAGCAATCAAGACATTGAGTTTCTAAAACCTTGACCAAATCGACTAGTATTTCACAAAAGGAGGCCTTCATTGGTCGAACCATTTTCCTGTCTTACCAAGAAAAAGACAACGTTCTTTAGCCCCTCGCAGCCTTGAAAAATAAAATCAATAGCCTCTTCTTTCTAAACTACGCCAACCAACCTTGGGAGGGAATCTAGGTATGAACTACGTTTTGACCTAATCCCAAAAGGAAAAAAAGAAATATTTGGGGTACGTAGGCAACCTGAGAAGTTACTTCAGGCCCGGTCATTAAAAGAAAAATGTATTCTCTTAAGGAAAGTGTCATCCAAAAGAAAAATCTACTATTGAAATGTTCAAAAGAAAAGAATGCCAAACTAAGGGCATTAGAAAAAAGAATCAAAAGAATTGATAAAAAGAAAAGAATGCCAAACTAGGGGTATTTAGAAAAAAAATCAAAATAATTGATAGAAAAGAGAGAATATCAAACTAGGGGCATTTTGGAAAGTTGAGCCTTATATCTTTTCTTTCTAAACCATATCCTAAGCCCACCTATTAAGTCCTCCTGAAGGCTAATTGACTCGGTTAAGGTGCAAGGAACTGAGAAGTTGTCAAGTTGGTTATACAAGATCATCAAGAAAAAAAAAGAAGCCCGCTAAGTCGAAAACCTGAAAAGGCGGCTTAGGCAAAATTTAGGGCATAACCATAAAAAAGAAAGCCTGCTAGGTTGAAACCTGAAAAGACGACCTAGGCAAAAATCAAGGCATCATCAAATGGGAGGAAAGGTCCCGTCAAGAAGAAAAATTCAGAAGGAAGCTTGTGCAGAAACTGCAGAACCATTCAAGCCACGATATTTATCTTTTAGCCAAGAGCTCACATCCGACAAAGACAATATTGAAGTCGAAAAAATCAGAAGTCATCTTGAACATTGTAGGATCTTCAAAAGTATGTTTACTTGTTCAAGTGTTCGCTAATGGAAGATGTAGAATCATCAACCACTTTGAAGAGGAAGATCTTTTATTCTAATATTTATCAAGATTTTTTAAGTCCAGCTCAAGCATTTTTCAAAAGAAATTCGAAAGAAAATGATCAATTCTTTATTGCACATATGATAATCTTAAGAGTCTTAAATTTAAGAGAATGTCAGTTCTTCTATCTATCATACATCAGAGTCCATATTTTTCAAGCGTAATCCATTCCATCAGTCTCGTAGTCAAGTCCCAGTTAAAGCCAACCTTGAAACTAGGGGTATTTTTGAAGGTCATTTAATTCCAAAGTTTTTGTTCTTAATCACATGATAAAAAGAAAATCTTACAAAAGCTTAAAAGTCCGGTGAAACCCAATGATAATTATGAATCCAGATGCATGATAAGCCAATAAAGGCTTGATCTTTCAAACTTTAAACTCGATTTTGAATCATAAAATGAATTAATAGGATTGTTTAAGTTCCTATAAATCTAAGCCTGATAAATGTAGCTTAGTATGTTCGAGTCCGAAAAACGAGACTCCAACTTTTTGAATCATAGAATGAATGGGCTTGTTGAAGTACCTATAAACCTAAGTTCGAGTCTGAGAAACGAGACTCCAACTTTTTGAATCATAAAATGAATAGGCTTTTTGAAGTGCCTACAAACCTAAGTTCGAGTCCGAGAAACGAGACTCCAACTTGTTGAATCATAGAATGAATAGTCTTTTTGAAGTGCCTACAAACCCAAGTTCGAGTCCGAGAAACGAGACTCCAACTTTTTGTATCATAGAATGAATAGGCTTTTTGAAGTGCCTACAAACCTAAGTTCGAGTCCGAGAAACGAGACTCCAACTTGTTGAATCATAGAATGAATAGGCTTTTTGAAGTGCCTACAAACCTAAGTTCGAGTCCGAGAAACAAGACTCCAACTTGTTGAATCATAGAATGAATAGGCTTTTTGATGCCTACAAACCTAAGTTCGAGTCCGAGAAACGAGACTCCAACTTTTTGAATCATAGAATGAATAGGCTTTTTGAAGTGCCTACAAACCTAAGTTCGAGTCCGAGAAACGAGACTCCAATTTTTGAATCATAGAATGAATAGGCTTTTTGAAGTGCCTACAAACCTAAGTTCGAGTCCGAGAAACGAGACTCCAACATTTTTAATCATAGGCTTTTTGAAGTGCCTGTTAACCTTAGTTCGAGTCCGAGAAACGAGACTCCAATTTTAATAAGATTGTTTAAGTTCCTGTAAACCTTAGCCAAAGTCTGAGAAACGAGACTCCAGCTTTGTTTGAAATCATATTGAATTAATAGGATTGTTTAAGTTCCTTAGCCTGAGAAGCTTGGCTACAATAGGCTCGAGTCTAATAAACGAGACTCAAATTTTTTCGAACTCTAAAAAAAGAATTTCAAATAGGATTTAATGAAGTTTCTACAATGTTATGACTCCAATTACTTTATTGTTCAACCTTGCCATGATTGCTTTCGTTGCATAAGCACATTTCAATTTTGAATCATTATTGTCAGTGAGAGAAGATCTCTGGGACCTGACACATTTTTACTTTGTTTCACACAGTACACACACTCACACTTGCACCTTTTAGTCAAGGAGAATTCTTTAAATTCAAGGATCTGACACTGTCAGTGAAAGCTCACACTTGAGGACCTGACAACCTTTCAGTTCGGGGAGAGTTTTACGCTCAAGGATCCGAACACCCTGACGAATTGCTAAATCAGGCTGCAAAATGAACTGTCACTAGCTTTGGCATTCGGATATCGCACTATCTACCAAAATAAATTTGCTATCAGTTTGCTTCAACCCTCTGCCAAAGAGGGGCATCTGTAGACACCCCATTTTTGCATCCGCCTGATTAATCAACTCGTCAACCCGATCGCAATGATTCCCAATGATGGATGTGTATTCCATTGCTTTATTTTGTTACCAGATGTGTTTCAGAAATTCGGATGAGGTATCTCAAACTAACAAAACCTTAGAAACCACGTTACGCTAGGAAAATACGACTCCAGAAACATAGAAATCATCATTTTTCAGACAAAAAGAAGCTTCCCGATAAAAATCACTAAAAAACTATCAAATTACCAAAATACCCCTAACATCAAAACAACCCTAGAGCCTACATTACGCTTAGGAAAACCCATTCAAACACATAAAATAATAAATCGAAACCAAATAAATCGTTTAGCCAATTTTCACAGAATTCGACAAAATTACGAAAATACCCCTCATAAAGTTCATAATCATTTCACACAAAAAGCTTCATAAATAACAAAAAATAATATTTCCATTGAATTCCTTACGAAAAATCGATTCTAAAACATCCCAGAACATTAAAAACCGACTTAAAACGTGAAAAGTCCTCTCCGGGGGCAAAACGGTAATTTCACAATTTTCATAATTAAAAAATTCGAAATTAATAAATAAAATATTAAATAATTAAAGTGAAACATTAATGAAATTAATTTAAAATTTTGAACCTAAAAAATCGATTAATCGCACTCTCAGGCAAAATTGTTGAGGGTTCGTGGGATATTTCTTTAAGGACCCCTCCATTTGGGGGTCCAAAGAATTAAAGAAATAATGGAAGGGGGTTCTCCAAAAATTTAAAGTCAATCAAGCAAGACTGTAGTCAAAGTATTAAAGTCAATCAAGTGAGACTAAAGTCAAAAATTAAAGTTAATTAAGCAAGACTAAAGTCAAGATATTAAAAGTCAATCAATTAAGACTAAAGTCAAAACATTAAAAGTCAATCAAATAAGACCAAAAGTCATAATAGAGATCTAATTAAATAATAACTCTATCTAATAGAGTTCTAACTAAAAAATAATTCTACCTAAGACAATTCTAATTAAAACACAATTCTACCTAAAACAATTTTAACTAAAACACAACTATAATTAAAAGATCTCTAATTAAACACTAACTCTATCCAAATCAACCTTAAAAAAACATCTATAAATAGAGGTGCTCACACCCTATTTTGGTATCAAATAATAAACCCTAGGAGAAGGAGGTCTAGAAGCTCTCCTAGCCCCCCATAAACCCTAGTTTTGGAGCTCCAACTCCTTACCTAACATCCCTCCTTCAATATTAGTCTAGAAAACACCTAAAAATCCTCAAAAAACACCCCCAAATCCGCAACAAACTTGAAGAGTTCAGATTCAGAAACAAGGAGATACCTTGATCTAGGAGATCTGAAGTCAAATCCGGAGACAAAACGAAGCGAGGGAGCACGATACAAGGAGCTCTTTTGTCAGATCTGAGGGAACAAAGTCCTTGCTATCGGAAAGGTAAATTTTTATTTTTATTTATTTTTATCTAGGTTTTAGCAATGTAATTTACTTGGGAAGTTAGTAGAGACCGGCTTTGGCCGGGCGGGGTTGGTGCCTAACACCTTCCAACCCCGTAACTTGATCCCCAAATTCAGATTTTTTATGGTAGATTAGTTCTTTTTATCCATGTTAGAGTCAGTTTGGTTCCTAGACCACAATAACTAGGTGGCGACTCCCAAACCTCAAGGGTCAAAAGCGGATCCGCGCACCCCGCGGATCGAGGGCACTTTCATGGGGTACGTAAGCAACCTGAGAAATTACTTCAGGCCTGACCACGTCAAAATAAAAAAAAATAAAAATAGATTCCCCAACAAAGAAAAAATCTAAAAGAAAAAAATTGTCAAAGTGGGGAAAAAAATTCAAGGAAAAAGAAAATAATTTAAAAGGAAATGCCACACAAGGGGCATTTGGGTTTTTGAGCCTCAAGATTCCTTTCTGTTTATACCCAATCCTAAGCTTACCCATGAAAGTCCTCCTAAGTACCGTGCGAAAAGTCAAGGAAGATAGCAAAGCATGATCAGACAACAACTCCAGAAGTTCAGACATGAAGAAAAAAAAATAGCCTGCTAGGTTGAAAATCCAAAAGGGCAATTTAGGCAAAAATTAAGGCAAGCTCGCAAGGTTAAAAATCTGAAAGGATGACCTTGGCAACAATCAAAGCAAGAAAAAAAAGAAAAAATTATAAGCTCGCTAGATCGAAAACCTAAAAAGGCGATTTAAGTAAAAGCTAGAGCATGCTCGCTAGATTGAAAACCTGAATAGGCAATCTAGGCAAAACTTAGAGCTATCAAAAAATAAAAGAAAATCTCCGTTGAGTTGAGAAGCTGAAAAGGTAGCCCGTGCCGAAATATCAGAAGTCCGAATGATCAAGTTTCAATATCCAGTTTGAACCAAATATAGACTTAGTGGATACAAGTATCTCGTCTATGATTGATCGGAAGAGTTTCATGTCCCTAAGTGAACCGACAGGGAGAAAGAACAAATTCTATGATGAATTTTAGAAAGAAATATTTTGTTTCAATTTCTTTGAGCCTGACTCAAAATCTTCAATATAAAAAGTCAAAATTAAAAGTTAAACCTTTATTGCGCTTGCGATAATCAAGGATTTCAGACTTTCATAACAAGGGCACTTCCTTTTTCTAAAGAGTACAGTTTCCCCCCTTACACTTGGGGCATTTATTTTCAAATTATGTTCAATTATCCCCAGTGCAATGTTCTTTGTCAAACTAGGGGCATTTTTGTTCTGATGCCTGGTCAATTTCAATCCCAAAGGATAAGGTTAACTTTGAATTAAAGGTTACCCTCTTGATAGCAATTTTGAAAACTCCTCAGATTCAAAGAGAGTTAAAATGTTTATCGGACCTTCATAAAATCCAACTTTTTATTAAAAAAAAAAAAATCAAATGCGAGGTTAATCCCCCGTTTGTTCCCTCAAAGCTTAGTTCATTATTCTTGCACCCTGGGCAGGAAGAATAGAACTTCCTAAAAAAGAAAAAAATTAGTTCATTACTCTTTCATTCCGAGTAGGTAGAGTAGAACTTCCCAAAAAAATTAGTTCATTACTCTTTCACTCCGAGTAGGTAGAGTAGAACTTCCCAAAAAAATTAGTTCATTACTCTTTCACCCTGGGCAGGTATAGTAGGACTCTCAAAAAGCTTAGTTCATTACTCTTTCACTCAGAGTTGGTAGAGTAGAACTTTCCCAAAAAAAAAATTAGTTAATTACTCTTTCACCTTGGGCAGGTAGAGTAGGACTCCCAAAAAAATTAGTTCATTACTCTTTCACTCCGAGTAGGTAGAGTAGAACTTCTAAAAAAAAAAATTAGTTCATTACTCTTTCACCCTGGGCAGGTAGAGTAGGACTCCCAAAAAAATTAGTCATTACTCTTTCACTCCGAGTAGGTAGAGTATAACTTTCCAAAATAATTAGTTCATTACTCTTTCACTCTGGGCAGGTAGAGTAGGACTCCCAAAATAATTAGTTCATTACTCTTTCACTCCGAGTAGGTAGAGTAGAACTTCCCAAAATAATTAGTTCATTACTCTTTCACCCTGGGCAGGTATAGTAGGACTCTCAAAAAGCTTAGTTCATTACTCCTTCACTCCGAGTAGGTAGAGTAGAACTTTCCCAAAAAACAAATTAGTTCATTACTCTTTCACCCTGGGCAGGTAGAGTAGGACTCCTAAAAAATTAGTTCATTACTCTTTCACTCCGAGTAGGTAGAGTAGAACTTCCAAAAAAAATTAGTTCATTACTCTTTCACCCTGGGCAGGTATAGTAGGACTCTCAAAAAGCTTAGTTCATTACTCTTTCACTCAGAGTTGGTAGAGTAGAACTTTCCCAAAAAAAAAATTAGTTAATTACTCTTTCACCTTGGGCAGGTAGAGTAGGACTCCCAAAAAAATTAGTTCATTACTCTTTCACTCCGAGTAGGTAGAGTAGAACTTCTAAAAAAAAAATTAGTTCATTACTCTTTCACCCTGGGCAGGTAGAGTAGAATTCCCAAAAAAATTAGTTCATTACTCTTTCACTCTGAGTAGGTAGAGTATAACTTTCCAAAATAATTAGTTCATTACTCTTTCACTCTGGGCAGGTAGAGTAGGACTCCCAAAACAATTAGTTCATTACTCTTTCACTCCGAGTAGGTAGAGTAGAACTTCCCAAAATAATTAGTTCATTACTCTTTCACCCTGGGCAGGTATAGTAGGACTCTCAAAAAGCTTAGTTCATTACTCCTTCACTCCGAGTAGGTAGAGTAGAACTTTCCCAAAAAACAAATTAGTTCATTACTCTTTCACCCTGGGCAGGTAGAGTAGGACTCCTAAAAAATTAGTTCATTACTCTTTCACTCCGAGTAGGTAGAGTAGAACTTCCAAAAAAAATTAGTTCATTACTCTTTCACCCTGGGCAGGTATAGTAGGACTCTCAAAAAGCTTAGTTCATTACTCTTTCAATCAGAGTTGGTAGAATAGAACTTTCCCAAAAAAAAAAATTAGTTAATTACTGTTTCACCTTGGGCAGGTAGAGTAGGACTCCCAAAAAAATTAGTTCATTACTCTTTCACTTCCAGTAGGTAGAGTAGAACTTCCCAAAAAAATTGGTTCATTACTCTTTCACTCCGAGTAGGTAGAGTAGAACTTCCCAAAAAAATTAGTTCATTACTCTTTCACCCTAGGCAGGTAGAGTAGGACTTTCAAAAAATTATTTTATTACTCGTTCACCTAGGGTAGGTAGAGGAAGACATTCAAATTTTGCTCAGATTATGCTCACTTTGCTCAGATTATGCTCAGTTTATGCTCAAATTATGCTTAATTTTTTTTCTCAATCTTTGCTCAGTTTCACACAATACATACACTCACACTTGCACTTTTTAGTTAGGAAGAATTCTCTAAAATTCAAGGATCTGACACTGTCAGTGAGAGCTCACACTCAAGGACCTGACAACTTTTTAGTTCGGGAAGAGTTTTACGCTCAAGGATCCGAACATCCTGACGAATTGCTAAATCAGGCTGCAAAATGAATTGTCACTAGCTTTGGCATTCGGATATCGCACTATCTATTAAAATAGATTTGCTATCTAGTTTGCTTCAACCCTTTGCCAAAGAGGGGCATCTGTAGACACCTCATTTTTACACTCGCCTGATTAATCAACTTGTCAACCTGATCACAACGGTTCCCAATGATGGATGTTTATTTCATTGCTTTATTTTGTTACCAGAAATGTTTCAGAAATCCAGATGAAGTATCTCGAACTGACAAAACTGTAGAAACCACGTTACACTAGGAAAATATAACCCCAGAAGCTTAGAAATCATCATTTTTCAGATAAAAAGAAGCTTTACGATAAAAATCACTAAAAATGACCAAATTACCAAAGTACCCCTAACATCAAAACGACCCTAGAGCCTAAGTTACGCTTAGGAAAATTCTCTCAAACACATAAAACAACAAATCGAAACCAAATAAATCATTTCGCCAGTTTTTACAAAATTTGACAAAATTACGAAAATGCCCCTCATAAAGTTCACGATCATTTCAAACAAAAAATTTTTATAAATGACACAAACCAATATTTCCATCGAATTCCTTAGGAAAAATAGATTCTAAAACATCCAAGAACATAAAAAATCGACTTAAAACGCGAAAAGTCCTCTCCAAGGGTAAAACGATAATTTCATAATTTTCATAATTAAAATTTTCGAAATTAATAAATAAAATATTAAATAATTAAAGTGAAATATTAATGAAATTAATTTAAAATTTTGAACTAAAAAAATCGATCAATCAGGCTCTCAGGCAAAATTATTGAGGGTTCGCAAGATATTTCTTTAAGGACCCCTCCATTTGGGGGTCCAAAGAATTAAAGATATAATAGAGGGAGGTTCTCCAAAAAATTAAAGTCAATTAAGTAAGACTGAAGTCAAAATCTTAAAGTCAATTAATTAAGACTAAAGTCAAAATCTTAAAGTCAATCAAATAAGACCAAAAGTCAAAACCCTAATAGAGTGCTAATTAAATAATAACTCTATTTAATAGAGTTCTAACTAAAATATAACTCTACCTAAAACAATTCTAATTAAAATACAACTCTACCTAAAATAATTCTAACTAAAATACAACTCTAACTAAAATAATTCTAATTAAACACTAATTCTATCTAAATCGACTCTTAAAAAAAACTATAACTAGAGGTCCTCACACCCTATTTTCGTTTCAAATCATAAATCCTAAGAGAAGTAGGTCAAAAAGCCTCCCTAGCCTCCCATAAACCCTAATTTTGAAGTCCCAACTCCTTACCTAACATTCATACTTCAATTTTAGCTTCAAAAACACATAGAAGCCCTTCAAAAACACCCCAAAACCCATAAACAAATCCGAAGAATTCAGATTTAAGAGAGAGATACTTTAACTTGGAAATCAGAAATCAGATCTGGTGACAGAACGAAGCGAGGAATACAGTACAAGAAGTTATTCTATCAGATCTGAGGGAAAAGAAAATCGTTGCTTTCGAAAAAGGTAAGTATTTTTATTTTTTTATTGATTAGGTCTTTTTAGCAATGTAGTTCTACTTGAGAATTAGTAGAGACCGGTGTTTGCCGGGCGGGGTTGGTGCCTAACACCTTCCAACTCCGTAACGTGATCCCCGGACTTAGTTTCTTATTTTTCGTAGATTAGTTTCTTTTGCCTTTTAGAGTCAATGTTCGGTTCCTAGACCGTAATAACTAGGTGGCGACTCCCAAACCTCAAGGGTCAAAAGCGGATCCGCGCACCCCGCGGATCGAGGGCGCTTTCAGGGTTCACTAGTCTTATGATTAACTTTTCAATTAAAATAATTTATCCTTTCACTTCTATTCATGCTCGACCAATCTCTTTTCAATTTATTTTAAAGAAGAGATCGACAAGTTAAAAGGATTGAAGCCTACATGAAATCACATATAAGGGAAAATTGAAGGACCCAAATGTGAGTTGGTTACATCATTGATAAAATTAGAAAAAAAAATACTTACCTTATATATCGAGTTGCGATACTAGTGGACACGTAGGGGCTGCTGTGATGCCTTCAGAAGTTAGAAACTGACTATGAGGCTAAGAGAAAAAATGATTTGAGTGTGCGGTAGAGAAAAATGTAAAGAAATGAATGAATAAAGACAAAATTTTGTGAATTGAGAGTAGACTAAGAGAGGTCGTGGGCAGCTAATGGAGAAGGAGATAAATGAGATGAAATCAAAGATAAAGAAAATGGGGGTTAAGAAGAATGTCTATGAGTATACTGGTATGAAAGAAAGAGAGAGATATTGATGTTGATGGAGGGACGTGGTTGAGAATGTGAATGGGGTTGTGATCTCGTGAAGAAGAAATAAATGATGAAGAGAGAAAATAATGGAGGTGTTCTGAGGTGAGTGAGTAAGGGAGATGAAGATGATGCTCCTAGAAGTATTGGAACGAAGGGAATGGAGGTGAGTAGTTTGAGTGCTGAGATATGTGGTGAATGGTGGGTGTGCTGATGGTTCGTGGTTGAGGAAGGCTTGGAGAAGAAAGTAGGTTCGTTATTCTCTTCTTTCTCTTTTATCTTTTTTTTTTCTCTAAGATTTGGTTGTTCTTGCTCCAAGTTTTTTTTAAACGTAGGGGAGGGGAGCTTTTATAAAATAAGAATGAAGTAGTGTTCATGAAGGACTCTACCTCTTGTAGATCATGCACAACTAAGTTACCCCCTTTTTTTTTCCTTTATTTTATGTGAGAAGAAAAACATGGGCGATGATCCCATGCATCTCGCCCTTGTCTTTTTCAGGGATTAGTCAGTTTGGATAGGGGTTTATCGATTCAAAATGCCAAATTTTTGTTAATTAGATCAATTTTTATTTGGTTAATTCCTAGATTGGTTTTGATTTGCTTGATTGTATTTTAATTAATGATATATTTGACTGGTCCACAAAATGATTTAATTAATGAATTGATAGTTTGAATTTGTATTCGATTAGTAATGGGTTAAAATCAATCGGTCAATTGATAATTTGATTTTTAGAATTAATGATTTATTTAATCATTTTCTATTAATTGGTTGTCAATTCATTTTTTAATTCGTGACTTATTCGGTTTAGTTTGAATTTGATTAGAATGGATGATTACTTGTTTGATCTTAAGTTTTAATTAAAGTTTCGACTTTCCAAACTTTAAGGTTTAAATTCTATGATTTTTATGTGATTGAGGGTTGTCAGTCCACATGGCGAAATTAATCATTTTATGTGAAAATTAGTCATTTTATGTGAAAGTTCTTCATTTCATGTAAAAATTAATTGCCTTCCGAAATATAGGGGTCTCTAAATTTTATCGCTTTACACGAATATTATCGAAAGACTTCTTTTCTATCTCAATGTCATGTATTTTGATTATTTTGTCAATTTTTTTTATTTTTGTCGAGAAGTTTTATTTGGATCATGATATAATATTTCTAAGTTCTGATGTCGTATTTTCCTAGCATTACAAGATTTCTAAGTTGTCGAGGTGTGTAGCGACCCTAAGCGTACGTACTTGCTAAGTCGAGTATAAATGTGCAACGATACTAAGCGTGCATAATTTCTAAATTAAGTGTTTCGAGAATAGAAAAAATAGAATAAGGACTGGGAAAGAATTGACTAGGATTGGAAAAATCAGAGGCTAACCTCTCACAAGTTTTCAACTCTTGGATATAATCTACACTCATCATTAGGGATCTACAACAACCGGATGACAAGCTGTTGAATCAGGCGATGACAATATGGGGTATCTACAGTTGTCAACCTAAATTTTTTTCTATTTTCATACATTTGAGGTGCATCTTTCGATTTTATTTTAGGAAGTCTTTATCCTCATTTGTCTTCCAACTATTTCAAAAGTGACTTTGTCGACTCTGTTTTAATAAAGATTGTGTTTATGAAGACTACATTTAATTTTGGTGGTAATGCCACACCTTGAGCTGCTCTTTAGTAGGGTATCATCAAAGGGTTTTACTATTATAGGGTCAAAATAGCACTCAATGACATTTTTCAATCTGTCTGAGAATACACAAAGAAGGTTGATCTAACCCGGGAACACTAGCTAAAGCTTCACTTTTGCAGGCTAACAGTGAGGGGGCTTTATGTTATAGGTTAAAATTGGACTACATATTTGGTATGTACTTAGGTTGGTTTACATTTTTTGTTAATTTGATTTATTGGGAATAGTTATAAATCAAAGGGGGATTTTGTAAATTTTCTTGTATTTGGGGTATTTTTTGGGAATAATTGTAAATTTAAGTGAAAAAAGAGTTATTTTGTAATAATTATAGAAAAAGAAATGAATGAGTTAATTGAAAATTGTAAGTAAGAGAGTTAGTAATAATTTACAAGATTCTCTATAAATAAAAGAGAGATCTCAAAAATAAGTCACAATTTATTTTTATAAACAATTTACACATAGAGATAGATTTGAGAGAGAATGAGAAAGAAGAGAAAAAAAAAAACTAGATCTAGAGAAGAAGATGGAGAAGATAAAGATTCCATTAAAGGGGCTTCAATTCTATAAAGTTTTTCTTGTTTTTCTTAAAGAAATTCCTCAATTTTGTTGCATCTTCTTCTAATTTCTTACTCTTCTCTTAATTCTTTTTGTACTTTGATTCTTTTTTTTTTCTATTTAATTTTTTGTTTTTCTAATTATGAATCTATCAAGAATACCAAAATCACATCCAAAATATAGAGCCGATCACCTTACTGTATTGCAATATTTGATAATGGATCATCTTCCTTGCAATGAGGACGAGATCAATCAAGAACTCATCACTGTTTCCTCTAGTTTATTCAGATCTGAATCTGGTAAACTATGAAAAGGGGAAACAGGTTGTCAAGATTTCAACATTTTGTCGTTCTAGCCCTTGCCTTTGTCGCATCTCTTCCCTCGTATTTGTTAGTTGGAGATGCACAACCTGCAATGGGTCCTGAGGAACTGGTGGTGGATCTTGTGGAGGATCCTCAGTTTTCCTATCTCCATTTTATATTGCTCTCATAATATTGGTTGCTTTTCCATTTCTCATAGATGATGCCAAATTATAGATGCAAAAAACTGGTGCTACCTTGGGATTTATGATGATGTCTAGTGAACTCCACTCCTTGTGGCTCTAGGTATGCTTGAAACACAACCCTCCAAACTTCTTGTGCCCCTAGGTGTGCTTGCAACTCAACCCTCCAACGCCGAAGTCATATTTAGTACAAAAAGAGGCTAAACTCAAGTGTATGGGGAGGGAAGAGCATACTTCGTTCATGTCTCTACTCATGTATTTGTAGAGGTGGAAACCCTAGGAACCCTATGGATCGTGTTTACTAATTCCATTTGTATCCCATTTAGAAAGTGGATATTCGTTTGGGATGTATCCAATCTCTGTTTGTGTACCTGTTCATCCCTTTGACTTAGGAATTTCCCCTTAGATTCACGGGTTTCCGTTATCATTCTCCTCGTATCCCTGATTTTCTAGGATCCGACTGTCCTACCCCTTTTGTCGCGTGTTCAGACACACCATCCAAACTTCTGAGATCATTTTTTCCATTAGATCTGAGTTCCAATCTATTTGACTAGCCCTACTTGATCTGACCTAGGTAATGATCCTCGGCCCCTCTATCCTTTCCAAATCACAAATTGCCATATGTCAACTCGTGATGCTTTACAAAAAATATCCCTCACATCAATCAAATTTGAATTTGGAATCAATGACTTTCTTCATTTCAAAAAGACTTAAACTCAAGCTTGATTTTTTTTTTGAAAATCTGAATTAGTCTAGATCTGAACTTGAAATCATTGGCCATATAGCATCTATTTGAATATTAAATTTGTGTTGGTGTATGTCTCTTAAGGCGTGTGTGACAGATTCACATGATTTTCAACAATTTCTACCTGCATGCAATCGATACTTAAACTCTAATGAATGTTCATGATGTAAGATGCATGGCCAAGTTGACTCGTAGGGTAGCGTTTTTAGTGCATTGTATAAGTTACATAAGGTTACCAGATCAGTAGCCTTATTACAAAGCAAAACCATTGGGCTGACTCAGCATAGGTTATCGAATATACGAAGTGATGGGATTCAATTAAGAGTTTAGCCATGAGAGTGTGAGTTGAACCTTGTGTTGAAGGTCCAGGATCTTGAGAGAACGTTGGGTGATATCAAGTTAAATTAAACACTTAAATGGCCTACATTTGATTGAGATTTTGGTTTCCAAATTTCACAAACCATGTTTGGGGAAAGAGTCGTGCTGAAGTGACCTCATAATTGGATCTCAAATCGCACATCTTGACGTGAAAGTTGATAACCATAGATGCTTTTTCACTCGTATCGCGCGCGCGTGTGTGTGTGTGTGTGTATGGACACACAGTTGAATCTTCCTTATTCTTAAATTTTTGGTGTCTATTTGAACATATTCTTTTGAAAGTTTTTTATTTTTATTTTTTATTATTATTAATTTTTTTATTCGTGTGTGCGTGGCAATAGTAGAGCAACTCGAAATTTAATAATGGGACATATGCCTAATTTAGAAAGGTCTTGCCAGGTGAGACCAATGGCATCAATTTTAGGTTTGAAACTCATTTTAGGTGTCTTTTTAAGTTTTTTTAATTAATTTGATATAGTGTGACAAGAAGGATTGAGAGTGACAATGTTTTCAAGGCCAAAAACCCATAAAATATAGTTTATGTTATGGGCAGACTAATATTAAAGTCTATGGTGTGTTTATGATATCTGCACATCATTTTTTCGAATAGAAAACACAAATTTTTGATTTTTTAGTATTGGTGTATTATTTTTTTTTTTACAAGATGTGTAATATTGTTGCTTACTACAAATCATAACAGTAATGTAACAAAATAATTTTTTTTCTCAAAGAATTCAAAGTCACAATTTATGTGATTAATTTTGGGAGTAAGGCATAAAATAATGATGATGTAACCGCTCTTAGACCTTAGTTTGACTTTAATCTTCTTCTCTTAAAATGGTAGCATTCGACAATCAATGGTTAGGGAGCAAACATTTTTGTCCTAGATGGGTTAAAAGTTTTGGAATAGGTTGATTTTTTGTAATGATGATTTTCTATTTTGTGAGAATGACCTACATGGTGAGAAGATCAACATCACAAAAGATTAGTTCATTCCAAAATTTTTAAGTCATACAACACAAAGCGATAGTTTCCTAACGTTGACTACCAAATGGGACCCATATTCAAATGATTAAACTTAATTATTTTATCAAAATATTATATAAAACGCAGTTGAGTCGTCTTGGTAAGTAAAAGTAGAGTAGAAATGGATTTTTGTGAGAGGAGAGGGGGAGGGGAGGGGAGAATTGAAAAGGACATAGGGTTAAAATTTTAGAAAATAAAATGTCCAAAAATAACTTTAAAACTTGTTTCTTAATCGGAAGAGATGTCACTTTTTTCCAACTAGCTGATGTGTGATATACTAAAAGAAAATATACTTAGAAAAAAAAAATTATAATCACTTCGTACGTTTTTGAGCTGACTTAACCGAGTTTTTTAACTCACAGTTGAATTTCTTCAATTTCGGAGTTTGACTTAATTACCTCATCTCGAAACCTAATCGAATCTAGATGGTACTCTAGTTAAATCGGCTGAGTAGTAATCGACTCGGTGAATTTAACAAAAAATTAAAGTGATATTACCCCGATGTCCTGATCATGGACGTATTTAATTATATAAAACAGTTTACGATTTACAAATTCCTTGATTAATCAAAGGGTATGTTAGTAATTTGGCCCTTTCCTTCTCTCCATAAGTCACCCCATCCTATATGTAATGGTCTTGCCCACCTTCTTCTCTCTGTGATCATCTCAATTCTTCCAACAAATTTCCTCTTTCCCAAAGCCTTGAACCTCTCTTTTATCTTCTCCTATTAGTTTCCTTACTATCTTTCAAATCATGAAAATTCAAAATCCCATGTTCCCAAAATTCACGTTTTTGTTAATTGTGCTCGTTGTTAGCCAACTTTCAAGTTGCGGTTATACCTACAGAGGTTTAAGTGAAAAAGAGGAACAAAGATTGGAAACTGAGTTTTCTTCTCGATTCTCATGGAGTTTCTCTGCAAATTCTCCCTCTCAAGATCCGAGTAACAGCGACATCGACCCAACATATGGTGTTTCCGATCGAATTGTGCCAGGGGGACCCAACCCACTTCACAATTAATTGGATTTGGTCTAAGTCGTTTACCATAATAGCTGAATCAACAAAGTTTTGCAGATTATAAATATAGTGCAAACTTTCCAACCAAGCTTTTTCCATCACGGGTGTATATAATAGATATAAAATGGAATATTAATCTTTGTTGATTTCTTACAGATGAAAAATATTGTAATTGTAGTTTATGCAATAATAATGGAAGAAAGGTTTTTATATTTTATCATGCACTATTTCTCTAAGACTTGGGGAACCCATTTTCCAACAAGTATATTCATGATAGAAAAAATTCTAATTTCTTTCATGTACGGCCGACTTGGGATGATAATTTTCCTAGGGATTCTACAGTGTTGGTCTCATAGGGGCATTCAATTGGACCTCATCGATATAGCATACATCTAATTATGATTCATCCAATCGGGAGTTAAAGTTTTGGAGGCAATTATTTGGACCATGAGCGTGCAACAACAAATTAATTCTATAAAAAGAGGTTATATGCCTATAAAGTGAGGTTATGGGATATGAAGCAGAATCATAAAAATTATTTTGTTGGCCAATCTTTGAGTTTCTATATAGAACTTAAGGAGTTAGAGCATGGATATCATCATGGTAGTATATGCGAGAATTTAGGGGTCTAAAACTAGAAGTTTGGGTAAGAATGATTGGTTATGAGATAAGAAATGTATTAGGCACCTCATCTCACCCATTAAGTTGATAATTATCATGTATTAGTCAAAAGTGAAAACTAAGACATTTGTTTTAAAGAGTTTTTGAGTTAGAAAGTAAGAAATGCATGAGATGAAACAAATGTGTGTATAGCGTATGTTTTAAATGTGTCCATATGGAACTATTTTTTTGTCTACTTTGAATTGTGAGTACTAATACATAAGGATAATATTCTTGGCCTCTTTGTATTTTTTTGAAATAAAAAAACATGTGGGTGTGTGCAAGAGTGTATGCATGCAAATGTTCCCTAAGGAACTTATCATGGTCTTAGATAGGGCAATTACTTCACATGGAGGGAATACAATCTACCACTTTTGCCATTCAAAATGCTTATACTACATGCATACATGTAAGCAAAACGAAAGGTGTACATAAAAACATTAGAAACTAAATGGTCCATAAGGAACTTATTATGGACTTAAATGAGGAGATTACCTCACATAGAGGGATTATTTTCTACTTCCCTAGCCATTGAAAGTAAAGACTATACTACTTAGAAATTAAATGAACTTTAAAAATAAAGAATTAAAAATATTAGCAAGACATTACATGTTTCCTAAGGAACTTATTATGAATTTAAAGAGGGAGATTACCTCATATGAAGAGATTATTCTCTACCACCCTTATCATAGAAAAAAAATGTTACAGTACATTGTTTGAAAACTAAATGAACTTGAAAAATAGAGAGATGAGAGTGAGGAGGTAGAATTGGGATTGGGGGGTTACAAATAACAAAAAAATAAACAATAAAATAAAACACTCCCTATCTTAGTCTTCTTCCTTTTTTACTTTTATTCTTCTTTTTCTTGTTATAAACCTTCAAGGTTTTTGGTTAGGTAGGTGAATTGAGGTTTGAGACTTTAGAAGGTTGTGAAAAGGGAATTGGGTAGAATTTTGGGACTTTAAAACTGCTCATCATCTTTGCCTCGAAGAGGACTTCTACTTATAGGCTTTTGAAAAATCATTGGGGATATAAAGGTCCAAACTTTATATTTTTCTCTTAGTTTCACGAAAATCTCACTAGATGAATTTATTTATCTTCCATCAAAGTGTCATTGATTGTCTTTTGTACCTCTTTAAGTATTGTCAATCATGGTAATTAAATGATAGAAGTATTAAAACTCACAAGATTCTAGTGAATTCTATTAGAGAGGTAAAGGTATCCAAACCCTTTAAAGATGTTCTAACTCTGTTGAAAATATGAGCAATGACATGTAATTAATCTAAGAGTGTAGGGCCTCTGTAGTTAATAAACTTGAATTGAATCCTAATAAACTTGAGAGCAGAAGGGTAAATTCTCAAATTTTAGAGACTTCTCTTTGATGAACAAAAGGGTCTTGATCCTTTAAACTTGGTCAAATTGCAAAGAATTATTGAGAATGACCTTGAATAAAACACAAGAGGGTGGCCATAATTGTTAATTACCTCAGATTGAATTTTAACAAGCTAGGGATAGGAAGGTAATTGTCGTTTGGGGGGAGGGGACTAAGAGTCAAAGCTTGAGAATTCACATAATTATTGAAAGACCAAAGTAAGAAAACTAGTATAGACTTAATGGAAGGATAAAAATGGAAGATGCTTGTCTTATCTTGGAAAAAAGAAGGACTAGGAGAGGGTTAAGATGTAAATTCCCCTAAGAAAATCTAGAGCACTCAAGTGCACTCATTCCAACAAAAATTACCTAACCGACTAGATCTTTATGAGATAGGGATAGTTCAAAAAACATGAAATACAATTGGTCAATGAGGGCTAATGCAAAAAATTGCTCAGGCCTTGGGTGACCCATGGCCTAAAGAAAATAAAGCTTGCCGTAAGTTACTAGAGTCTAGCTTATTTGATTTTTTTTTTTTTTTAAAACTTTGAACTCCTAGATTCCTCTTAAGGTGGGGTCATAGCCATGGTTTTAAAACTCGTCCATGATTGAGATATCACTCGAGTTAACTCGATGTCGAAGCTGAACAAGACCAACTCACAAGTCACTTTTTTTACCGAGATTTAATAACTCACGTTCAATTTTTTTATTTTTTGAACGAGACATCTCAAACGTATCGAAAAACTCGTTTGAGACAAGACACAAAACCAAATTTTAAAACCATGGTCATATTTGATTAATTTGAAGTTATTTGGGTTGCACCCTTTTCTAATGGATTTTTAGGAGCTCTCAAGCTCGATTCGAGTAACATTAGGTGTCTACAATAATGATCAATCCATTACATTGATAAAGATTGATTTGAATTTTTTTTATCTTTGATGACTAACGATAAGGTTACAGACCTTGAATTTGACTACCCACTTCACATAAGAGATAAATTGATCTATAAGAAACCGATATTTTCTTCAAAGGGGCATGTGAATTTTTTTCCGCCTACCCTCCCATATCAATTTGAATGTTGTGCTTCAAATGATGTTGGGAAATTGGAAAGGAAATTACTAACTTAAAAAATATATGACTGAGATGGAAAGATATTCTTTGCTAGGAAAGGAGTAGATCCTCTATGGAACTTATTTCCTGTAGTACTTTTTGTTGGAATTTTAAAGAGTGCATGTAAAAAAAAAAATCCCTTTTGTTTAGTTGTGGCTTTGGTGTCTTTTCTTCTTTTTGGTTTAGTCTAACATCGAATAGAAGAAGAGTTAGAATGCAATTCTTATAATGTTGTGTTCCTATTAGCCTTGAAATTAATAGAGATAATGGGCGGGCTCACGAGCACGTGAGAGCCCAAGAAGAAAACCCAAGGTTCTAGTGGGATTTGTATCCAACATCTGAATATCTTTGTTGCTTGTATGCTGATGACGAGCATCGTACATGTTTCATACACAATGCTTTTGGGCTATAAATTGACCAAGTTTTTTACTTGAATTTTGAATTGAAAATTTCAATCCAATTTTAGACTATTTTTGTCTAATGAAAACCCAATTGTTAGAGCCCTTTCGAGACCCAATTCGTTGGTGTCTATTTGTGGTATCCCTGCAATCCTCCATGTTCATGTTTGTTTTGAACCAATGCAACAGAGAAACATGAGTAAGGGGTTTTGTGATTATTTTAACAACCACTGCTTCCATATTTAAACCCACATATTTAATTGTTTTACAGACTAATTCTTTTCTTTATTGTTTAGTGTTTAATTGTCCTTATACTTTATTACTATTGCATTGAGAGAACACTCAACTAGCCAAGTTCGCAGGGAAGTTCCATTTGGAGTGCCCTCGTGGAGTGAGTTATTGTATCTTGTAAAATAGACGCCTACAAAATTATGGTACCTTAGCAAGAGCGAAAATAGCTTTAGGACAATGCATTCGTACATGCCTCAACCATCAATTGGATAAGTATAGTATTTTGTTACATTCATATTAAAAATCTGAATTATCTTTATCTTCTTCAACCACTTTCCTCAGAAAATCAGTACCTAGTTTCCAAAACTTTTTGGATGGTTGAGATAATGCCATGTTGGAGAAAAAAATTAACATGTCAGACCTCTAAGGTTCTTGATCTAATTTAGAATTGAAAAAATAAAATAAAAAAAAGAGAAGTTTTAGACTTAATTGAAGACTTTGAAAATGGATGATAAATAAACTTTCAAATTTAAACAGTTAGGTTTTACTATTTTGTTAATGTGGCACTGTTTCAACCTTCCCCAAAATAATGCTACATGGTTGCATAGGAAATAAGTAACACATGGAATGCACTTCCTCCTAGGAATCCCTATGCAGTCCGCAATGAGTCCTAAGGAATATGTGTTTTCCTGCCATGTCAGGTATGTTATGCCTATAAAGAGATTTAGGCTGGAAAAGACCATAATGTCTAATAGCATATAAATACATGAATTTTTTTTAAAGGCTCCAATAATGTAGTGTTGAACAAACTTCAACAGGGAAAGACAAACATAGTTTTCTAGAGATCAGCAAAGATTTCCCTAGGACCTATTTTCCTATCTTAGTTATTCCTTGTTGAACATCAGAATGTTTCTTTAGGTACAATCATGATTGTAGGTAATTCATTTTCTAGGGAATATGAATTCTTACGAAAAATAGCCTGGAAAATAAATATCTATCGTTCGATTGCAAATGAAAATGTGAAATACAGAGTTGGGCTTTTCATGGTGGAGATGAGAAAATAATTTTTGTAGGAGGTTGTAGGGTGAATCATTTTCCCTACTTGGATGAAAAATCACTTTGGTCAAAAACATGAGTTTCAAGGAAAGTTAATAATCAATTTATTTTTTTATTGGTACAATATTCAAGCCTGAAAATCATATTTTCCAAGACGAATCATTTTCCTACTTATTTTTGTGCGAAATCATATAACCTTACACTAATTGTGTAAAATTTTCCTTCACATGAATTTTATAATTTATCGTATATTTCTTGATCTTCGGATTCGGATCAGGAGGATTGACCTTTCAGTGTGAAACAATGTTAAATCTCTAAATGTTGTGGACGTTGATTAATCGTACAAATAATTGTATTTTTAAAAAGAAAATTATAGACTGATTAAAGTCACAATTTGAGAAAAGAGAAGGGAGGTTTTTCAAGCCAAAGACTAATGAGTCCAAGTAGATGAAATGGCCAATCAAATGGGGTTTAGTCACCGGCTTAGGATAAGTCCCATAATTAAAAAATTGAAGTGGGTTTGATAGGAAGTCCAATCTGGAACACCTCAAGAAATTAGTTGAGTATTTTGTTTTGGTGTAGATGAGAGTTGACTCATGAAAAAAACCACATGATCCCTATAGTTAAAATTTGATATTTGAACTTAGTATTTTAATTGTAGATTTAATTATGGTTAATTTCAAACCCATGATTTTCAATCTCGGTATTGCATCTTGTCTTGTTTACAAAACAATATTGCTGAAACGACGAGTCGTCTCAATATCTTGAAATAATTATGTTTTTCACAAATCTTTGAATTAGAAGAAGATCACAATGGAATCTCATCTTGTTCACATCGTGATGACTCGCTCAAATCATTGTCAAACCTCTTGATAATGCACATGGACCTTAAATGTATGTTAGATTACCTAACGAACGTTCAAACAAAAGATGTATTTGATCTTTAGAGGTAACTTCTAAGCATTGAAATTTATCATTTTAGGTACTTATTTGTAAATGGTCAAAATATCTGAGTTTTCGTGTGACATCAAGAATTATTGGTGAATTGGTGAAACCCAAAAATGTGACACAAAAGCATTTGGAAGAAGTGACATCAAGAATTTGGCATTATTGTAAAACTGAAAACGTGTTCAAATTTCTTTGTCTGCTCTCAGACTTCTTGTCACATTTTCTTATATAGTTAGTCATATCAAACTTAGAACTCTCAATTTCTTAAGTTATTTTAGGCTTTGTAGCGCAGCATAACGCAACTTTTGTGAAGTTCAAAAATTGGGTAAAAAAGGACAATCTCCTCGCCATAGAGATCAACGTTAGGGAGCCAAGATGGAGCCAACGTTTTGTTTTATATGAGTTAGAAATTTCAGAATAAGCTAATTTTTCGTGAGGATGATCTCTACCGTGAGGAGACCATCTTCACAAAAAGTCACTCCAATCTAAAACTTCTAAGCCATCAAAAGTGGTTTATAAATTAAAGATAAACATAGATGGTAGGGATGCAACTTGGTTCAGTTTGAAGCCAAATCTGCATAGAATCGACCTAGATCGATTCCATTAAATGAGAATCAGAACCGAACCAAATAGCCATAGAACCAAACCAACCCGAATCTAGCTAAGGTTGGTTTGGATAAGTTCGGTTCTATGGATTGCCCATATCTTAAAAACCTAATTGAATTAACATATTTTTAATAGAAAGAAATAGATATGAATATGAAATCTAATATAATGAGTCATTTATCTATCCATCAATAGAAAAAATCATACATCCATTCAAAAAAAAAGGTCAACAGCTTTTTCATCAATTAAAGAAAGTCATTAATCCCATCCATCTAAAAAAAATGTCATTAATCTATCTAAAAGAAATAATCAATTTATCAAGTATAGTTTATTAAATAGATTAATAATATTTATTTATAATTTTATTAATATAAGGATTCAGTTTTCAGTTTGGTTCGGTTCTTATAAAGCATGAACCAAGAACCGAACTAAATTGGTCAGTTCTCTATTTTTTTAACCGGAACTAAACTAAATTTCATTATAAATTTAACCAAACTAATCCAAAGCTCTCTGTTTGGTTCAATTCTCGGTTTGAACTAGACTAAGTTGCACCCCTAATAGACGGTCCACAATACTTCAACTTATAAACCATTTTTGATGGGGTTAGAAGTTTCTGAATGGATTGATTATTTGTGAGGATGATCTTTATAATGAAAATTGACGGTCCATGATTTTTCATTTTGTAAAGTGGGTTTAGAAATTTCAAAATGATTGATTTTCTAAGGATGATCTCCTCACCATTAAGGGGCAAAAAATGAAAAATGATCAAATGAGTTAAAGAGAAAATATAATAAAGTTAGAGGTGTGAAGAGAAAAGACAATAAAGTGGATCGCACAAAATTATTCTTGGATGGGTTGTTTTTCCTAGCTGGATGGAAGTATGAAAACCATGGAATGTTTGGGCCTTTGACTAAAGATATATTAACATTTGCTTCCAAGTGTTAATGCCAACTACTTTGAATGCATAGATTCCTTTTCTATTATATTATTGGGCCTTTGAATATACTGCGAACATCCTCTTGATTCCAGAATGTCTTGTAGATGCATGATTTTTAATTTTAAAGATCACTTCTACAAAGATTTGAAGTCATCACTATTCATATTTGTAAAATGGTATGAATGGTCGCCAAGGTACATTTTTAGAAAAGATGTCATTTTTGGCATTTAGTGACTCTCGTATGGATAAGATATCGATCCACCTAAGATCTAGGTAAATGGTTCGATTAGAGAAATGAGAAGGTGTAAAGCAACCCTTTCTCTCTATCAAAGGATGGTAACCTCAAGGTGACTTGGTCATTTTCAGATAAAACGAAATAAGATAAAAGTGTCGTATATTTGATGACTTGTACCCTAAGAAGGGATTTTCTTTCAACTCGGATTATAGGATCATCTCATTAAAGGAGATGACCCTAATATAAATCAAGCCTTGAGAACAATACACATTTAAAAAAATGTTGGCTAATGGTTATGGGTCCATTCTCATGGGTAAAGAAAGACCCGAATACCAATTGCCTCGAAACAAGTTGGAGGGTTTAAAAAGATTTTATTTTAAAGGTGGTTACAACCCTTATACTTTCGATCGAATTGAAGTTCGATCTACAAAAAATAAGGGAGGGAGAGCATTGCTTCTTAAGTCTTTCTAAAAGAAAAATTAAAAGGTGAGAGGAAAAGTAGAAGAGGAATATGGAGAAGGGAGAGAGAGAGGGGGGTATGTTTTTTCTAACCCACCTTGAGTCCTTGATGTATTTTTTCTTTCTTTCATTTCTTTTTCTTCTTAGGTACTTAGTAGAATTGTGAGAGAAATTTTTTTTTAGAGTAGATGAAGTGAGGAAAGTAGAGAGCTGAGTAAAGAGTTGGGATATTTTTTAGACTTAGAATTTGTACCCATTTTAAAAGGTGATGGGGGTATTTATAGGTGTTGAGGATTGTTTTTGATGATAAGGATGGGGTAAAAAAGTAGAAGAGTAAAGAATTGTATGATGTTTGAGGGTGCGGGGTGTGAAATTTAGAGTTGAGATGAGGGTATTTGTGAAATAAGTGATAAATAGATAGTTTTTATCCAAATGGGTTGGATCCTCCCCAACCCATTTGGATATAGTATTTGGTGAAGTGATATGATGAGTTGATTGGTTGAAAGAATGGATTAAGTGTTAGGTGGGATGATGGGGTATTATGTTTAACTAAGTGAATGGTGTTGTGTAAAGAGTTAGGTGATTAGGTTTTGGAAGGATGAAAGGGATGGTGATAAGTGTCAAAAAGGGTATGGAGATAAAATGTTTAGAAGGATGAATTGGGTAGAAGGGGTGTGAGGATGTGTTTGAGGGAAATGATAAGAGAATGTGTGGGTTGTGATGTAAGTTGGTAACTGTGTTAGAAAAATGTGATGAATTAAGTTATGACATGGAGTGTGGAGGTGGTTTTGTTAGAGAAAAGTGATGGGTTAAGTTGGGTAGAATGATTTTTGGGAGGTGAATTGTAGTGAGGACAAGTGTCCATTTGATGATTAAAGGTTGATTAGTTCATGTGGATAATGGTTTGTGGATTAGGATTGTAGATATGGGCTTTGATGTGTTAGGCTTAGGATTTTGGGAAGGTTTAGGTTGTTGAATTTTGTTTATTTTAAGGTGGGGTTTAATGGGTTTAAAGGTGAGTGGGTTTTAAGATTTGGGTTATATGGGATTAGGGTTAGGCTAGGTTAGGGCCTTAGCTAGGGTTGGGTTTATGTGAGGTGGAAAATGATTAAGGATTTGAGGATTGGTGGGCTTTAGAGTGGGCTTGGGGTAGTTTCGGATCCGAGAGTGGAGTGGTGAAAGATGAGAAAGGTGGGGGATACTAAGTCTTATTGTGGGTCCACTAGACCTTTAGGGGTCTTAGGAGCCTTCGATTTAATCAAAATGTCACGTTTCGATGATTTGAGCTTTTTAGGCCCATTAAGGAATTTTATTGAAAAAATTGATATTTTTGAGTCCTTTTGAGTAGGGTCTTGTTCAAATTGGGGTGTCTACAACTGCCCTTCTTTGTAGGAATTGCATGCAAAGAACTATAAAGAATAGACTAAACCCTTATTTGTACGGGCAACAAATTTTTGTTAATAACACGATTTCAAAACACCAAGGTGGATTCATGATTCTTTATTTGTAGAAAGTGGCTATCCAAGCATGGGGTCTGACAGGTTTGGCCTTGGAATTCCTCAATCTCATGGCACAGAGCTCATTTGAGATACCAAATTTGATGAAAATTTGATGATTTTTGAAATTTAGATGTTTTTTATTGTGCTTTGACAAATCGAAATTAAGTACATCTTAAAAGAATTTTTTGAAATTCTTATTTTTTTTTATTCTTTTGATTTGATTTTTTTTGGTGAGAAAGTTCAATGGGACTTTTTTGCCTAAGGTCCCCTTGCAATGGTGTTTGATTGAGGCTATGTTGAGGAGTTGGATTCCCGGACTTAACCTTCTTCGTTTTGGGGAACATGAAATGACTCCCATCATTGAAGAGTTGGAGGTACAATTAGGTGAAAGCTATCGAGGCGAGGCTTCTAATTTCTTGGGGATAAATCATAAGTTTTTAAAGATTTCAAATGGCGGATCAGTTTTGAAGACAATGTCTAAATATTTCTTGGTTAAATGTCTTTCGGATCCCTTGAGGCCGTCGGTTCACTTTAACACCCTCACTTTGATGGTGGTGAGTCAACTCTTGTTTTCGAGTGACGGAGACATCATAGACCTTTTTCTCATTCATGTTATAACAAGTTGGGGAGGGACGTCGGTTGGCTCCCATGCTTCTGAATGAGATGTTTCAATCTCTTACGGTGTGTTCATTTGATCATGAGTGAATTTTTCGAGGATGCGCTTGACTACTGTAGGTAAATTCCAAACTTAACATAGCTTTACAACTTAAATTCACAAGTTTTCAAGAGTTTAGAATGTTTCTCTTTTTGTAGTTTTGATTTATGGATCATGTGGCTTCGACTGAAGCCATTAACCATCTATTTTGTGTCAATGTTGAGGAATGGAATGTCTTTCTTTACAACCTCAATGATGATGCAGTGAGATGGGTCAGTGCATTTCAGCCCTGAAGATCTCCCGTGATTACATTTGACGGGGCCTATTTCATTGTCTTGATTGGTCTCCATGGGGTGACTCATTTCATGATACCACGAGCTCTTCAACAATTTGGCTATGATTAATTAGGGTGTACTCATTCCTAATAATTTTAGCAAGTTAGTCAGTCCTTTATCATCCACATTTTTTCAGACGATTTGATAAAAAATGGGGTCTCATTGAGGTTTTGAGTCGACCTGTCTTTGTAGCTTATTTATTCCCGTCATATTTGCATTAGATTCGAGAGCTCATCTCAGGGAAACAATCGATTTTGATAGTACCCCGAACACGTCCTGGTGCTTTATCCTTTTTTCAGTTATCGCAATTGAGTAGAAAATACCCAAGTTGATCATTGTTGAATTCAGGCTATTTGGCACAAATCTAAAAATGAAGATACAGAAAAAAATTGCTCGACTGACATCTGAACTTGCACTTTCAAGGTCTAGTGATAGCAGTGAAGTGGCTAGGCTTTGAGTCAAAGTTGCTGAGTTGAAAGAGAGGCTTGCCTAGAGCCTTTATTTTGATGATTTTATAGTATATTTGGTGAGTTGTGATGCTTCAGACGCTGAAAGAGCGATGATTAGCAAAGCTACCCAGATTTGTGCTTTGGAGGAATGCCTTGACTTCTTTTTTATTTCTTACCATGATGTTTGACGGGTTGTGTATTGTATTATCATTTTTTATATTTTCTAATCGTTTTGTGAATATGTACAAAATATTAAAAGATCTAATGCAAAGAAAATAGGTTTTATACTTACTTGACCTCATGTATATCTATTATTTTTGAAAACACGAAGTTTTGTTGAATAAGTCATAGATTTGTCGTCATTGGCCAAAATAGTAGTTTTTTAAAATTTTTTGAAATGTTTTTATCAAATGAGTACGATAAATTCGAAGTTTGCAACATCTTTGGTTGTGACGATCTCGATCATTTTGCCAATCACAAAGGGTACAAGCATCAATTGTTCTTTCGGTCCCTTTAGAGTCATCCCCAGTGCCCTGGCATTCGAAGACTATTATCTATTCCAGCCTCAAGATTTTTGGAAATATTTTGTCATTCACAGTTTATACTTTTATGGGCTAGGATTTTATGATTTTTTGGTTTTTTATTTTTTTTTGTTTTCCTTTATTTCCCCTAGTACCAATTATGATTTTTACTAGACCCAATTTTCATATTTTTGTGTATCGACGCCCTTTCAAGTTTTCATCTTACCGGTAGCTTTAATCTTGTCATAGTCTGATTCTTTTACTTATAGCGTTCTTTCATAATTTTACTATGCCCTTTTAGACTATGCTTGTATTTTCTTTGGATTTTTACATTACGATTCTTGCTCGGAGTTCCTATGTTTTTGTGGCTTAGTGACTCAAGTTGAGCCGCAGGATCGACAACTTTACACTTCAAAACACTTTTTTTTAATATCCGATCTAGATTTCCCTCTCGTATCTTCTAACGAATGATAAGACTTGAGATCCAGATTGAACTACAAGATTGATGATGTTTTCGTGTCATACTACCATTGTCTTAATAGTACCTCAAACCATTTCCTGATCTGAAAGGTCTTTTAGTAGGACGAAACATTGGCTTAGGCTAATGGTAGTAATAGGATACAAAAATACTAAGGTAAAAGTCTGAGTTTGTCTAGAGTGGACTGGACATGGGATTCATCTATTTTTATTTCGAAAAGATAATCTATGTCTCCTCCCAACATCTCTCGAACTTGTTTAGGCTGGAGGTTTTGATCGAGCTCAAAATCAAGTGTCCGAGTTTTTTATTTATTATTTATTTTTTTGTATTTTTAGCCATTTACAATTTATCTTCATGCGGGCCAAAAGTAAATTGACTCTTTGGTGACTCTCATCTTTTTATTTTGTTATTTCTTTAATTTTTATTTTTTTTATTTTATTTTTATTTTTTATAGTGACTTGCCCCGGTCTTGGGTTTAAAAAATGAATGTGAAGGCTCAAATTGGTTGACTACGAATAATGATTTTGGAAAAATAGAAAAATGGCCTTTCATCTTCTCAGGATAAGGTTTTAGGCGTAATATTTCTTGATAGTGTCAACATTAATCGGTTGAAAAGAGACTTTTTCATCCATCTCCGTGAGGAGCAAAGCTCCTCCCGTCATCACCTTTTGTATGATAAACGGTCCCTCGTAGTTTGGTCAAAACTTTTTTCTAGTGTTTTCTTGGATTGGTATAATCTTCTTCAAGACAAGGTCTCCTGGTGAGAACTCTCTAGGTTGACTTTTTATTATAAGCACAAGCTATTTGTCATTGATAGATCTGTTCATGCCAAATGGCTGGAAGACACTTTTCTTTAATTAGATTTAACTGATTGAATCGAGCTTTAGTCCATTCGGCTTCATCCAACTCTATTTCTTTCAAGATTCGAAGGGAAGGGATCTCGACTTCTACGAGCAAGATTGCTTCCATTCCATATACTAGTGAGTAAAGAGTTGTCCCAATCGAAGTCCTGAATGAGGTTCAATAGGCGTGAAATGCGAAAGACACCATGTCGTGCCAATCTTTGTATGTAACTGCCATCTTCTCGAAGATTTTCTTGATGTTCTTGTTGGTTGCTTTGACGACTCTGTTCATCGTAGGTCTGTAAAGTACCGAGTTGTGATAAGTGATTTGGAAGTCTTCATAGATCTTTGTCATATCCTAGTTCTTAAGATTTTTAGCATTATTATCAGTAGATGATGTTGTTATTGACAAACTTCAAGATGTTGCTTTTTATTACATTGATGTAGGATGCCGCTTCTACTTATTTAGTAAAATAGTTGATAGCAACTAGGATGAAGTGGTACCAGTTTGCAACTTTGGACGGGATCTGTCCAATGATGTCCATGCCTTAGAGCGAGAAGGGCCAAGGGGTGGTCATGTTATGCAATTCTAAAGGTGAAGTATTGATCTTATTGGCATAAATCTAGCATAGATGGTATTTTTGAACATGTTGATAGTAGTTGTAGATGCGTGATTTTCAATTTTCAAAGATCACTTCTATGAAGGATTGGAGTCGTCACCATTCATTTTTGTAAAAGGGTGTGTATGGTCACCCAATGTACATTTTTTTAGAAAAATTATCATTTTAGCATTTAGTAATTCTCGTACAAATAAAACACCGATCCACCTAAGATCTATGTAAACGACTCAATTAGAAAAAAAATGAAGGTATTAGGCACCCCTTTCTCTCCATCAAGAGGTGCTAACCTCAAAATAACTCGGTCATTTTTAGATTCAAATGTAAATAAAATAAAAATATCACGTGTTGATGATTTATACCCTAAGTAGGGATTTGTTATCGACTTAACTTACAATGATCATCTCGTTGAAGGAGATGAGCTTTATATGGACCTAGCCTTGGGAACAACATATGTTTTTGAAAAGTGTTGACTAATGGTTATAGGTCCATTCTCTTGGGTTGAGAAGGACACAAATACCAGTAGCTTCAAAATATTTTGAAAAGTTTAAAATCGGTTTTGTTTTAAAAGTGGTTACAACCCCTATACTTTCAACCGAATCAAAGTCCGATTTATCGAAGATAGGGGAGGGGGAACATCACAACTTCAATCTTTCTAAAAGTAAAAATATTAAATATGTGAAAGGGATAGTAGAAGACGGATATGAAGAAAAGAGAGAAAGATATGCAATGCTATCTTCAACTCTACCTTGAAACCTTGATGTCTTCTTTCCTTCCTTCTTTCTTTTTCTTCTTTGAGTCCTTAGTAGAATTAAGATAATATTTTTTTAAGATTTATATGAGAGTATAATAATGGAGTAAAAGAGAGTTGAGGGAAGATTTTTTGTGTTAGACTTGGTACTATTTTTAGAAAGTGAGAGAGGTATTTATAGGTGTTTGGAGGTTATTTTTAGGGGTATAGTTGGGTGAAATAATGAAAATGGGTAGAATGGTTTGAGATTTATAAGAGAGGGTATTTTTAAATTGAAGGTGGTGGAAGGACATTTGTGTACGATGGTTTAAGTGGGTCATTTGTTACCCAAATGAGTTGGATCCTTCAACCCATTTGGGTTGAGTATTAAGTGAAGTAAAGGGGAATGATGTTTGGTTTAAGAAAATGGGAGTGTAAGGGAGTGGTTTGTTAATTGAGTGTTAGGTAGGTTGAAGGAAAGTGATATTTAGATTAGGAGAATGGGTTGTGTAAAGAGTTAGGTGTTTAGGTTTTTGGGAGGATTAAGGGGTTGATGACGTGTGTCAAAAGAGTATAGAGATGGAGTGTTTGAGTGAGTTTATTGAAGGGAAAGAGTGTGGAGATGGCTTGTGAAAATGAGTTAAGGGTGACTGCTGAAGGGAGGTGTGGGTTGTAATGTGGGTTATGATGTGGGTTGGTGGTTGTGTTAGAGAAAAATGATAGATTAGGTTTATGACATAGAGTGTGGGGGTATGGGTTAGGTTCGGTAGAATGATTTTTGAGATGTGAGTTGTGGTGTGGACAAGTGTCCATTTTGAGATTATAGTTTGATTGGTTAACGTGGATAATATTTTATGGGCAATGGTTTATGAATTATGGATATGAATTTGAATTGGTTTGGGCTTTGGTGTGTTGGACTTGGGTTTGGAAAGGATCTAGGTTGTTTGAGATTGGTTAAAGTATATTTTAGAATAAGCTTTTGAGGGTGGGTATGTTTTATGGTTTATATGATGTGGAATTAAGTATAGGTTAGGTTGGATAAAGAGAAAAAAAAAATTTAGGAGTTGAGGATTTGTGGGTCCTAAATAGGCTTGGGGTATTTTCGATTCTGAGGGTGGAACAGTGAAAAGTGGGGAAGGTAGGGGTATGCCAAGTCCTTTTTTGTGGGTCCATTGGACCTTTAGGATTTTAGGAACCTACAAATTGATCAAAATGCCACTTTTTGGCGAATTGGGCTTTTTAGGCCCGTTGACGAATTTTCTTAAAAATATTGATATTTTTTTGTCCATTCGAATGGGAGTCCATTCAAATTGGGGTGTTTACAGCTGCACTTTTTTGTAGGAATTGCATGTAAAAACTACAAAGAATAGACTGAATCCCTATTTGTACAGGTCTGAAAACTTTGTAACAACACGACTTTAAAGCACCGAGTGAATCGATGACTTTTGTAGAAAATAGCTACCCAAGTACGGGACTGACAGTGCTTTGCCTTATTGATTCCTTGATCTCGTGGCACGGAGCTCGTTTGAGATCTCGGATTTGATGAAGATTTGATAAGTTTTGAAATTTGGATGTTTTTTTGGTAGCGTTTTGACAAATCAGAATTGAACGCATCTAGAAGTTTGTAGCCCCACGTTTTACCCCCTATTCAGGAACAAAAGATCTGGTTGAGCATTTGTTCCACTTTCAACAAATGTTGACTCTATGGGAGGGGAACAAAGGCTTAATGTATTAGTTATTTCCCTCTAGTATGTTGGAAAATGCCCTGACCTGATTCCTCAAGCTACTGAGTAGATCAATAGCTTCTTTTAAAGAGTTCTACACTACCTTATTGGTGCAATATATCGACAATAGGAAAATTGGCGGAGATGTGGATGCCATACTCAGCATGAGGATGCAGCAAGGATAAAACCTTAGAGATTTTAGGAGGAGATTCAGAAAAGAGGTCATGGCTTTAGAGAACTATGATGAGAAAATTAAGGTAATGGCGTTTAGCAACTCTTTATCGTCTAGGTCAGGATTTTACAGGTCTCTAGTGAAGAAGATGCCATAAATGCTAAGTGGGTTATTTGAAAGAGCAAAGAAGTATATTCAACTCGAGGATGATCCTTGAAATTTAGTCAAAAAGAGTAACATAATACACACAGTGGCCAAGCCTGGCAAGTAACAGCAACAGTAGCAATTGAAAAAATGGAGAGTGCAGCCTGACCAGGCCATAAGATAGAAAAAAAGGGATGTAATTCCCCTTGTCCCCTAACGAAATTATGCCCCTCATTATAAACGAGTCTTATTTTGAATGGCCAAAGCCACTTCCATGAGATTAGATAAAGTAAGATGGGAGATATTATGCATTCCATAAGGTTTGAGCTCATGCTACCAACAAGTGTCAAGCTCTAAGAACCCATTACAGAAATGGACAGAGCAAGGTTTGTAGGGAGACTTAACAAGAAGATAAAGTTCAGACCGTCCTCGAGAAGGGAATCAAAGGCAAGAGTAGCCTCATGCGAAAGGTCTAGATAGAGGGGCTATAGTAATTCATGTTATCTTAAAATAGGAACCTAAGAAGTCAGTATAGAACAAGAACGATATGAGAGTAAAGATGTGATGGGCAAAATATTTCATACACATTTACACAACTAGGAATGGACCTATAGACTAGAACAACACGTATGACAAGCAGATGGTGGCCTTCACTGAAAAACACTTGGAAGGTGTGGTTAGGCCACATTATGACGTTTGTTGGTAACCCTTTAGGTTTGTACCTTTACTTTTAAGAAAATGTTGATTTATAGCTACAATTCAATCGACATCTTGTACGCCTTAACTTTCCAGAAAATTGAGCTGGATAGGAATGCACTAACCCAAGTAGGGCCCCCTTGATTGGATTTGATGGAAGATAGAACCAGCCCTAGGGAGAGATAATTTTTCCTATGAAGGTAGGACCTGTGATCATAATGACTAGGTTTATGGCTGTTGAAGCAAGCTCATTGTATAATGTTATTCTTGGGAGATGGTAGGCACATGAGATGAGGGTTATCCTATAGATGTACTATCAGATCTTGAGGTTTCCAACATTGCAGGGGATATGGGACATTAGGGGAGATCAAACAGTAGCTCAAGTGTATACTTTGGGTTAGGAGGTGTGCGTAGAAGGAGAAGGTCAGCAATTGCAATTATAGTCGGGGGGGGGGAGGTAAGCAAAATGGACCCCCATTCTTGGAGAATGTAAAAATGGTTGATATATGGGAGGGAGGCAGATCGGAGTAGGGGCAAATTTGAGTCCGAAAGAGTTAGAGGATCTGACAGATTGTTTGAAAAGAAATAAGAATGTCTTCGATTGGTCGATAGAGGAGATGCCAGGAATCAATCCTGAAATGATCTGTTATCACTTACATGTCGATCCAAGCATGAAGCCAGTAAAGTAGAAGTCGAAGAGGTTAGCACCATACTTGAGAGAAACAGTAAATGAAGAGGCGAAGAAGCTTATTAAAATAGGATTCATCAGGGAAGTGTAGTTTCCTGACTAGATAGCCAATATTGTGATGGTATTGAAGAATAATGGGAAGATCAGGGTGTGTATCAATTTTTCAAACTTAAATAAAGCCTACCCAAAAGATAGCTTCCCATTGCCCATAATTAATCAGTTAGTAGATGCCACATCAGGCCATGAGAGACTATCTAGAAGATTGTAGAAGCTAACCCAGATTAGATCAGAGTACTGCTCGAGATGCCTTCTCCAAAGACCCAGAAACAACTCTAGAAGCATGTTGAAAGAATAGGAGCTCTGAATAGATTCATATCCATATCTTAAAAGAAGTGCAAACCATTGTACCAATTGTTACGAAAGAAAACGAGATTTGAATGGATAGAGAAATGTTATCAGGCTTTTGTTGAGCTAAAGAAATACTTAAGATGACCATCAATCCTCTCAAAGCCAGAAGTTGAGAAGGAGCTTAAACTATACCTTGTCATTTCAGAATGCGTACTCAGCTCAATCTTGGGCAGAATAAGGACACCAATGGAGCAGTCTATCTATTTCCTTAGTAAGACTTTAAGAGATATAGAAACTAGGTACTTAAAAATTGAAAAGTTAGGCCTAGCCTTAGTCTATAAAGCTCTTCATTTGAGGCCTTATTTTTAGGCTCATAAAATTTAGGTAGTCACAGAATACCCGTTGAAATCAGTATTGGGAAAGATAGAAGGGTCGGGTAGAATGACAAAGTAGACAGTTCAATTGGCTAAGTTCGGGCTAAAATGTAAGCCTACGGTATATTTGAAAGCGTAAGCGATTGCTGATTTCTTAGTTGACTTCCCAATAAAAGGAAAAGCAAACCAGCAGATGGAAGAGTTAGAGGATACAGAAAAATGAAAATAATCGAACAATCATTTGGGATAGAAGGTTTAAGTGGATGGATCTTCAAACATAGAAGGTTCTAGAATTAAAGTAGTATTACTCACCCCAGACAGTACCAAACTCGAAAAGATAGTCATATTAGGGTTCATAGCATCAAATAACGAAGTAGAGTATGAGGCAATACTATTCAGCCTAAACACGTTGACGAAACTAAACATCAAGGAAGCCACGGTCTATAGTGACTCATAGTTAGTGGTCAACCATGTCAACAGAACATTCGAGGCATGAGACCTCATAATGCAACTCTACCTTGAAAATATCAGGTTCGCCAAACTTCAAGTTGGGGAAGTAATGGTAGAGCATACCTAGAACGGATAATGGACATGCAAACGTACTAACCTATGTGGCTTCAATGGTAGTAGGACGAGATAGAAGAGAACTCCCACTCAATTTCCAGGAAAGATCATCGATCAACGAGCCTAGACAAGTCAATCTAGTAATAGCAGTAAAAGATCAGGGGTGGATGAATCCAATTATTGCCTTCCTCCGATCAAGGCAGCTACCTTACGACCCTAAGGAGGCAAGGCGAGTAAAGATCAGAGCTGATTGCTAAACTCTCTTGGATGGCCAGTTGTACAAAAAAATCTATGATTGGGCCATTTTTATGGTGCCTAACACTAGCAAAGGCAATAGAGGTGCTGAGTGAAATCCACGAAAGAAACTGTGGGAATCATTCTGGTATTAGATCGCTAGTAGATAAAGTATTCTTCCAAGGGTATTTTAGTTGTATTTACATAAAGATACTATCCTGCATGTAAGACATTGTGACAATTACTAGAAACATGGGAGGATCATCCACCAACCAGCCACTCAGCTCAACTCAATAGTCAACCCATGGCTTTTTACACAATGAGAGATAGATTTGGTTGGTCCGTTGCCCAAAGCACTGGGAAATCGAACCTTCCTGCTAATGGCAACATATTCCTTCACTAAATAGGTAAAAGCATTTTCTTTATCCAAGATTCACCAGCAATAAGTATAGAAGTTTATCTAGGAGAATATAGTTTTTCGGTTTGGTTTACCTCGTATAATAGTGTAAGATAATGGGTGATAGTTCTCGAGTAAGCAAATCAAGTCATTTTGTAAAGAACATGAGATAACACAATTGTTCTCTTTACCGCAGTATCCATAGAGAAATGGCCAAGTGAAAGTCACAAATAAAATACTCATTGACATCCTAAAGAGAAGGTCATGAGAGGCAAAGGGTAGGTGGACAACAGTGTTGCATAGAGTGTTATTGGCCTATAGGACAACTGCTAAAACTTCTAATAGGTCATCTTCATTCGCTATGGCTTATGGAATGGAAACAGTAATATCTATCGAAAATAGTTTCCCAATATCGCATTCACATGTGGTTCAAACTAGCTAGAACAATTAATAAATAGGAACGGAGTTGGACTTACTTGAAGAAAAATGAGAAAAACACTAATAAGACTAGAAAGCTACCATCAAAAGCTAAAGAGATATGTCAACACGAAAGTTCACCTCAAGCAATTCAAAAAAGGAGAGCTAGTACTATGTAGGGTTTTCCAAAATATAGAATAATTGAACAGTGAAAAGTTAAGACCAAATTGGGGAGGGTCTTATAAAGTGATAAAAGTTGGTCACAAGGACATCGATTATTTGGCTACCATGACAAGTCAATAGTTTCCCAAACGTTGGATACATGTGACCTCAAGAAATATTATCAATAAAAGGAAGCTCTTTTGATTCTGCACGCAATAAGTTTAATCCTAGAGGTTCGTCAGCTTTGCGTTCCTCCTCTCCACTTTCTCCTTATAACTAGTGAGCTCTAGTTGGAGATATTATTCGGAGCTCAAAAGCTTCTTATTTTTGGCGTCCAAGGTGCATTTGTTTTGGAAAACTAAGCCAAGTTTTCCTAAAGGTCTTCCATGGCCTTTTTAGTGGCATGATTAGAGGAGGCTAGCCCGTTCTTAAGAAGGGCTAGCTTCTTTTCATACTCCCTAGTCAGAGCAGTTGCATGGTTTTGAGTTTCACGCCATCTAAAGAGGGCCAAGGATCCGTACATATTGGCCTACCAAGAAGAATGTAATTAGAAAAATTGATAAAATATAAAGTAAGATATATGAAGATAGAGAAGAATATTACCTGGTAAAGGCCCTTCTGATCATGTTCCTCCGAGAGGGGAGAAGGGTTCTTCTTCCTAAGCATGTACTTCTTGCACAACTAGAGCTTAGGAGCATGGCTAACCTCCTTGACTTCGTCAGAGCCCTGCATCTCCTGAGGGAGGGCCCCTTCAGGCAGCTCAACAGTTGCAGCGTGGTCATTGTGAACCAACGCCAACTACTCAGCATTAGCAACCCCACGACTATCCTGCCTTCTAGAAGGAGCCAGATTCTTCTTCTTACTCTATCCGTTAGGGGGTGAGTGGGCTATGGTAAAATGAGGGAGGGAAAAGAAGAAGTCTGAGAGATCAATTTTCATGGCGTCGGAAGGGGGGTTTGGTGCAGGGGAAGGTAAAAGCTGGTAGAAAAAATGAGTAAAGGGTAAGGGGGAGCTCATTGTGGCCTACTTAAAAGGATAGGCAAGAGCACGTCATGCAAATGGATGAGGTAAAAAAGAAAGAGAAATATACGCCTCTTCCTCTTCAATCTTCCTCATTTGGGCTTCCTTGGTTTCTTATTTCTTTTCCTTGGCCTTTCGATGCTGCTTTTTCCTAGTCTATGTTGTAGAAAGTATAAAATAATCTACAAAGGAGTCAAAATCATAGTAGACTAACTCTGACAACCAAAGTGTAGTAGAAAAAACAAATATTACTAGAAGCCAAAAGCGTGACTTACCCTGGAAAACCCGAAGAACTTTAAATCCCTCACGAGGGACGCCTAGCCAAATTCTTAATCTCCAAAGATGATCAGGGGATCCTTGTGCTACCCTTTGTCAACAATGGGAAAGGAATGCACTAGGGTGACAACTGCGTTTTTAAAGGACAACTAATAGTACCCAGTGCTCTGAGGGATGGCCTTCAGATTGTACTTTGAGAAGAAGTCCCCAACTCCTCCACCTTCTCCACCAGGTGATAGAAATTGCCTAACATTTGGCCTGGGGCCCGATTGATTTTTCTTAGCACCTCATTGATAAAGGAAAATAGATGGAAACTTAGACCAACTTTAATTTGGCTGGCGTAAACTAAAGTTTTCCCCTGACGACATTTGCCAGGGTTGTTAGGGTTTTTCCAAACCCTAATAGACACAAAGGCGGGGATCAAAAAATCCTTATGAAGTTGAGCAATGTTGATAGCCACTAAAGAGTTGGAAATCAAAGAGGAGTAAAATGTAAAATGGAAGGTAGAAGATTACCTCTAAACGAGAGAAGTAAAAAAAATGGCTAAAGGTCTATAAAGCTTTAGAGGCACCAGAAGACAAATTCGCAAATATAGAAGAACGATATGAAGAGAAAGTGATTGGGGATCCCTTATTTATAATAGGGGAAGGATGAGGGCGTACACCAGCGGAGGATAATTTCTTCTAACTTATTCGTCATAGCCCATGAGTTTAATGAGGATATTAATGGGGCACGAGTACTACTACAGATAAGAAACGATTTGTTTCAATTGTTTAAAAGAGTTGAAACGACGTTACATTTAATACATTGAGATGTTAACGACAGAAGTAATGATGGGAGATAATGGCAACCAATCAGGAGAAAGATACGTGTCTCGAGAAGACGACGGAACTTCGCATTTCCTCGAGAGGGGGTAAATGTAGAGGGTAATAATAGTGCGTTATCTAGACTGTACACATGTCTTAGCCGGGTAAGTTGTACTTGGAACGAGCCAGTAAATCCAATACTACCCAACAACAGTGCAGACCAAGTTAGTAGTGTCTGGTCTGGCTAGTAGGGCAGGACAACATAAGGGGAGACCTGACCTTCTTAGCAGGGTGGGCCTAATTCAAATATCTTCATAATTTTGAATTACGCATATCAAGTCCAGAGATCTCCAGAGAATCTTGGACTTAATCTCAATGATTTTAATTCTGTTTAAGATCCTTGCAATCAGGGGATTCACCGTAATCGAATTTCGATTAAAGAGGAAACCTTGATTTGAAGGAATAACTTATAAATAGAGGAATCAATGGAGGAAAGATGATCTTTTTGGCCGAGAGAAAAAGAGGGGACTAAAACTATTTTTCTTTAATAATATTTTATTTGCAACTCTAATTTTGGCATCGGAGGATTATTGGCAGGTACCACAATGATGCTTACAGGAGGAACTTAGGAGCTACTTCAGTTTAGTAGAGTAAAATAGAGTCAATCAAGGTAAAACTCGATTCCGCCTCTACAATTCATATATTGACTTTTAATTTTAGGTGTGAGATTATTGAAAAAATGTTTTAAATTTTTTATTTTATTTTATGATTTCTTGTATTAGTGACAACCAAGCAATTGCAAAGTTTTATGATGACTACAATTGCAAACAGACGTGAAAAATGGGAAATACAAAGTTTTGTGTTTTCTTGTATTTTGTGGGATACGAAGCTGGGCCTTAGTGCCAAATAATGTTAAAACTCATTGAGTCTGCTCAATAGTCATCTGAGTCATCTTGACTTGAACAAATACATCAGGTCAACTTAGAATTCATCTGAGTCAACTTATACATGCAACAATATGCTACTACTTTATTAAGTTAAATTTAATATTATTCTACAAGATTAAAACACATAAATATGATTCTTGACCATAAAATATTAAGTCATTTTTAAATGTTTAATAAATTGAGTATATACTTAGTGGACTCAATCAATTTAAAAGTCCTCAAATTGACTCGACTCATTATACATCCAAGACAAGTCGAGTTTTCAAGTTTTAAAAGGAAAATGCTGAAATGATAAAAAGAATTTACTGCGATTCTCACAAGTTTGGCGTGGGATGTGCACATAATCATAGATGTGTTTCCTCCCAATATGAGTTGAAACCATCTACGGTTATGTATGCATGTCTACATCATAATTGTGAAAATCACAGTAAATCCTTAAAATTATGAAGTATAAATGAAAGGTGAATTAATAAATGATGATGTAGAACGAAGTACACATGCCTCCCCACGTTTAGGATGCATCATTGTACTGAAGTGGACTTTTCTTGCCTCAACCTTCTTCGTCAAATAGATGGTTGAGAAAACAGAAGAACACATTTGTTAGAGTTTAGTCCAGCCATCTAGAGACTAGTACAAATACATTTTTATAGGATATAAAATGGGCAGATCCTTAGTTGTCCAAGTGTTGAATTTAGCAGGTTTAAATCCTATATCCAAATCCAAAGGAAAAAAAAATGGTGGTATATGGTTTAATGTTTGCTGGCTTGACATTATATGATCCAACTGACCCGAATCTAAGGATGTTTCTAATGTGAAATGCAATTCAATCTGATCAGTCCAATAGGTTTGGTTACATTCTCATAAATATATATAATTATCCCGTGGAAAAAATCTATGACTCTAACACATGCCACCTTAGGGAGGATATGTGAAGGGTGTCAGAAAATCTTTCTTCTTAAATGTTTAATCACTTGGCAACGAGGCACAATGTGCCTCCCACCGTTATGATAGGATTTATGAGGACACTTTATTTATCTGTATAGTAATTAATGAATTAAACGTGTACGTCCACTAGTTTTTTGTTTTTTTGTTTTTTTTTTTTATATTATAAGTACCCAATCACAGATTAGATAACTGTATCGCAGGCCGAGAATGAGTTCACCCAAACACCCCAATTCGCGGATTTCCATCCTAGTGTTTGCGGCACGAGCAACATTGTAAGTTGCTTCATCTTATAAGAGAGATTCTATTTTCACACCAACAGTTACTTCTTACACACCAATCCTTTTTGGTCTAAACAATTGTACAACTTTTACATATATATATAAAAGAAGCTCTTTTTTATAATCATTTTCAATGCTTCTAATTTATGGAGTGATTTTTTTTTGCTCGAGCCATGATGGTGAATGATGTCTCATTCCTATAGCAATTAATGGTGTCTGCGTGATTCTATTTTATTGGAAATTAATCACATTGGGCTGTGTACTATGTAGAAAACAGCTTGTTTAGGAGCACTATGTATTATAAAATCTAATCAAAACAGGCCACATAGACACTGGTCTGGATCTCATCCTTTATGCTCACTGCTGTGAGTAAATTCGCTCAAAACACTCTCTAATGCTTGACACGTGGTAGACAGATAAGAGAAAAAAAAAAATGAAGGGACACCATTTGATATACGTAGCGCAAAAATAAAATAAATAACAATAGAGAGAAAATTTCTCTCTTGCCCAAATGTCCTCTATCTAGAAGTTTTAATTTTAAGATTTCTAATCTTTAAATGAGCCATTCAGCTCACATGGATTGCGACATCAACAATCTTAAAAATGGTCATTCGAATTTAACCCAAGGTATTGAAAATGGAGGGTCATCGAGTACCCAAATTCAAAATTAAAATTCATCAGTTAAAAATAATATTTTAAATTTTATTTGTGTAAAATTTATAGAATTTCATCCTCTACAACCCTGTGGCATCAGTTCAAGTTTTTAATGCCACAATGTGATGCAATAAGATAAATTTTCTTTTTTCATTGTAGTCAAGAAAAAGATATTTGATTGAAAAGGGATATTCAATCTCGGTTTAACGCCTCGTCTCGTCAATGGATGAGACTGAGTTGTCTCAGATGAGATAATTCATTAAACTTGGTTAACATAGATTAATTTACTTATATTTAAATTAAAATAATTATAATAAAATAATATAGATTAAGAAATATTTAATCATAAAGTAACATGTTTATTTATATAATAAATATTTAAAATCTAAAAAATTAATTACTTTAATCAAAATCTATAAAATCCTGGTTGATTCAGTCGAGTTTTACTGACTTGGATGAGATTTTCAAAATATCGTCTGATATATCTCGCCTATCTCACAATCTAGATTATGTGAATGTTAAGACACAGTCCAAATCTGTATCACAATCTTGATCGTTTATCTCACGCATAATCTCGATCAACACTCTCCAAATTTCTTGGTGTGTCTTATCACTTTACAGAGGATATGGAAGAGGGCATAATGTGTCTGCAGGAAAATTATCTTCATATTTTCAGCTTCTACGACAATAAGGGTATAATGTGTCTTCAGGTAAATTAATCAAATAGAGAATAACATTCTCACAGGCTAGGGGTATAATGAGTCTTCCCGTATGTTAAATATAGAATAAACCCCAAATTGGGGATACACAATCAGATAAAAATTTTAGAGTGCTGATTTTGGAACTCAACCTGTCAGGGTACGTGGCATGGGAAAAGAACCATAGATTCTGTCCCTCGGGATACACAAACGACCTGCTATCTGCAGTTGTGTATCCCTAGGGTACAGTTGCGCATCCCGAGTGAAAGAATCTATGCTTCTTTGCGCATCATTTGAGTCATGCTGTCACGTTGAATTCCAAGATCATTAGTCAAAAATTTATGTCAAATTAAGGAACCAAATAAGATTTTGAAATATTTAAATATCTAAATAACTTTATCCTTGTCCGTAAAAAAATCTTGACATGAATTTTCCTTTACACTCATTTGATTTCTTTTTCAAAAATTACATAAATGATATATATTTTAAGATCAAAGGAGTATAAAGGTAAATTTACTTTAAAATCATGACACATACAATAAAATTTACACTAATGCTCAGGTGATATTGGATTTATTGCGATTCTTATATTTCTGATGTAGACGTGCACACATAACCATAACCATAGATGTTTTATACTCATGTCTCGAGGAAACACACCTACAGTTATGAGTGCACACCATGTCAAAAATGTAAAAATCGCATTAAATCCCAATGTCACCCTAGCACGACTCTAAAATTTATCTCGAGACATAAATATTTGATTACCTAGCTAACTTGACCAAAAGTTTTATCTATATCCATATTTTCCCCTTAATGCAATATTGTGTAACAATCAATGGGATACACTAAATCATGACCAATGATGAGATCACTCACTTCAGAATTATCATCTATTACTACACAAAATATGGCTATTTGAAACGATTTTGAATGGTTCTAATATTAGTATAAAACGGCTTTAGGATTGTTCCTTATCAACACGTTGCAAATGAATTGGAAGGGTTTAAGGCCGTTTCAAAATCTCGTGTTTGGAATGGCTTAAACCCGTTCCAAATGTATCATAATTAAAATATAAGCCGTTTAGCATGCATTTGAATGCAACAGTTTAAGAACGGTTTTGAACCGTTCCAAAATTTAAATCCCACTATAAAAACTAAGCACCGCCAAGATGATTCATCGGAATATTTATTGAACACAAAATATTATAAATCATCTGAAAAAAAAAACGTGTATTTCAATAAATTTTGTATTTTACAAATATTGATATTTATTATAAAATAAGATCACCAACTGTTAAAAATTGAAAAATCAAATGAACTCAGAACCATATCATTTGAACACAACTGAAATCAACTTGTCTACCGGTTGAAACCATCTTATCTGTCACCTCCTCACACGCTTCTTCGCCAGTGACATTGAAGTAACTCCTCTTCAATCGTTCTTTACACTCCGAGACAATTCGGTCTCTCAATTTGATTAAAATCGTCATCTTGTCTACCGAACTTCCTTCTCTATGGGCCACTGATATACTACAGTAGCTATTGGGGGAATATTGGTAGGAACTAATGAATTGCAAACCAGTAAATTATCCATCACGAAAAGAAGCAGCAGAAAAATGTGACATATATATCTGCCAACACGACATAAATTGTACAAAGTACAAACGTTTCAACGAACTGGATTTGTATGTGGCCATGTGTTTTGATTGATACCAACATGTTTCTATGTTTGGGTCTATGTCGTGTGATGCGTCTAGAGTAGGGATTTCAACGCTATCTAATAAGCAAGCTTGTGAGGTAAACACACTAGCTTCCACAAACCGTATATAAAGTGTGTTGACATGTGTTTGATACCCATGGATACGAAAAGAAATCTAATGCAGCAAGTCGTTGTTACATAGATGGTAAGTTAACTTGTTACTCATAAATTTATAGGTGGATTGAGGGTATCACATAGAAGTGAAGGTTACCACACTAGCGACCCATTAACTTCATGACACCAACACCATTCTCCATACTTTTAGCTTCAACATTAGCGCTAATGGGATCTTAACAATAAAATTGTTTGGATTCATTCACTTCTAATGGGGGAAATTTTTCTTAATTGAGAGTATATTGTGCCAAAAGGTGGTTTGATGAAGGACACAATAACCAATGGCTTAAAAACTCCTAAACATAACCACTTAAAAAGATAATTAACTCTGAGATGAGGCCCCATGTACATTGCCACCCATAGGTTCCAAATAAACGCTCGACGAAACATACCAAATTCCATCACAACCAAATAAAATTACGCATAATGCAACAAATAAGAGCGAGGGAAGAGCAATCACAACATAGTAAAATAGTAATATGTATTTTAGAGTGATAGCCACAATCCCCTTTGTTATCTAGTTAAGAATTAATAAACAAGCCAAGCATTATTTGTCAATAAAGTAAGCACGAAACTAAAACTTTTGAAGAAACAAAAGAAAAGATAAGGTGGAACACATTTACATAAGAGAAAACACAAAAACCCAATAAACCTAAATAGAAAAAAACTTAAAGATGGACACCTCTGATTCTGAAGCAGTAATAATAGATTTGAGTTTTGAGCAATAATCTGAAATAGTAATATAAGGGGAACACGTTCACATCAGAGAAAAAACATACATATTTCATATAAAGACATTTCAGCAATTTTTCAGTCTAAGGATTTCTGAAATAAGTGGGCTGCCTGGTAAATTACAATCTAAAACAAAAATTGAAGGAAAAATATATCTGAAATGTCATGGCAATTCAGCATATTATCCCACCTAATTGGTGCAACTACCATGTGCACCAATGCCAACTACATACATAGATAGAAACACCATAGAAAATTTCCAAAATTTTAGCAATGAAAAACATATAATAAGATGCCAACATAAATTACTCATATATAAGGCTACTTAATTCATATAAATAGTTCAAGTTGGGTCAAAATAGTGAATAGAGAGCAAATTGATTGTAAGACTGATATAAGAAACAAAATGATGATAAAAATAATGAACTGCAATCATGGCACAAACTCCAATAAGTTCTTTGGTACCAAGTTCCAATTGTGTTTGGCTAAGATCAAATAAGTTCTATTTCAGGGCCAAGGCGAAGCAAGACAGAATTGAATCCAGAGAGTAGAATTCTCATTCTTTCTACCAAATATAAAAATAAAAACAGCAGCAATAACAACATGACAACAACAATAACAAAGCTTGTTCCAAAGATTTGGGGTCTACTAAAGAAATTTTGTTTAGTTTTCATTCGTCCCATAACCATCAATGGATAAAAACACACTTAACTAAAATTGTTTAAGGGAGATTATTTTCATCATGCCATCAATGATGTAATAAAATTTCCACAACATTTTATTGCAGAATTAAAATTGGTGACGAACGCTAATGTTTTAAAAAAATGTCATTAGTTTTCTTACGAAAAATTCAAGTTTAAATGACTAGATTTGCCAAAATGGTAGAAATTTGATCTAATATTATAGCTGAAGTTTAAATGAATACAAAGAATTCATGGATGCCTGGACATGTTTTCAAAAGTCGACAAGTGGAAAGTTTTACATATTCTTCTTCTACCACAGGCATGCCTCACAAAAGCGACAGTGTAGAAATTCAAACTCGAGCTTCAATTACAAAACCCTAAACAAAAAATGTAATGGTACAGTTCCAAATATTTCAAAGAAGTGTACTTACTATTGCAAAGGGGAAGGAATCATTCTTTGACCTTAAACAAAAATGGACTGCATCAACATTCAAGCCTTCAATCTTCATGTCTGAGACATATCAAACAGAGAAAGTAATAATAAGCTTTAAAAAAGAAAAGAAACTAAACCATAGATGTTGAACTCAATGAGATAATGGATGAATTCTTTGCAGGCTATGAGTGAGAAACAATAGAGAAGGTGAAAATCCTTGCTTGAGCAAAGAAGAGTGAAGCCATTCTATTTATGTGTTATGTCCAAAGGATTAGAAATAATAAAATTCTAAATCCCTAGTTTTCCAAACCGATTTAGAACCAAAACCCTACTTATAGGACCAAAACTCTTACTTTCCCATATATGGTTGTTAAATAAACCTATAGGGTTATTTTAGTCTTTTCACTTGTTTAATTATCTTATGTAATACTTAAGCCTAATTAGGGCTAAAGAATCAATTAATTATTTTCTCTCTGTTTTAACTTGGTATCAGAACCTCCATCGACCTTCATCTTCTTCCACAAACTCAGTCGACTATCTCTACATAAAAACAACTCCCTAAAACCCTTGTCTCCATTTTATATCACCCCTATGGGGGTTCTCTACGGATACTCATGCGATAGGGAGTTGAAACATATTCGAAGCTTGCGATCAGGCTGTAGTTGTAGAAACGATGCTATATTCACAACAGTGATAGCTGTGATGACCTGCGACGCTCCTGTGATGACCTGCAACACTCATCTTGGCATCGTTTGAACCTTACGACCTTCAAATTAGTTGTTTTAGGTATAACGACACCCACAACAGCATCGTGCAAGTCTTACGACACTAGGAGGCTGCTGTGTGAGCCCTGCGTTACAGTAGCAGTTTTGTTTTGAGCAAACGACACCATCAGGTGGCTGATATGCCTTGTGCGACACAAGTGGGTGGCTGTTTGAGTTGTTCTTTATCACAACAACTGGTTTTCTGCCCCCTGCGATTGTAGTAGGTGGCTGTTTGTTCTTCATATCACAGCAGGTGACCTATTTTTCAATAAATAACACCAACCTATTCCTTGGAAATTACAGCAGGTCAATATTTGCTGTATTTCGATCATCGTAAGGGGTATATGAGGTTTTTTTAGTAGTTATTGGGATACCTACGGAGGCTTGTGATTACGGCAAGGTGTTGTTTGGGGCTGTTCTAACAGTAATTTTTTATCTATTTTTTGATCGTGTATTGTCACCGTTAGGGTGCTGCGGTCACTTTATCCTAGAGAGTCGTGTCTTCATCGTACTTGAACTATCTTTCAATTAAAGTACTTGGATTATTTGATGGCCTCTAAGACTTCTTCCTCCTCCATCACTGGTAATAGTAATAGATTGGGTGGTTCTTCTTCTCACTCAACTGACTTCCTTGGTATTCAAATTACTACAATAAAATTAAATGGTCCTAATTATCTCCTTTGGGCACGATCAATTGAAATGTTTATTGGAAGAAAATGGAAGATCGGTTACCTCACAGGGGCGGACAAACAACCTGCACAGACAGACAGTTCTTACTCCCATTGGTTTGTTAATAATTATATGATCCGCTCTTGGTTGGTTACTTTTATGCAACCACACATTACGGCTGGCTTTATGTTTTCTTCAATAGCAAAACAAATTTGGGATTCTACAAAAAGCATCTACTCGCCACGTCAGAACAACGTCAGAATTTTCAACTTGGAGCGTAAGATTTCTCATCTTTCACAAGGAGACTCTTCAGTTACTACCTACATATCACAACTACGTGCTCGGTAGGAAGAATTGACTTTTTATTCCCCGTCCTATGCCTAGAAGGACCTTCTTGATGAGACATTATATTCGTCGATTTTGGATAAGAATCGAGTTTTTCAGTTTCTAGCTGGTCTCCGGGATGAGTTTGAGTATGCGAGAGTTCATTTATTGGGTATGGATCCATTTCCGTTTCTCCAGACAGCGTATTCGTATATTTTGGCTGATGAGAGTCGTCGTACGATTGTCCTACCTCATTCTTCAGGAGATCACTCCGCTATGCTTGTTCACCTATCTTCTCCACAACCCTCCAGTGGGTCTATGCCTACCCGTCAACGACATACGTGTGATCATTGTGGAAAGTTAGGTCATGTGAAAGCTCATTGTTATGCACTTCATGGTCATCCTAATCAACAATGTAAACAGTCTCAACGATCTTCAACTCATATAGTTTCTCAGTTGACTACTGATTCAGCACCTCTTTCCGTTCCTACATCCTCATCAGACTTGGTATCTCTATCCTAAGCAGAGCTTGGCAAGTTCAGAAAATTCTTCAATCAGATAGAGACTTCATCTCAGTCGGTTTCTACCTTCGCTCACTCAGGTACCTTTGCATCTGCAAACAGTGTTTCCACCACTTTCTCACCATGGATCATTGATTCTGGTGTCTCAAATAACATGACCGGTATGTCTTCTCTATTTCAAACCTATAGTGTTTGCTCTGGTCATCGCAAGGTTCGCTTAGTTGATGGTTCCTTGTCTTCCATAGCTGGTCAAGGTTTTTTACCTATTACATCCTCTTTATCCTTAACTAACACACTACATGTTTCTCAACTTACTACTAACCTGGTGTCCGTTAGTAGTCTTACCAAAAACTTGAACTGCAATGTAACCTTTTATTCCTCTCATTGTGTTTTTAAGGATCTGGAGTCGAAGAGGACGATTGGCACTGGACGTGAAGTGAATGGATTGTATCTCTTGGATGTTCCCGATTCCCCTAGCACCCATTCTGCTCTTCAGCTTAGTAGATTTAGCAATCAATCTAACAAGGCTCTTGTAATCCTTTGGCATTTACGCTTAGGCCATATTTCTTTTGGATATTTAAAACACATGTTTCCTAATTTATTTAATAATAACAATGTGCTTGATTTTCTTGTGATCCTTCTTATCCTATTAGTATGCATCCTACTACACTTGTTATATTTTACTTAATTCATTCTGATGTGTGGGGTCCTTCCCCTGTTACATCTACTCTTGGTTTTCACTATTTTGTCTTGTTCATTGATGATTACAGTCGTACCACTTGGGTTTATCTTATGAAACACAAGAGTGAGATTTATGGGATCTTCAAACAATTTCTTGCTATGGTTCACACCCAATTTGGTCGTACCATCAAGACCTTCCGTTCTGATCATGGTACTGAGTACACCTATAGTAAGGTCCTGAAACTTTCTTTAGAATCTGGCATTGAGCATCAAATGTCCAATGTTAAGACCCCTCAACAGAACGGCCGATCAGAAAGGAAAAATCGTTATATTCTAGAGTTAGCCCCTGCCATTTCGATTGGCATGAACGTTCCCCAATCCTATTGGGCTGATGTAGTTCTTACTGCTGTTTACCTTATTAATCGGACCCCCTCCAGTGTTCTTCAGTTTGTCCCACCCTTCTCTAAGCTCTCTCCAGATCGTCCCATGCTTCCACTTCCTTCGCGTGTTTTTTGGTGTATCTGTTCTGTTCAACTTCTTGACCAAAATCGTTCTAAACTTGACCCTAAGGCCGTCAAATGTATCTTTCTGGGTTATTCCTCTACCCAAAAAGGATACCGTTGTAGACACCCCATTTTTGCATCCGCCTGATTAATCAACTCGTCAACCCGATCGCAATGATTCCCAATGATGGATGTGTATTCTATTGCTTTATTTTGTTACCAGATGTGTTTCAAAAATCCGGATGAGGTATCTCGAATTGACAAAACCTTAGAAACCATGCTACGCTAGGAAAATACGACCCCAGAAACATAGAAATCATCATCTTGCAGACCAAAAAGAAGCTTCATGATAAAAATCACTAAAAATTACCAAATTACCAAAATACCGCTAACATCAAAACAACCATAGAGCCTACATTACGCTTAGGAAAACTCTTTCGAACCCATAAAATAACAAATCGGAATCAAATAAATCATTTCACCAATTTTAACAGAATTTGACAAAATTACGAAAATGCCCCTCATAAAGTTCACAATCATTTCACATAAAATTTTTCATAAATGACACAAACCAACATTCTCATTGAATTCCTTATGAAAAACCGATTCTAAAACATCCTAGAACATTAAAAACCGACTTGAAACGTGAAAAGTCCTCTCCGGGGGCAAAATGGTAATTTCACAATTTTCATAATTAAAAAATTCGAAATTAATAAATAAAACATTAAATAATTAAAGTAAAAAATTAATGAAATTAATTTAAAATTTTGAATCTAAACAATCGATTAATCGGACTCTCAGGCAAAATTGTTGAGGGTTCGTGGGATATTTCTTTAAGGACCCCTCCATTTGGGGGTCCAAAGAATTAAAGAAATAATGGAGGGGCCTTCTCCAAAAATTTAAAGTAAATCAAGCAAGACTAAAGTCAAGGTATTAAAGTCAATCAAGTAAGACTGAAGTCAAAATTAAAGTCAATTAAGCAAGATTAAAGTCAAGATATTAAAAGTCAATCAATTAAGACTGAAGTCAAAACAATAAAAGTCAATCAAATAAGACCAAAAGTCATAATAGAATTCTAATTAAATAATAACTCTATCTAATAGAGTTCTAACTTAAAAACAATTCTACCTAAAACAATTTGAATTAAAACACAATTCTACCTAAAACAATTCTAATTAAAACACAATTCTACCTAAAACAAGTCAAACTAAAACACAACTCTAATTAAAAGATTTCTAATTAAACACTAACTTTATCCAAATCAACCCCTAAAAACATCTATAAATAGAGGTGCTCACACCCTATTTTCATATCAAATCATAAACCCTAAGAGAAGTAGGTCTAGAAGCTCCCCTAGCCCTCCATAAACCCTAGTTTTGGAGTCCCAACTCCTTAACTAACATCCCTCCTTCAATTTTAGTCTAGAAAACACCCAAAAGCCTTCTAAAAACACCCCCAAATCCGCAACGAACTTGAAGAGTTCAGATTCAAAAACAAGGAGATACATCGGTCTAGGGGATCTGAAGTCAAATCCGGAGACAGAACGAAGCAAAGGAGCACGGTACAAGGAGCTCTTTTTGTCAGATCTGAGGGAACAAAGTCCTTGCTATCGGAAAGGTAAATTTTTATTTTTATTTATTTTTATCTAGGTTTTAGCAATGCAATTTACTTGGGAATTTATTAGAGACCGGCTTTGGCCGGGCGGGGTTGGTGCCTAACACCTTCCAATCCCGTAACATGATCCCCGAATTCGGTTTTTTTGGTTTTAGATTAGTTTTTATCCGTTTAGAGTCCTTGATCGGTTCCTATACCGTAATAACTAGGTGGCGACTCCCAAACCTCAAGGGTCAAAAGCGGATCCGCGCACCCCGCGGATCGAGGGTGCTTTCAGTGGCGACTCCACTGGGGACATTGAGGATCAGACTTGAAAAACCCCAAGTATGGGAGTATTGCTAATGACCTAGTTTTTTGTTTTAGTTTATTTTATTTAATTCTTTGTTAGTTTCTTTTTATTATTCGTGCATCGTTTTTATTTTTATTTTTTTTAGTACATCATTAATTATCTAATTCTACTCGGAGCACTTCGATCAAACATGTTAATCTTTATGGTTTAATCAAGGGCTATTCGGAATGACTCTAAATAATATGAGATCGGAAAATAACAATGGTTGGAGAATGAATTTTGTTTTGTTTATTTGTTTTGTTTTTATGGGAGATTGGAAACGTGTGCATTGTTTTTTATTAAAAGAAAAAGTTTAGCATGCTGTCCATTGACAGCAAGAAGGAAAATTGAAAAAATATATATTAGTTTTTTTTGTTTTTTTCTTCTGTTTTAGGTTCTGTCAATAGCAAGTGCTGTTTGGGGTCGGTGTGCAATAAATAATAACGTTATTTTTCAGTTTTCACACCCCCTTAACAGCAACAACAGCGCTGGTATAAGTGGTGTGTTTTAAATAAAATTAATGCTTTCTTTTTCCCACATCATCTTCTTAAAAGAGTCTGCGCCTAGTTTCATCATTTTTTCATTAGAAGCTGGTTCGGTCTCTCTGTTCCATCAATTGAAGTCAGTCTGTTTGACTCGAAAATCCACATAAAATCACTGATTTCTTTCGATTTAGAGCATAGAGTCATTGGAGACTAATGGTGGGTGGTGTATTGGTAGTGAAGGTTTTTTTTTCTTTTCATCTGTATGCGAGGAAGGTTTCTTTGCTTTGATTTAATGGAAAATTCAAAGCCTCCTCCTCCAAGATGTCCTCACTGTGCTGGTTCTCTGTCCAAAGAAATAGAAACAAGTAGTTGAACTGTTTATCAGAGATAGCTTTTCTGTGATCGGTTCTGCTGTGGGCGGTGCTGCAAGCACACTCCATGGATTCAACCATGCAATGCCAATTGTTCAAAGGTGGATAAAGGGGCCAAGGTGGTTGCATTTCCTAGTTGGTGCTCCTCCTGTTATAGTGTTCACTTCAGCTTGCGCTGGGTTGACAGTTGGTGCTATCCCGGTTCTAGCCCAACTCGTGTTATCATCTCATCATGCAGAGATCTCTCTCATCACAGCGCTAAAATGGCGAACAATTCGTCGCGAAATCCCATGTTACAGGCTGATCTCGACGCTGATATGCTGTTATAGGCTGATCTCGACGATTAGCCTGCTGTTCTAGGCTGATCTCGACGACTGACCTGCTGTTATAGGCTGATCTCGACGATTAACCTACTGATCTCGATGATTAACCTGCTGATCTCGACGATTATGCTGCTGTTATAGGTTGATCTCAACGTTAAGCTGACGTTGATCTCGACGTTAGGCTGCTGTTGATCTCGACGTTGAGCTGCTGTTTTGAGCTGAGCTCGACGTTATCCTGCTGTTTTAAAACAGCAAGGCCGATCTCGACATGTGCTGCCAGTGGCATATGAGTTGCTTCATTGTATTGTATTGGGTTTTAAATCAATTTTTTTTTTAAAAAAAAAGAGGAAATTAATTTGTTTCTAAAAAAGAAAAAATCAAAATAAAAAAAAAGATTGGAAATTTTCTTTTCATAAAAAAAGGAGTTCAAAAAACAACAAAGTCATTTTCTAAATGTTACCAATAGCAACATATATGCAAGTTTTCTTTGTTTTGTTTTTTTGAATTTCCTTGATTGGGCTCAATTTGTTTTTTAAAAAAAAAATTAAAAAAAAAATGATGAACAAAACCATCCTCTTTATTTCATTGATCATTATTATACCCTTAATTCAAAATTCTTAGAAATTTTGAATTATTTTTGGTCGCCCCAAAATAATCTTGATTGGACTATATAAACTTAGGTGAGACTTGGAATCATAAGCTTATTTCCATGGTTCGGACCATATTATTAATTCATGATAATTGCCTATTTAATATGCTATAGTGTCATTGGGAATGCATGTTTGATGTTGGTCATAATGTTGATCATGATTAAATGTTTATGTGATTGGAATGGTGCTTATATCCATATAATTCATGTTGTGATGGTATGATCAGGCCCATGGGCCCATTTGTTTGAAAAAGCCCCGGGCACACCCCACCCTGTTTTGCACACATCACATGCATGTTTACTGTTTTGAGCACTTACACGTCCCATTTAGCCAACGTGGCACTAGTGCGTGGCCCGGTCTCTTCGGAGATGCGACATCATTCATGAAACCCACAACTCCAGTCACGTACCTTAGGGTATATCAAACTGGGGGCATTAATACCGTTTGATCAGGTGATTCTGAGAGATATATTGATGCACCCAGGCTGGAGTGACCTGAGCCTTTGTCCTATTGTAAGCCACACAGTCACATGTCCCGATTACCAACATAGTACTAGTACGTGGTCGGTCCCCTCGTGGGATGCCAAACCATTTATGAAAGCTACAACTCTTGACTCGTACCCGTAGGTATAAAAGGTAATCTAAGTATATCAATTGCACTTCTTGGTCAAAACCGGTGCCTAAGCAAGATCTTGCCCCGCTGTACCCTACTGTACGAGGGGGATAGACTATGTCTATTCTAGACGAGAGGTATTTAAGTGGGCCCTTGCTCAGCATTGTGCGCCACCTCTCAACTGGAGATCAAACTGGCTGTTTTTGGCTTCAGAGAAGTGAATTGAGGTTTTAGATTATCACCTATATGGTAAATCAAACCAAGTCACCACGTATCGAAAGGTATATAGGTGTGCTTGGGCAAGGGTGGCCAGATAAAAATGCATTGCACGTAGTAAGCCTAGAGTCTAGAAACCTTCCCCATAGGTCACGACTCGAACTTATCGTGGGTGTTCCCGGGTTGTTTATTGAATGAATGCCTGTTGTTGGATGAATGTTTGTGAGTGATATAAATGTTGAGATCAAAGTGTATGATTGTTCTCAAGGATCAAAAATTTATTTTCGAAAATTAAAATAGGTGCACCGATCCAATAAAAAAATCCATTCTTTTACAACAATGACCCAGTCCATCCCGATCCAACAATCATGATGGACCGGGCCATTTAAATCAAAATGGAAATCAAGTTTTCAAAGAAGAAAAAGAAAATATTTTTCGAAAAAGATTATTTTCCAAAAGAAGTGTCATTTAGAAGAAATATTTTTCAGAAAATATTTTCCATAAGAATAAGATTTTTCAAAAGAAAATAAGTTGATCTTTTACATGGATCATTGGAAGAGTACTAAAATACCCTTTTGTGTCAAACCAGGATGTTAGCCGCCGGCGATAACCCAATCGATCAGTTAGTCAAAACAACCGTCATAGGGATGCACCCTGTAGAGAAGATCAATTTTGGGAGATTCATGTTGAGGAGTGCTCTTTACTTCCATGAGTTTGAGATCGACTGGAATCTCTTACATGCTATGGCTAAGCGATGGAACCCCTATCTTCACATATTCCATATGGGTTACATGCATTTATGCCCTACTCACAAGGATTATTGCAGCATCATGAGGATATCCACTTCAGGACCCCTAGTCAGGCCCTCATTGAAGACCGGATATTCTGGCGAACTCGCCACAGGGCTAAATATTTCTAAGGAAGAAGCCAAGGTCTTAGTCAATGATGGGAGATTGAACTTAGTACCTTTACTGGGCCCGTATCGCTCCCGCAGTCACCCTATCAATGTAAAACCCGAAGCTTGGCGAGCCACTAGAGACTATCGGTTGTGCTTAGGAATCCTAGCGCAATACATACTGACCTCCAATAGTGATGGCCAAACTATCCCTGAGTCCTTCATAGATATAGCCTCTCAGCTCTCAAGGAAAGCCAACCCAGTACCTCTCATCCTAGCTGAAACCTTCTCAGGATTAGATGCCATAAAAAATGGTGAGCGAGAAAGCTTCAAGGGAAGCCCCTACCTATTCTATATGTGGCTTTGTGATCGTCTTAAGATTGTAGATGTTCCCTCAAACCTCGAATATGGGCCAGAACACTTTTCCAAGAGAAACCTGTTAGTGCGTCACAACTCAGTCCAAGCCTGAAGTAAATGGTTAGACTCTCGCTTAGCTCGTCATATCGATTTTAGGTGCCCTTGGTGGATGACTGATCCCCCTGTTCTAGGAACCAAAGGATCCTATTATGTCCGTCTGATTGGTTTAGAAGAAACATCTTTTTACCATCCTAATTTGATCCCAGAACAGTATGATGTACCCATAGAGTTATCCTTATCTCAACCCAAAGCTTTCTTTTCCCCCGAGCCTTTGACTGAAAAGTTAGTACACCTCATCGAGAAAGCATGGAACAAGCGCACCTTAGGGTATCTAGACGGACCAGGAGAATTCAGAGAGCCAGTTGTTAGAACCAAGAGGGTCAAGCCTGACAGCAATCCTGATGACTATCAAGACAAAGCCAAGCGTCCATGTAAAAATAGTTCAAAACAAATTTGTTGAAAGATGTTTTAATAAGAACATATTGTCAATCATTTTTAATAAAATTATCTTTCTTTTTTGAATAAATATCTCCTTTTCAAATACTCATTGTGTGAATGGATTAATTAATGGATTGGTGCACAAACCTCAATAAAATTATTCTTAAAAATGTTATCAAGGGGGTGACACTGAAATTGGTTAAATTCACCTTCAAAGAGGTTAAGGATTATTATTGTATCTAAGCTCAATCGTCCATCGTCTAGGTAGGGTTGTAAATCCGATCAGTTAGAGTAAACGTCAATATCAAGTCAACAGTCAGAAATGACCTCAAAATTTCTCAACATCATCCAATTGTTCTTTGAAAATAATAGTGCTTCAATCCTACCGGTTGTAAGTAATGTCTCAGTTCTCATCAAGCCCGTTTTGGGTAGTCTTGAGTTTTCATGGGTCATTTGGGTTAGCTCGAGTCCTTTTTTCTAGCAAGGTCATGTCTTCCTTAGATTGAGCCTACTCTTTCTTATTGAGTCAAGTTAGTTCGTCGAGTTTATAGAGGTGTCTGTCGCCCCTTCTGAATTGATCGTACAAAAGAAATTTTTGAATATCTCGAGCGCATTAACGAATTAACTAATAATCTAGATTCAAAGACAAGAAGATAAGAGTCGGGCTCAAGAAAGCAAAGATCATTGACCTCGGAACAGAAATAAATTCCTAAAGAGATTCAAATAGAAACCATCTTATCTCTATAGGAACACAAGGGGATAATGAATTTTCTCAGAAATTTCAAAAGATTTGTTCACATGGGCCTATGAGGATATGTTAGGTGCAAGTTTGGGTGTTGTCTAACACGGATTATATATTGACTCGTCTATATCGATGGAATCAAAGAAGATGTTATAAAATATATCAGCACTATCCTTACTACATCTTGAGTTGCAAATCACATATTATCAATCGATATGGGGATACCTTTTGAACTGATCTCTAATAATGGGTCGTACTTCAAAGCTTAAATCATTACTCCGTGTTCAAAGTTGAAGATCCGGAATCACAAATCATCCTCCTACCGTCCTCAGATCAATGGAATGGTTGAAGCAGTTAGTAAGAGTATCAAGACTATCATCAGGAAAATTTGTCAATAACATCGAGATTGGTTAGAAAAATTATCATTCACGCTGTGGACATATCGAACCCTAATTCGATCCTCTATTGGAGCTACTCCCTACTCCTTAGTGTATGGCATGGAAGCAGTCTTACCAGTTGAAATGGAAATTCCGTCTCTCAGGGTCTTGTTGGAAAATCATTGGGTTCGTCAGCAGTATGAAGAATTAAACTTGATCGAAGAAAACGAGTTAAAGCCCTGTACCATGTGCAAACTTATCTAAAAAGAGTCACCCGTGCATTGGAAAAAAAGGTCAAAGCTCATCATTTACAAGTCAAGGATTTAACTATCAGACTTGAAAGAAAATTGAGCACTCCTCCTCGACTATAGGAGAAAGTCTGAATCCAATTGGAGAAATTCATTCGTTAAGGAAATATTACCAAGAAAGGCTGTCAAACTTCAAGATCATGATGGAATTGAATTACCAGAACCAACCAACCTTGACTAAATCAAACGGTACTACATTTACGGAGGCCATCTTTGGCCGAATCAATCCTCATATTACCCAACATATCCTTTCTCAACCCTTTGTAGCCTTTTCAAAAAAAATGAATGATGTTTTTTTTCTTTCTCAGCCCGATCACCTAACCTAGGGGAGGGAAATTCGAACTACGTCTTGGTCTGATCCTAAAATTCTGGGGTACGTAGGCAACCTGAGAAGTTACTTCAGGCCCGACCACATCAAAATAAAAAAAATCTATTTCCCCACACAAAAAATCAAAAAAATCAAAAAAAAAAAATTCAAAAGAGAAAGAAATATCATCAAAAATGGGGAAGAAAATTCAAGAAAAAAGTTTAAATGAAATGCCACACAAGGGGCATTTGGGTTTTTGAGCCTCAAAATCCCTTTCTTTTTTATACCCAGTCCTAAGCCTACCTATAAAAGTCCTCCTAAGTACCGTGCGAAAAGTCAAGGAAGATAGCAAAGCATGATCAGGCGGCAACTCCAGAAGTTCAGAGACAAAAAAAAATAAAAAGATAAAAAATGATGAAGCCTGCTAAGTTGAAAACCCGAAAAGGGCGACTTAGGCAAAAATTAAGGCAAGCTCGCAAGGTTGAAAATCTGAAAGGACAACTTTGGCAACAATCAGAGCCAAGAAGAAAAAAAAAACTCGCTAGATCGAAAACCTGAAAAGGCGATCTAGGCAAAAGCTAGAGCAAGCTCACTAGATTGAAAACCTGAAAAGGCGATCTAGGTAAAAGTTAGAACAATAAAGAAAAACAGAAGAAAATCCTAAGCTGAGAGCAGTCCAAGCTGAAACATCAGAAGTCCGAATAATCAAGTTCAATACTTAGCTTAAACCAGGCATAGACTCAGAAGCCACAAGTATCTTGTCTACAATCGATCTGAAAATGTTTACTCCCCCAAGTGAACCAAGGGAGATGAGGGTGAATTCTATGATGAATTTCGAAAGGAAATAATTTTGTACTCTTGAGCCTGATTCAAAACTATTAATAAAATTAATCAAAATTAAAAGTTGAGTCTTTATTGCGCTTGTGGTAATCAATTATTTCAAACCTTCATACAAGGGGCATTTTCTTTCTCTTTTAATGTAACTTTTCCCCCTTATACTAGGGGCATTTTTTTTAATTTAATTTTTGCATGATGTGTTCAATTATCTTCAATGTCACGTACATTGTCAAACTAGGGGCATTTTGTCTTCGAGCAATGTTAATCCTATAAAAATAATAGGAACCCCAAACTTAAGGTTACCCTCTTGATAACAGTTTTTTCAAAAAACTTTTGACGTTCAAAAGAAATAAAAACTCATGTTTTAAATTCATAAAACTTTTTGATACATCCTTGAGGTTCAAACAAAAGCATTTTGGATCTCACATAGGAGATATGACATTCTTTCGTTCTCCAGATTCTTTTTCAGATCCAATCATTCTTGGAATCGATCATTTCTCTTCCAGATTCAGTATCTTCCAGATTTATTCAATTCACTCTGATCAATCTTTTCCAAATCCATTCATTCTTTCCCAAAAGTCCTTCGTTCCTTTGCCAATTTTGCTCAGTTTTCGCCAAGGGTTAACTTGGATTTTGCTCAGTTGCCGCCAAGGGTTATCTTGGATTTTGCTCAGTCTCCGCCAAGGGTTATCTTGGATTTTGCTCAGTTGCCGCCAAGGGTTATCTTGGATTTTACTCAGTTTCCGCCAAGGGTTAACTTGGATTTTGCTCAGTTTCCGCCAAGGATTATCTTGGATTTTGCTCAGTCTCCGCCAAGGGTTATCTTGGATTTTGCTCAGTTGCCGCCAAGGGTTATCTTGGATTTTGCTCAGTTTCCGCCAAGGGTTAACTTGGATTATGCTTAGATACTGCCGAGGGTTTTCTCGGAACTATGCTCAGATACCGCCGAGGGTTTTCTCGGAATTATGCTCAGATACCGTCGAGGGTTTTCTCGGAATTATGCTCAGATACCGCCGAGGGTTTTCTCGGAACTATGCTCAGATATCGCCGAGGGTTTTCTCGGAACTATGCTCAGATACCGCCGAGGGTTTTCTCGGAACTATGCTCAGATACCGCCAAGGGTTATCTTGGAACTATGCTCAGATACCGCCGAGGGTTTTTCTCGGAATTATGCTCAGATACCGCCGAGGGTTTTCTCGGAACTATGCTCAGATACCGCCGAGGGTTTTCTCGGAACTATGCTCAGATGCCGCCGAGGGTTTTCTCGGAACTATTCTCGGAACTATGCTCAGATGCCGCCGAGGGTTTTCTCGGAATTATGCTCAGATACCGCCGAGGGTTTTCTCGGAACTATGCTCAGATGCCGCCTAGGGTTTTCTCAGGAACTATGCTCAGATTATATTCAAATTATGCTCAGTTTATATTCAAATTATGCTCAGTTTATACTCAGATTATGCTAAATTTATGCTCAGGTTTTACTCAGTTTCACACAGTGCACACACTTGCAAATTTGAATTTTTTAGTCAGGGAGAATTCTCTAAAATTCAAGGATCTGACACCGTCAGTGAGAGTTTGCGCTCAAGGACCTGACAACCTTTTGATTCGGGGAGAGCTTTATTCTCAAGGATCCGAACACCTTGACAAATTGCTAAATCAGGCTGCAAAATGAACTGTCACTAGCTTTGGCATTCGGATATCGCACTATCTACCAAAATAAATTTGCTATCTAGTTTGCTTCAACCCTCTGCCAAAGAGGGGCATCTGTAGCACCCCATTTTTGCATCCGCCTGATTAATCAACTCGTCAACCCGATCGCAATGATTCCCAATGATGGATGTGTATTCTATTGCTTTATTTTGTTACCAGATGTGTTTCAGAAATCTGGATGAGGTATCTCGAATTGACAAAACCTTAGAAACCACGCTACGCTAGGAAAATACGACCCCAGAAATATAGAAATCATCATCTTGCAGACCTAAAAGAAGCTTCACGATAAAAATCACTAAAAATTACCAAATTACCAAAATACCCCTAACATCAAAACAACCATAGAGCCTACATTACGCTTAGGAAAACTCTTTCGAATCCATAAAATAACAAATCGGAACCAAATAAATCATTTCACCAATTTTAACAGAATTTGACAAAATTACGAAAATGCCCCTCATAAAGTTCACAATCATTTCACATAAAATTTTTCATAAATGACACAAACCAACATTCTCATTGAATTCCTTACGAAAAACCGATTCTAAAACATCCTAAAACATTAAAAACCGACTTGAAACGTGAAAAGTCCTCTCCGGGGGCAAAATGGTAATTTCACAATTTTCATAATTAAAAAATTCGAAATTAATAAATAAAACATTAAATAATTAAAGTGAAACATTAATGAAATTAATTTAAAATTTTGAATCTAAACAATCGATTAATCGGACTCTCAGGCAAAATTGTTGAGGGTTCGTGGGATATTTCTTTAAGGACCCCTCCATTTGGGGGTCCAAAGAATTAAAGAAATAATGGAGGGGCCTTCTCCAAAAATTTAAAGTAAATCAAGCAAGACTAAAGTCAAGGTATTAAAGTCAATCAAGTAAGACTGAAGTCAAAATTAAAGTCAATTAAGCAAGATTAAAGTCAAGATATTAAAAGTCAATCAATTAAGACTGAAGTCAAAACAATAAAAGTCAATCAAATAAGACCAAAAGTCATAATAGAATTCTAATTAAATAATAACTCTATCTAATAGAGTTCTAACTTAAAAACAATTCTACCTAAAACAATTTGAATTAAAACACAATTCTACCTAAAACAATTCTAATTAAAACACAATTCTACCTAAAACAAGTCAAACTAAAACACAACTCTAATTAAAAGATTTCTAATTAAACACTAACTCTATCCAAATCAACCCCTAAAAACATCTATAAATAGAGGTGCTCACACCCTATTTTCATATCAAATCATAAACCCTAAGAGAAGTAGGTCTAGAAGCTCCCCTAGCCCCCCATAAACCCTAGTTTTGGAGCCCCAACTCCTTAACTAACATCCCTCCTTCAATTTTAGTCTAGAAAACACCCAAAAGCCTTCTAAAAACACCCTCAAATCCGTAACGAACTTGAAGAGTTCAGATTCAAAAACAAGGAGATACCTCGGTCTAGGGGATCCGAAGTCAAATCCGGAGACAGAACGAAGCAAGGGAGCACGGTACAAGGAGCTCTTTTTGTCAGATCTGAGGGAACAAAGTCCTTGCTATCGGAAAGGTAAATTTTTATTTTTATTTATTTTTATCTAGGTTTTAGCAATGCAATTTACTTGGGAATTTATTAGAGACTGGCTTTAGCAGGGCGGGGTTGGTGCCTAACACCTTCCAATCCCGTAACATGATCCCCGAATTCGGTTTTTTTGATTTTAGATTAGTTTTTATCCGTTTAGAGTCATTGATCGGTTCCTAGATCGTAATAACTAGGTGGCGACTCCCAAACCTCAAGGGTCAAAAGCGGATCCGCGCACCCCGCGGATCGAGGGCGCTTTCAACCGTTGTTACCATCCTCCTTCTCGACGACGTTTTATTTCTCGAGATGTTTCTTTTTTTTAGCATACTCCTTATTATAATGGGTCCGTTGGCATTCAATCTGAGTGGTTTCCTCTAGATTCACCTGATGATCATTTTCCTTCTTTATTTTCCCTTCCCTTGCCTATTCCTCCCTCTCCACCCCCCGTCAGTTCGTCCTCTACTCCATTGCAGGTTTACTCTCGACGTCAACGTGATACTACCATCACTTCTATGTCCGATCAGCTCGCCTCCTCACCTTTAGCTCCACCTCCGCTTGTTCTCTGTGATGATCGTCCTATTGCCACTCATAAGGGTAAGCGCACGTGTACTTATCCTATTTCCAATTATATATCTACCTATGCACTATCACTTTCCTATCAGAGTTTTCTTGCTTCTATTTTCGTTGTTTCTCTTCCTAATATTGTTGTAGATGCTATTGCTCATCCTGAGTGGTGCGCAGGTATGATTGAAGAGTTGACTGCTCTTGAAAAGACTCAAACTTGGGAAATTGTGCCTCTTCCGCCTGAAAGGAAAGCTGTGGGTTGTCACTGGGTATTCACGCTTAAACATAATCCAGATGGTTCCATTGCTCGTTATAAGGCCCGTGTGGTGGCCAAAGGTTATGCTCAGACTTATGGGATTGATTACTAGGAAACTTTTGCTCCGGTTGTCAAGATGACCACCATTCGCGTTCTCCTTTCTGTTGCTGCTATCCGCGGATGGCCTCTTTTTCAGTTAGATGTCAAGAATGCTTTTCTCAATGGTGATCTTTAGGAAGAAGTCTATATGGTCCAACCTCCTGGGTTTCTTCCTTCTGCTTCTCCTACACAAGTTTGTCGTCTTCGCCGGTCTCTTTATGGTCAGAAGTAGTCTCCTCGTGATTGGTCTAAGCGCTTCACTACGGCCATGCATCAGTTTGATTTCCATCAGAGCTCTGCTGATCACACATTGTTCTTGCGTCACTCCCACGGTAAAACTGTTGCTCTGATTGTGTATGTGGATGATATTGTTCTTACTGAAGATGATGCCGATGGCCTTACCAAGGTTAAAACTTACTTAGGCCGTCAATTTGAGATTCAGGACCTTGGACATCTTCGCTATTTTCTGGGTATTGAGGTTGCACGGTCCCAATCTGGTATATTTATTTCTCAGCGTAAGTTTGTTCTTGACTTACTCAGTGCCTCTGGTCAGCTTGGATCTCGCCCAGCTGATACTCCTATTGAGTAGAATCATAGGTTGGCTGATTCTGAGGGGAAGTGTGTGTCAGATATTGGCCAATATCAGTGTCTTGTGGGAAAATTGATCTACTTATCTATGACTCGCCCTGACATTGCCTATGCTGTTAGTTAGTGTTGTAAGTCAGTTTATGCACTCGCCTCGAACATCTTATCTTGCTGTTGTTTATCGTATTCTTAGGTACCTTAACGGATGTCCTGGTCGAGGTATTTTATTCAACAATCATGGTCATCTTCGCATTGAGGCATGGACAAATGCAGATTATGCTGGTTCAGTGACTGATAGACGATCTACTTTTGGGTATTGTACTAAAATCAGTGGTAATTTGGTAACTTGGCGCAATAAGAAGCAGGATGTGGTTTCTCGGTCGAGTGCTGAGTCAGAATATAGAGCCATGGCACTTGGAGTATGCGAGTTGTTGTGACTCAAAATCTTACTAGCTGATTTATGTCTTCCTATGCTGGTCCCCTTCTTACTATATTACGATAATAAATCAGCTATTAACATAGCTGCAAATCCGGTTCAGCATGACAGAACAAAGCACATAAAAGTTGATCGTCATTTCATTAGAGAAAAGATAATTTCTAGACAGATTTGTACTCTTTTTGTTCCTACCTCTCAACAACTTACTGATGTTCTTACTAAAGGTATTAGTAAAACCTCCTTTGAAGATGTCTTGTCCAAGTTGGGCATTGTTGATATCCATGTACCAACTTGAGGGGGAGTGTTAAATAAACCTATAGGGTTATTTTAGTCTTTTCACTTGTTTAATTATCTTATGTAATACTTAAGCCTAATTAGGGCTAATGAATCAATTAATTGTTTTCTCTCTATTTTAACTATGGTAAAGGTATTCAAGCTCTTGCTATCGAAATTCAAAGAAACCCGACTTGGATTTTGATGGGTTTTGTAGCTATCACAAATTTTGATCAAACCCCATAGTTGAGGAAGTCGTAACAAGTTTGGACTTCGCTTGTAAATGTGTGACCAATGTGAACACTAATAGAGCAACTTGAGCAAGTTTGGAAATAAGATATATACTAGGAATTGCTTATCTGCACGTAAATTTATGACGAGTTTACGGTTGTCAAGTTAAAAGTTATAAACAAAATGATGATACGCACTGTAAATAAATTTGTGGTTGTGTTTTCGGGCATATATATACATGTACAAAAGAAATTACTGGAGTGATAAAAAATATGCCTAGAAGGGTAAATAAGATAAATTTTTGCTCAGAAACTATTTACAACATATTACACATTTGTAAATCCATCACTTCATTAATCATTGTTTACAAGTAATTCTGTTGTATTAATGCTCATCAAATATCTCACAGTCTTGTCATATCATATTAGTGTAAGGGATCTGGTTCATCCAAGGAGGCCAAATCTGGCCCATATTGGGATCAAGTATATTGTTACACCAGACTTTCAATTCAGTCCATATATACGGGCCCATTGTGTTTTAGAGACCCATAAAAGTCATTGTCAATGATCGAACCCATGAAAGAGTCAAGCAATTGTAGACCATTCGATTAACTCTTGGATTAAAATCCATCAAGTTTCAGTCTTGCCTAAACTGATAATGACCAAATTTAAGTCCATCTGAGTTAAGTGTGTTTGTCTCTTTTATATGTAAAGGACTATCAACATTTCTCTCTCAAGAAAATCATCAAAAAGAGCTCTTCGTCTTAATTACAGACGATTTTGATCATCCATCAATCATTTAATCATTGAAGTAAGGGTTGTTCATATTTAATGTAACAAATTGCAAGTTCCTAATTCATGGGAACATGCGATTGCAGGGGTAATGTTAAGTACTAGATTAACTTTTTACATTTTAGCAAACATCAATGTGGGTTGAAATCTTTGCATGGGTGTGTATATAGTTAAATTATATGTTTTGTTCTGAGAGTTGGGATTATGTGTACTTAAAGGAGGTTAGGTTGAATGTAAAAGAAAGAAAGAAATAAAGAAACCTAGATCTTAGAATTATTTTTGAGAAAAAATTGGCCATGGGTTTTGAGCAAGCAAAAATTAAGGACAGATTTTGTAGTTAGTACATATTAAAAATAAGTTTTTTTAAATTATAAATTGGAAAAAAAAAATGACTGCTAACAACAGTCATTTTTGTCGACTGCTCAAGACAGTCGTTTATTCCGACACTTTACTTGTTGCTTTCGTCTGTCGCAAGTTAAAGACGACTCCAATTAGAACAACTATTATTGCGACGTTTTCAGCAGTTGTTTTTTTTTTTTTTTAATGACTCTCTTAAGCAGTTGTTTTTTGGTAATTTTGATGTAGTGAGGGAGATCAAATGGGAACTTGGTTTGGAGGTTTGGAAGGGGTATTGGGAATAATCCCGTGTTGTAATTTATGTATCAATGATAGTGAATTGTTGTGGGCGTAAATCTTGGTGGTTTTATATTTTTATCGATGTGTTATGCATTACTCTTTTATATTTTTTTTCTCTGCTGGTTTTATTTTAGGGTTCATGTTTATTTTAGTTAATGACATTCTTAGATAATTGGTCGTAAGTAATCTAGTTAGTCTTTTTCTTCATTAATGGTTGGCACTAGTTTATCGAGTATTTTGGAGAGATTTGTTCCTGATGCGTTTGTTGTTTAATTGTTATTTGTTTCTCATATGTAATTTCTTTAGTAAATTGCTTAATTAACTCCATGCTGGATATGTCTGTTTCATCATTCTACAAATGACAAATGTATTTTTTGCATCAACTTAAATCTTTCAATGTAATTGAAAAACTGAGAGAGTTGTAATGAAGTGGATAAGGTGGATCTATTTGATCTTCAGTTTAAACTCTTATTAAATAGAAACTTTGTACATGTAGTTATCGAACCAACCTAACTACGATATCAAACTGATTCGATGCATCTCTTTACATCTTAATACATTGCATCATAACTAATTCCATGATCCTATCCTAACTATAGTAAGATTATGATTTGTTGCTTCTTGATACAGGGCAGTGATAGAACCTAGCAAAAAGGAGTTACATATTGTTGAAGATTCGGAAGGAGTCGACACTCTTACTAATCTGAGAGTGTCACGTAAAGGCTTCCCTCCTACCAAACATGTGTCACAATATAAGAAACCGTAACACCTAACATTGAAATTCCTTACAAAACCATGAAGTGTAAGGAGACTACCTTTTTGCATCCAAAGCGTTTGACACACAGATACTGAAACTTGTATCTGAGGAACCCTTGCTGCACTGCATAGAAATGGTGAAAGTAGTCAATTCGGTGCAGAATCAAGTGTACTACCCCCCACCTTTTCTCGAAGTTACTCCAAGAAAAGAGCTTACACTGCGTTTGGATAGAGCTTCTTGACGACTTCTGCTCTTGCGGGGAGCTAGCAAACGTTTGGATAGATTTTTGCTTTGGCGTGGAGAGATTTTTGCTCTTGCGGGGAGAGGTTTTTTGCTCTTTGTGGAGAAGCTTCAAAGACCTGCTCTTCCGCGGAGAGGTTTTTTGCTCTTGCGGGGAGTGATTGAGCTTTTGCTCTTGCACGGAGAGGTGTATCCACACAGGCCATTAGTTCCCACAATTTCTAGCCAAGTATTCTAGAACTATTATTCCATAGACCTGATTTGTGATATTTTCTCCTTCGATGAAAACAGAACAACAGCAATCGAAGAGTTCAAATATTTAAACTCTTGTTTACCAGACCCATAAATATTAGATCAGCCCATGATCCCAACCTAGTGATTAGTACCTTTAACAAATGTGAGTGCTGCAACATAAAATGTCCAGTCATATCCTTACCTAAATTTTCTTCACATACAGGGCATACCTGCAAATAGTAATGCAACGGTGACGAGTAGTAAAGAAAATTAATCTCTGCATCTAAATTATGACACAACCCAGCACTGCGAATGTATATGTCGTTGTAAAGGTAAATGAAACATTGACCAGTTTTAATCATCGTAAGGAACTATGTAGTTGGGTAGACAAAATCAACATAAATATGCTCATGACAACTGTGGTTGAAACTTCATAATATAAATTATACAAGAACTTCATATACTCAATATAAGCTTCAAGAAGAGAGAAAAAAACATAGTCAGTCAAGAATCCAAGAAATAGATTGTACCACCACCTACTAATGCATATATGTTTATTTCCTCACCTGGATCAGATGTTTTGGTACTTAGCTGTTAGACTGTGTAGTTATGTCTTTAAGCATGTACGCCAATAGTCTCATAGAAATCTCACTTAAATTGGTATTGGAGTGCAATAAGAAGACTAGATTGAATAAACAACTTTTAAGGTAGCAGTTGCAGCATTAACAACAACAACAATGGTTGTAAAAATAATAATGCAGATTTATGATAAAAGTAGCTACCTTTTTGTGTCTACTTGTAGCTGTAAAACATCCAGCTCCATCTGAAAAAGCCAAATGCCATTTTTTAAAATTAACAAATTTTCTGCACATACAGGGAATACCTGCAAATAGTAATGCAACGAGTTCATATAAAAGGCACTTTAGAATATATTGAAAGGAAATGCGAACCTTAATAGTGAGTGGTAGTCATCATCCCTCCGCAGCAACAAATCTCTGGCAAATAATTTTTTACGCAATTCATTGACCATGCTATCCTCCTTTGCATCATCATATGTCCTCTATGGAAACTGAAGGAACCATGTAATCAAATTGAGAATATATAGAGGAAGTTGATCCATAGTTGAAGTAGGGGGTCTCACCAGAGAAGGTTGTGGCGGTGAAGCTGTAAGGGAATAAGTGAGTCTGGATGAAGAATTCACAATAAGACCAACAACTCTAGCAGTAACAGATTGAGCATTTGAAGGAGGGAAAAGATCATGCTTTTGATCTTTATATCACTCCACCTGGAAAACGGAAGAGTGATTTAATCATAGATTCCTAGGACAAAAATCAAGGGCTTCAACCACAAGTAAAAAGAGAGAACATATAAATTTTCTTTATGTTTTGTCACATCTTTTGTTTTCTTTAAGTTTCACTATGTGATTTCTAAGGAAATAATCAACTTTACTTGGAAAGCAAAGTTGTAAAAGATCTGAAATTATCACATAAAGCACACATACCTATATATACTTATAACAAACTTTCATCTTTCATAACTGCAAACGTCAATTCCAAATTCCTGCGACGATTCATTGAAAAACAAAATCGCAGAGTAAGCTCATTATCAATTTCAATTGAAGATTAGTGACAATAATATAGGTGCTAGGAGAAACACAAGTGGTATTGGTTTATAAATCTTAAATAAAGTTGTCACGCCCCAAAAACTCAACCCGAATCCCCATGATTCCCAAGTTGAATTCCGAGGCATGATATAAAACCCATGTCATGATAATCAATACATAAACTTGAACGACAAATAATATAACTATATGTCATACCTGATCATTGCTCAACAGAACAGACACGTATCCTCAAACATCAGAAACACTTGGCATATATACATAAAATAGTAATGACATACTATAGTATTCATAATTACATAACAAAAAACGATAGCTAAAGACTTAAACCTAACTCTAGTTTAAGACTTATTACTAGTAATACCCATGCTCCACTCCTGGAAGCTTGGACTGATCATCTATAAGGCCCTGGCACTGAGCCTCCTCGGAAGGATCACCTAAACCAGGTACGTCTAAAATTTGTGATGTCGTAGGGGTGAGTAACAGGGGAGTTACCCAATAGGGGAATCTTACAATTCTAAATAATAGCATCCTATATGTAGTTTAAACATTCTAAGAATTCATAAATCATGCATATTTGATATTCAACACAATTAAAAATAATTGAACACCGATGTCATAAAATTTAGTAGGAAATTAAAACACTTAAAAATCTGAAGAAAATAATTATTCATAATATAACATCAAATAATAGAGTACTATAATAGAGAGTTGAGGGTCACGACTCATGTGAACATCTCAGTCAAAATACGATTATTCCAATACTTTACCATTGTAGAACCTCACCGTTAGTTCCTGATTCTATGGCCAGCCTCTGCCATAATTTGGGTAACTATTTTCCGACTCAGGTTGGCCGTTAACCAAGGCCTTAAGAAACGGGCCAAATCAAGTAGGTCATTCTTTCTTGACTACTCTAGACTATTAATGATCATTAACTAGCTATCTTCATCTATGCCAATCTGGCGTGCATGTGATCCTTGATATTCTCTATCAATCATACAACTATTTACATCTTGTTATCTATTAAAGATAGAAAAGAAACTCTCGGATTCCTGTTGTGATGTTCTGTTCTTATGCATCCCATAATACATAAGAACTCAAACAACGCAACTATTATCCTAGAATAACACATCATTTCGGAAATGTCACAACATGTTATTCTTTATAGGTTTTCACAATCTCTTTAATAAATCACTAAAATACTACATATAAGTATTTATTTTCTTTTCAAAACGTAATAAAAATAAAACATACACGTGTTTTAAATACCCAGTCCACTCTTAAATGTACAGTCTCATCTCTCTTTTCTTTTTCTTTCTTTCGTGTCTTACACGACCCTTAGTCGAAGCATTTCACTCATTCGTGTCTTACACAGTCTATGACTGAAGCATCACTTCATCTTTTCTCTTATTTTCGTGTCTTATACGGCATACGCCGAAGCATCTCACTAACTGGGTATTTTAAAAACACGACATTCAATTGAGAACTCGTTCTCATATTTATTTTAATAAATTACTTTTCTACCCAACTTTTAATTAGAAATATTTCTTGGAAATCCATCACTAAAATGATTAAAGTAAACTGTCCACCAGTTTAACTTATTTAAAAATCATGTATGTTTATAAAAAAAATTGTGAACAAAATATATGTATTGTGTGTAAAAACAGCAACTTATATAGTTGCTGTATTTTCTTTTTGACAAGTACAAAATACGTATAAAGTAACAAATATTTTGAGTATGCAATTAAAGTAAACATAGTAATATATTATATAAAAATAGTAACTTTTATAGTTGCTGTATTTTATATTTAATACGTATAACGTACGTATAAATACGTATAACGTACGTATAAAGCAATCATTTTTTTATTATATTTTATCTAGCGAACATGGTGTCAATTTAATACAAAAATAGTAACTTTCATAGTTGCTGTATTTTATTTTTTAGCATATATAATTACGTATAAAACATGTATAAATCAATTACAAACATATAATAATTCTTTTTAAATAAAATAATAAATACTAGCATGCTTTAAAATTATAAAAACAATAATATAAATATGTATAAAGAATATGCATGTTGTTAAAAATTTACAAAACAACTTTAACTTTAAAATTTCTAAATCAAAATTATTTTAAAAATAAAACAAATTCAATTTTTACAACTATAAAATCAGCAATATATATATATATATTCATATATTTTACTAAAACTATTATAAATAGTTGTAAGGGCCTACCTTTTTCTTTATTTTTCTTTCTTTTCCTTTCCTTCTTTTCTTTCTCTTCCTTATTTCCTTTCTCTTCTCTCTTTCCTCTTACCTTTCTCTTCTTTCTTTGTGTAAAATGAAACAATCAAACAAAAATTCAGCTAATATCTTATTTGATATTTTCAAAAAAAATATCTAGATATTATAAAAATTCTAATTCTTTTAGAATTTCTTAAAAATATTTTAGTCAATTTGACTTTGTCAAAGTTGTTTGACTAGTCAACAATAATTGACTTGACTTGACTTGAGTCAACAATAGTTGACTTGACTTGAGTCAACCCTAGTTGACTTGGTCAACATTTTTTTTTTAAACATTACAACCTCCCTTCCTAAAAAGAAAATTTCGTCCTCGAAATTAAGAATGTACCTTATTCAATGAATAATTTCGGATATCGAGTCTGTATATCCGATTCTTTTTCCCACGTTGATTCTTCCACATTATGATGTCTCCAAAGTACCTTTACTAAGGGAATAACACGTGATCGTAATATTTTCTCTTTCCTACCAATAATCTGCACTGGCCCTTCTTCATAAGATACATCTTCTTCTAATTGTAAAGATTGCCAATCTAAGATATGCGAAGGATCTGGTTCATACTTTCTTAGCATCGATACGTGGAACACATTATGAATTTGAGCTAGTTGAGAAGGTAAGACTAGCCTGTAAGCAACTTGACCAACTCGTTATGTAATCTCGAACGGTCCTACATATCGGGGTTTCAGCTTACCCTTCAAACCAAACCTGGATATCCCTCTCTTAGGCGAGATCTTCAAAAATACCATATCTCCAACCTCAAACTCCAAAGGTCTCCGCTGTTTATCGGCATAGTTCTTCTGTCTGCTCTGAGCTGCCTTTATCCTTTCCTTAATCATTCTGATCTTCTCTGTAGTCTCTTCAACCAATTCTGGTCCCATGAGAATTATATCCCCAACTTCTGTCCAACATATAGGCGATCGACATGGTCTGCCATAAAGTGCTTCAAATGGAGCCATACCTATACTGGACTGGAAGCTATTGTTGTATGAAAACTCAACTAGGGGTAGATGAGTCTTCCATTGACCTCCAACGTCTAGTACACATGCTCGAAGCATATCTTCCAAAATTTGGATTACCCTCTTTGATTGTCCATCAGTCTACGGATGGAATGCAGTACTAAATTTCAACTGAGTACCTAAAGCTGACTGTAAACTCTTCCAGAACTGTGAAGTGAATCGGGGATCTCGATCTGAAACTATTGACACTGGTATTCCGTGTAGCCTTATGATTTCTGTTATATATAATCTTCTCAACCTATCAACTGTATGCGTCATCTTGATCGGTAAGAAATGAGCTGATTTTGTCAATCTGTCGACTATCACCTAGATCGCATCTAGACCGTCACTAGCCTTAGGTAACCCGATTACAAAGTCCATGGTTACATGTTCCCATTTCCATTCAGCTATAGGAAGTGGTTGAAGAAGGCCTGCTGGTCTTTGATGTTCAGCTTTGACTTACTGACAAGTCATACAACGATTCACATACTGAGCGATATGTTTCTTCATCCTAGGCCACCAGAAGTGTTTTCGTAAGTCTCTGTACATCTTTGTACCTCCTGGGTGAATTGAATAACGGGATCGATGTGCTTTACCTAATATGTCTTTCCTTAACTGTTCATCTGTCGGTATCCACAATCTGTTTTGGAACCTGATACTGCCATCTGCATGAATGTTCCACTCATGATTCTCTGAATCCCCTGCTTTCAAACAATGCTCCACAACATCTGCATCCAAATTCTAAGACTCGACAATTATCTGCGTTAATGTATTATGAAGTCTCAATGGTGCCAAATAACTGTGTTGCCTATCTTCATTCTTCGGGATATCAAACACGAACTCTATAACTGACTCCAACATGTGTCATTCACTCAACATCATCTGAGCGAAAACACTTTCTTTTCTACGACTTAGTGCATCAGCTACTACGTTCGCTTTACCAGGGTGGTAATGTAACGTAAAATCGTAGTCTTTTAGATACTCCATCCAACGTCTTTGCCGCATATTCAGCTCTTTTTGGGAGAATATGTATTTGAGGCTCTTATGATCAGAAAAGAGCTCAAACTTCTCACCATATAAGTAATGTCTCCATATTTTCAGGGAGAAAACAATGGATGCCAACTCAAGATCGTGAGCTAGATAATTCTTCTCGTGTGTTTTCAACTTTCTGGAAGCATAAGCGATTACCTTTCCATTCTGCATTAAAACACAACCCAAACCTATGCCTGAAGCATATGTATATATCACTAAGCTTTCTCCTGGAACTGGTGCTATCAAAACTGGTGCAGTAGTCAAATGAGTTTTCAACTCTTGAAACGCTGCTTCACATCTATCATCCCACTCGTATTTGACATTCTTCTGGGTTAACCGGGTCAAGGGTGATGCAATCATAGAGAATCCCTCGACAAACCTTCGGTAATACCCTGCCAGTCCTAAGAAGCTTCTGATCTCTACAACTGATGTGGGTTGTTTCCAACTAGTCACTGCTTCAATTTTCGATGGGTCTACTGAAACTCCTTTACTTGACACGACGTGACCGAGGAATTTAACTTCTTTTTACCAGAATTCACACTTACTAAACTTTGCAAACAATTGGTGGTCTTGCAATGTTTGTAAAGTGATATTCAGATGCTCCTCATGTTCCTTCTCTGATTTTGAATAGATAAGAATATCATCGATGAACACAATCACAAACTTATCTAGATATTCCCAAAAGACTCGATTCATCAAGTCCATGAACGCGGCTGGTGCATTAGTAAGACCAAATGGCATTACTAGGTACTCGTAGTGCCCTAGCCTGGTCCTAAAAGCAGTCTTTGGAATATCATCTTCTTTAATCTTCAACTGATGGTACCTAGATCTAAGATCGATCTTTGAGAAATACTGAGCACCTTGAAGTTGATTGAACAAGTCCTTTATGCGTGGAAGAGGGTATTTGTTCTTGATGGTGACTTGATTTAATCGTCGATAATCGATACACAAACAGAAGGATCCATCTTTCTTCTTCACGAATAAAATCGGAGCTCCCCAAGGTGAAAAGCTCGGTCTAATGAATCCTAGGTGCATCAACTCATCAATCTGAGATTTCAGTTCTCTTGTTTCTGTTGGTGCCATCCGATACGGAGTGATTGATATCGGAGCTGTACCTGGAATAAGATCAATAGAGATTTCTATTGCTCTAATTGGTGGCAAACCCGGCAATTCTTCAGGAAATACACTTCTGAAATCTCTAACCACTAGTATCTCTGCCAACTCTGGTACTGTTTTCTCCTCCATTGTTAAATTGTTTAGCTTACTCTTCAAATATTTTTCAACCCGGTTCTTGCAACCCATAAATTTTACTATTGGCTTACAGGTATTTTGAACGTGACTATTCTAGAATAATAGTCGACGTGGGCATGGTTTCTAACTAACCAATCCATACCTAGTATTACATCAAAATCATTGAGTTCTAGAAGTATCAAGTTAGTTGATAATTCTTGATCAACTAATCGTATTACACAGTTTTTACATATAGACTTAGGAATTGTATTGTGTGGCGCCCCGCCGAACGCTAACACAAATCCCCATGTCAGATTTAAAGGTACGAGGTGGCACCTCGAAATTTCGGCATGGTCTCCTTTGTTTATGTTAGCATTCCAAGGCGATTCAACCTGCACCTACAATCCTGCATATAACAAACAAAATATAATACTAGCGGAAGCCTATATACGTCTAATAATGTCCGATAAATAAGAGTGCGGAAGAAGAAAAACTATATACAGGATTATACAAAATTCCTCACTCTAACAGAATTCCTAACACTCAAGACAACATCTATAATACTCTTGAAATAATCGACACCAATAGGGGGTGTAACCCCAATACTCACCAAGTGATGAACTCTGGCTGTCTATCTGACCCACCAGATGATTCTCACTCATGCTCTATACCTGCCTCGCAAGCTTCAGATCTGAAACTAAAAAATGGAGAAGGAAAGGGTGAGTAACAATGGTTACCCAGTAAGGAAGAACATAATTTCTGCCAATAACCTCTTCTAACATGAACGAATAAGCATACTAAATCATTTTAAAATATAGAAAATTTTACAAAAGAAACTACGATTAACTGGTACATATAGCCAGGGATGAACAACTAAACATTTTAAAACTCACATTACATCGATCAGCAGTACTCACTATAACATTCTCTTTTTATACAAATCTAATTGATCAAATGAAAATAATAAACATGGATTTCATTTTATATATCAAAATAAGTAACAGATACATAATACACAATGGTGGAGTATTAGAATTAGAGAGTTGGGATTCACGACTGGATCACTCCCAGTCGGGACATGATGTTACAATTCTTCTCTGGCTTTTAGTTCCTGATTTTGTGGCCGGTCGCTGCACTTACCACGTTTGGTTGACCATTTATCCGGCTCAGGCTGGCCGTTTGACGTGACCGTAAGCAATGGGTCTCTTTTCGATGTGTCAGAACATTCGACTACTATAGATTGTTAGTGATCACTGACTAATCATCTTCGTCTATGCCTATCAGGCGTGCATGTGATTCCCAAATATACAAACCATTCGTATACGACCACCTTTACATAACAAGTTCACTAGTAAATATAGAGAGGAATAACCCGGATTCCAATTGTGACTCCACTCTCATACGCGTCCCATACCACGTATGAGCTTGATGGTCCCTACCGTACATCCCAGGATAATACACCACTCCGGATGATATGACGCACTATCCCTTCAGGCATTCACAAACTCTTTAACAGCTCACAAAATAGCTAGATATATATATTATTTTCATTTGAAAACAAAAGAGAAATTAACAATACAAGATTGAGAATAGATATCCAGTTTCCTACCATGCAAGTATGGCCACCCGGCCTAAAATAAATAACAAACGGAAATGTAAACAGCGCCTCGCGCTAACAGAAAGTAAATAAACATGCAACTAGTAATATTATCCCTGAATATCTGTTCATCAACCTACACACAACACCACAACGTAAAATGCAGACATCACCCCTCGGGTGTGACTCTGACATTTTACCGTTTCATACCCTTTTTCCCGTTTTATTTTTACAGTTTTCAATCTCTTCATAAAATATCCATTTTCTGATATTCATCAACACAATATGAGTTCATTGAATATAAAATCACATTTTTCAACAATCGAATTTATTTCTATCAATAATATTGAAAAAAAATACAAATTCCATATCAAAACAGGGTCCGAGCAGTGCACAAGACCCAATTTATGGAAATAACCCGTTAAAATACCCTACCCACGTATAATTTGTTAAAAATACAATTAAACATATCAAACATGCAATTTCTGGCGTGAATTTTTGAAATAACCAAATAATTCTATATTTTGGAAATACACCCAAATTTTTTCGATAAAATCCCAAATGCAATTTTCACAATCTACGATTACTAAAAGAAATTGAGAGTTCCTTACAATCTCTAGGCGAAAGGATCGAAGCGTGTGCGTGGAAATCGAGGCGATCGGCACGGGAATCGAGATGGACCGAACTTCGAAGCGACTGATTTTCAAAACCTGCCCGGTGATTTCGAAGATCTCGATGTGCTCGTCTCTTCTCCCTTCTACGGCGAAAAACGGTTTGACCCCGAAATCGATGAAAATCGAGGTCGAAGTTACGAAATCTCCGTATAAAAATACGACTAATTTTTGACTATACGGGGTGAAAAAGACGAGAAAATGGAAGGAATTTGGTTGGGTTATGTAGAGAATGAGGCTGTAGACGTTTCTCCATTCTACGTCGAAAGACGGTTTGACCCCGAAACGGACGAAATCCGAGGTCAAAGTTTTAAATTTTTTGTATACAAATACGACTGATTTTTGACGATATTGGATGAAATAGAAAGTGAAACGAAGAAAGGTTGGGTGGGTTTTGTAGATGTCGAGGCTGCGGATCTTTTTCTCTTCTGCGGCGATCGTCGAAAATGGACCGTCTGTCGTAGATCTACAGTTGAAATTTGAAGAAAAAAAATGAATTTTTTTTTTCGTTGGCTGTTGGACGGTTGGAGAAGATGAGATATATTAAAAAAAAATTAAATTTTATTTATATAAAAGTTGGGACGAAATTGGTATTTCGCCTATTGTTTTGATCGATGATAACTTGATCATCCGGACTTCAAAACTGACAAATGAATACTCTATTTCACCTAATTTTCCGTTCTGGATCTAATGGTGCAGTCAATTTCTAAAAATTATGTCTCCATAAAAAATTTACATTTTTGGCCTGAGGTGGCCCCTAAACTTGATGTCGTTTTCGTTTTTGACGATAATTCGACTTCCTGATCTCCAAAAATGACAAATAAATAGTCCATGTTGAATAATTTTTCGTTATGAACCCAATGGTATAATCAAATTTTAAAAATTATTATTCTAACAAAAAATCACTATTTTAGCCTGGTCCGACCCGGTAATCAAGGATTTTGCAACTTTTATATTCGGACTCGCATTTGAGCGTGCTTACAGGCTAAATTATATTTTTCGATCATTTTGAATATAATGATGAGGTCAGATTCCATTAAAAATGATCAGAAACATCCTTAAGTTTTACCCCTAAATCCCACTTTCAAGATTTTCTTAAAATTCCATTATTTATTTTTTCCTCGAGATACGAATTAAAAATTCAGGGTGTTACATTCTCCCCCCCTTAATAAAATTTCGTCCTCGAAATTGAAATCATAGCTTATTAAACTTAATCATCACCATACTAACAGAACATGTATAATGAACAATACATATTTTCGATTATCATCTATTCTTAGTCCCAAGTAAATCTCATTTATAATTCATAACTTTATGTCTCCCATATTCTGTCAACCCAATACATTCATTAATTAATCACTCTAATTCAAACTTATACTCAAACTAATCCATTATTTGTATAACCCTAAGATGACAATCAATTCACATTATATTACTTTACCACCAATATTTATCAACAATAATCCTTTCACATCTTCTTTATTCTTCATCTTTATTTCTCTCATCAATTACACCGGCTATTATGTTTTACTCATATTTTCTATGAATATTATTCATCAATGCATAGTCTTATCGCAAACACACCACTATCTTTATATTCAATTTAATATTACATTTCTACTTATTGTGATATTTCTTCAAAACCTCTGTCATAACTTTTATAATTTAAAATCTTACTTGAGGGGATAAATACTACATCTATTTTCTCACAATTCCATTAACTCACCACTAATGTAACATTGTCACAAGATTATTATTTCTCACATTTTACATTGACCCACCTCTAACTTATACTTTACTAAATCTCTTTAGGATGGATGTGGGCACAGGTAAATGGTAGTCGCTGCTTCTACGGAATCATTATCTTTACTTATAGCGCTTTCGTTTCGAGGAGTGAAAAGGAGTTACGATCAAAGTCTCGAAGTGAGTGCTTGTCTGTATAAGACATTGATCACATAACGAGAACGAGAATAATAAATTCCTCTACTGGAAGGTGATCGTGAAAAGAAAAGGCAAACGAAGAGTTAGAACCGACACCGATGATAGAAAGATAAAAGGGAAAAGATGATCTATCTTTTCAAAGGAGGAGAATCGATTCAAGAAGTCGTAAAGTAAGAATTGTTTTATCTAATAGTTCAGTCGTTAGGCCTCCCAAAGTTAAGCCATCTTCAATCGAAAGGAAAGATACGTAACTCCCTGTGTTGATATTCGAGGAAGTAGCTCTCGACATGAAGGATATACAAGAAACACCTGCTTATCTACTAGCGTAATATACGAGTAATTGACTAGACTATTGATATAAAGACTAGCGTACCAATTGAACATCACTTGTCTTTTCACACTTTACAATTATTCTAATACCTATTTTACAAGTTCTTAAATGATCTTCAAAAAATCTTATTCTTTCTTCGCAAGGCCTGCCAATGGTATAAATAATTTCATTACTTGACCTGTGTCAGTGGTTTCTAACTCTAGCAAGTTTGCAAACTCTTCACATAATTATATAATCTAGAGGAACCAATATTGAGTAAAACTCCACGTTCTAACATTATAATTAGAAATTGTACCTTCCAAAACTTCGTTGGAGACAGGTACTTTCTCCTGGGTCACAATCCTTGCTCGCGACTGTGATAGAGGGCATTATTTCCTAATATGTTTCACCTGACCACACGCGTAACAATGTCAATGATTTTGTCTTCGTAGATCTCTGTGGAGTAGGCAGTTGGTGGACTGGGGTTTGTAGGCTCTGAACCTACCTTATTGATTCCTTTGGCCTTGTTGGCATCATTGGAGCTTCAAGTGCTCTAAAACTCGGCGATTGGGGAACTCTACAACTTGATAGTAGAGGAGTTATATATTGTGGATACATTGATCCGGGGAAGATTAGCCTCGAATACATCAGCCTCTTGGCCGAATATGATCTGGGAAGAAAAGAAATCTAAGGTCAGCTCATTTGCCCCTTGGAGGTCTGAAACTCTATCTCCTCTCATTTTATCCTTTAAGCTCGATTTACCGTATCTCTATAATTGGTAGTCTCAATCACCGATCTCTTGGCCCTTAGGTAGGGTTATAGTCTTCTAAAGATTCTACTGGCCTTCTGCAAATCTGTCAGGATAAGGTCGGGCGCATATCGTGACAACCTAGTGAACATCATATCATGGTCTGTAATCGATAGATTACCCTACACTAATTTCAAAAACTCCTGGTGCTTGATTTCTCGAACAGTCTCGGATATAAATCTATCCTCTCGAATTCTACCCACTCAAACGATCCATTTCCCAATACATTCATCTCAAAACGTTACTAATGATTGGTATCCTCGTCCAACTAGAATGTAATCGACCGTCACCCACTGATCTCTTGGGCATTACATGTCACTCAAAATCTTTCAAGTCTTAAAAACCCATTTATTGACCTCAATCAGATCGAAAAAGTCTCTAAATCTTGATAGACGTAATCGTTGAAAATTCTACAACCATATCCTTGGATTTACCTGTCCTTTGGGCTGGGGAATTCTCTTATTCTTCAAAGGCACGACCTTGTGATAATGGTCCCTAAGGTGGAATAGTATTTTCCTTTTGCGAAGAAGTCCAGCGCTTCCTCATTTCTTGGATTTAGTGGTGTGTCTTACAATCGTGGTAAGTCTTGTACCATCTCTCACTTCCGATCACTAGTCTTGTATGTTCGGGATGGTACGAATACGTTATCAACTTTATTTAAATCTGGTGACCTTATTGTTCCTTCAATTGGTTTGTCTAGCATCTTTTTGAGGCACGCATCCTTAATCGATTGATATTGACCCAAACATTGTTCTCCTTTATATCCCAATTTACCACATTCGTAATATATCACAACTTTTCTTTTCAACTGATTTAGTAGTATATGTTGTTTCTTATAAAATTCTTCCATCCATTGAGTTGGTATGTCTATAATATCATACCTCACGTATGGTTATTTTTCCTATGAATTTACTAGTTTCGTAATTATTTGTCTCTTATTAGATACTAATTGCCTTCCTTCCATTTGGCTTCAAGGTGGTGATGGTTGTATTATTCATATTTCCTCTCTAAACTTGATATGAGACTTAGCTATATGTCTCATTAATGACATTAGCTGTGCTATTAGGTCAGTGGTCTGATAAAAACTTGTCTTGTCTCTATTGCGTTTTGACCTCTGCCTCGTCCACTCCTCTTGCTTGTGTTTATCCGTAATAAGGCACTTATCAGAATAAGGCCAAAACCGTTCTAACATAACTATGAATTACTATCATAGCTTGGAACTTAGTAATGGACTCCATTTCCATTACTAACAGAACAAACATAGAATCCTATCCTAGGCTTACTAGGCTCTGTAGACATCTAGACACGGCAGATTTCATAATTCCAATACGAAATTACTAATGAGCTCGGATACCGAATTCCTAGTGACACTATATGATTATTGCTCTAATATATGTGGTATTAGCCAACTACTATAAACATAGTAGATCAGTATCCCATACGGATCTAATACTATGCTCTGATACCATCTGTGGCACCCCGCCGAACGCTAACACAAATCCCCATGTCAGATTTCAAGGTACGAGGTGGCACCTCGAAATTTCGGCATGGTATCCTTTGTTTATGTTAGCATTCCAAGGCGATTCAACCTGCATCTGATAAACGACATACAATCCTGCATATAACAAACAAAATATAATACTAGCGGAAGCCTATATACGTCTAATAATGTCCGATAAATCAGAGTGCAGAAGAAGAAAAACTATATACAGGATTATACAAAATTTCTCACTCTAACAGAATTCCTAACACTCAAGACAACATCTATAATACTCTTGAAATAATCGACACCAATAGGGGGTGTAACCCCAATACTCACCAAATGATGAACTCTGACTGTCTATCTGACCCACCAGATGATTTTCACTCATGCTCTATACCTGCCTCGCAAGCTTCAGATCTGAAACTAAAAAATAGAGAAGGAAAGGGTGAGTAACAATGGTTACCCAGTAAGGAAGAACACAATTTCTGCCAATAACCTCTTCTAACATGAACGAATAAACATACTAAATCATTTTAAAATATAGAAAATTTTACAAAAGAAACTACGATTAACTGGTACATATAGCCAGGGATGAACAATTAAACATTTTAAAACTCACATTACATCGATCAGCAGTACTCACTATAACATTCTCTTTTTATACAAATCTAATTGATCAAATGGAAATAATAAACATGGATTTCATTTTATATATCAAAATAAGTAACAGATACATAATACACAATGGTGGAGTATTAGAATTAGAGAGTTGGGATTCACGACTGGATCACTCCCAGTCGGGACATGATGTTACAATTCTTCTCTGGCTTTTAGTTCCTGATTTTGTGGCCGGTCGCTGCACTTACCACGTTTGGTTGACCATTTATCCGGCTCAGGCTGGCCGTTTGACGTGACCGTAAGCAATGGGTCTCTTTTCGATGTGTCAGAACGTTCGACTACTATAGATTGTTAGTGATTACTGACTAATCATCTTCGTCTATGCCTATCAGGCGTGCATGTGATTCCCAAATATACAAACCATTCGTATACGACCACCTTTACATAACAAGTTCACTGGTAAAGATAGAGAGGAATAACCCGGATTCCAGTTGTGACTCCACTCTCATACGCGTCCCATACCACGTATGAGCTTGGTGGTCCCTACCGTACATCCCAGGATAGTACACCACTCCGGATGATATGACGCACTATCCCTTCAGGCATTCACAAACTCTTTAACAGCTCACAAAATAGCTACATATATATATTATTTTCATTTGAAAACAAAAGAGAAATTAACAATACAAGATTGAGAATAGATATCCAGTTTCCTACCATGCAAGTGTGGCCACCCGGCCTAAAATAAATAACAAACGGAAACGTAAACAGCGCCTCGCGCTAACAGAAAGTAAATAAACATGCAACCAGTAATATTATCCCTGAATATCTGTTCATCAACCTACACACAACACCACAACGTAAAATGCAGAAATCACCCCTCGGGTGTGACTCTGACATTTTACCGTTTCATACCCTTTTTCCCGTTTTATTTTTTTTTATTTTTACAGTTTTCAATCTCTTCATAAAATATCCATTTTCTGATATTCATCAACTCAATATGAGTTCATTGAATATAAAATCACATTTTTCAACAATCGAATTTATTTCTATCAATAATATTGAAAAAAAATACAAATTCCATATCAAAACGGGGTCCGAGCAGTGCACAAGACCCAATTTATGGAAATAACCCGTTAAAATACCCTACCCACGTATAATTTGTTAAAAATACAATTAAACATATCAAACATGCAATTTCTGGCGTGAATTTTTGAAATAACCAAATAATTCTATATTTTGGAAATACACCCAAATTTTTCCGATAAAATCCTAAATGCAATTTTCACAATCTACGATTACTAAAAGAAATTGAGAGTTCCTTACAATCTCTAGGCGAAAGGATCGAAGCGTGTGCGCAGAAATCGAGGTGATCGGCACGGGAAATCGAGATGGACCGAACTTCGAAGCGACTGATTTTCAAAACCTGCCCGGTGATTTCGAAGATCTCGATGTGCTCGTCTCTTCTCCCTTCTACGGCGAAAGACGGTTTGACCCCGAAATCGATGAAAACCGAGGTCGAAGTTACGAAATCTCCGTATAAAAATACGGCTGATTTTTGACTATACGGGGTGAAAAAGACGAGAAAACGGAAGGAATTTGGTTGGGTTATGTAGAGAATGAGGCTGCAGACGTTTCTCCCTTCTACGTCGAAAGACGGTTTGACCCCGAAACGGACGAAATCCGAGGTCAAAGTTTCAAATTTTTTGTATACAAATACGGCTGATTTTTGACGATATTGGATGAAATAGAAAGTGAAACGAAGAAAGGTTGGGTGGGTTTTGTAGATGTCGAGGCTGCGGATCTTTTTCTCTTCTGCGGCGATCGTCGAAAATGGACCGTCTGTCGTAGATCTACAGTTGAAATTTGAAGAAAAAAAACGAATTTTTTTTTTTCGTTGGCTGTTGGACGGTTGGAGAAGATGAGATATATTAAAAAAAAAATTAAATTTTATTTATATAAAAGTTGGGACGAAATTGGTATTTCGCCTATTGTTTTGATCGATGATAACTTGATCATCCGGACTTCAAAACTGACAAATGAATACTCTATTTCACCTAATTTTCCGTTCTGGATCTAATGGTGCAGTCAATTTCTAAAAATTATGTCTCCATCAAAAATTTACATTTTTGGCCTGAGGTGACCCCTAAACTTGATGTCGTTTTCGTTTTTGACGATAATTCGACTTCCTGATTTCCAAAAATGACAAATAAATAGTCCATGTTGAATAATTTTTCGTTATGAACCCAATGGTATAATCGAATTTTAAAAATTATTGCTCTAACAAAAAATCACTATTTTAGCCTGGTCCGACCCTGTAATCAAGGATTTTGCAACTTTTATATTCGGACTCGCATTTGAGCGTGTTTACAGGCTAAACTATGTTTTTTGATCATTTTGAATATAATGGTGAGGTCAGATTCTATTAAAAATGATCAGAAACATCCTAAAATTTTACCCCTAAATCCCACTTTCAAGATTTTATTAAAATTCCACTATTTATTTTTTCCTCGAGATACGAATTAAAAATTCGGGGTGTTACATATTGTCTCCTAAAGGTGTTGAAAGTGATAAAATTTTTCCTGTGTGTTCGACATCTAGTTATAATATACTAGCAAGTCTAATAGAAATAAACGAATTGGAAGAACCTGTATCAATTAATACGTGCACTTGTATATTAGATAAAATCAAGTTACCTTCCATAACTTCATGAGATGGCTGATATTCCTCATGGGTCAAAGCATAAACTCGACCTTGTAACACCTGGGAAGCAGATGATGATCCCCCTGCTGATTGTCCCAACTTTGGGCAATTCCTCTTCATGTGTCCTGCTTCACCGCATCCATAGCATGTCAGTGGCCCTGTCTGTATGAGTCTTTGTGGGGCGGGTGGTCTCGGAATCTGTCTGGTTGGTCCCCTTGGCCTTGTTGGCCTCACTGGAGCCCCAACTGGTCCATAACTCGGTGGTGTAGAGTTCGGTACTGCGAATACGTGGGCACAGAGACACTTGGTCTCGAAAACATCGGCCTCTTGACCGGATCAGCCCTAAGAGGAAAAGAAGCCTGGGGTCTACTAGTCTGCCCCTCGAAGTCTGCAACTCCATATCCTTTCGCTCAACCCTCTGAGCTCGACTCACCGTGTCTCTATAGCTGGTAGTCTCAATCACTGACATCTTGGCCCTTAGGTAGGGTCGCAGTCCTCTGAAAAATCTATGGGCCTTCTGTAGATCGGTTGGAATGAGCTCGGGTGCATATCGTGACAATCTAGTAAACCTCAACTCGTAATATGTAACAGATAGATTGCCTTGCACCAATCCTGAAAATTCCTGATGCTTGATCTCTCGGGCCGTCTCAGATATGAATCGGTCTAGGAACATCCTCTCAAAGTCGTCCCACTCAAAAGATCCATCCCCCAAAACATTCCTCTCGGAACGCCACCAATGGCTGGCATTCCCGTCAAACTGAAATGCAGTCATCGGTACCCACTGGTCTCTCAGACACAACATGGTAATCAAAATCTCTCTAGTCCTCAAAACCCACTTCTCGACCACAATCGGGTCAGAAGAACCTCCAAACCTTGGTGGACGTAGTCGCTGGAAGTTTTGTAGCCACATCCCGGATCTATCTGTGCATGGGGTGGGGGAGTTCTTGCGGCCCTCAACGGTACAACCTGTGGCCGTGGCCCCTGAGGTGGCTCTAGGGTTGGAATAAGGTCGGCCTCTTGTGATGAAGCCTGGCGCTCCCTGAATTCAGTCATTTCTACGGCTAGTCTAGCCTGTGACTCTAGCATCTCCTCTCTAAACTTATTCTACGACTCAGCCATCTATCTCATAAATGACATTAGCTGTGCTATCGGATCGGGGGTCTGATCCAATGCATGTCCCGCCTCTACTGAACTTCGGTCTCTCCTTCGACCTCTGCCTCTATCTTGTCCGCTCATCTCGTTTCTGTTAATCAACAACAATGCATTTATTATCATAAGGCTAAGGTCATTCTTATGGAAGACTTAATCAGTATCTTAAGTAGGGATCTAGTAATGAATACCATTTTCATTACTAACAGAACGAACTTAGAATTCTATCTTATCCTTACTAGGCTCTATGGACTTTAGACACGGAACAGCTCGTAATCCCGATACGGAACTAATATTGAGCTCTGATACCACGTTGTCAAGCCCCAAAAACTCAACCCGAATCCGCATGATTCCCAAGTTGAATTCCGAGGCATGATATAAAACCCATGTCATGATAATCAATACATAAACTTGAACGACAAATAATATAACTATATGTCATACCTGATCATTGCTCAACAGAACAAACACGTATCCTCAAACATCAGAAACGCTTGACATATATACGTAAAACAGTAATGACATACTATAGTGTTCATAATTACATAACCAAAAACGATAGTTAAAGACTTAAACCTAACTCTAGTTTAAGACTTATTACTAGTAATACTCATGCTCCACTCCTGGAAGCTTGGACTGATCATCTATAAGGCCCTGGCACTGAGCCTCCTCGGAAGGATCGCCTAAACCAGGTGCGCCTAAAATTTGTGATGTCGTAGGCGTGAGTAACAGGGGAGTTACCCAATAGGGGAATCTTACAATTCTAAATAACAGCATCCTATATGCAGTTTAAACATTCTAAGAATTCATAAATCATGCATATTTGATATTCAACACAATTAAAAATAATTGAACTCCGATGTCATAAAACTTAGTAGGAAATTAAAACACTTAAAAATTTGAAGAAAATAATTGTTCATAATATAACATCAAATAATAGAGTACTATAATAGAGAGTTGAGGGTCACGACTGATATGAACATCTCAGTCAAAATACGATTATTCAAATACTTCACCATTGTGGAACCCTACCGTTAGTTCCTGATTCTATGGCCAGCCTCTGCCCCAATTTGGGTAATTATTTTTCGGCTCAGGTTAACCGTTGACCAAGGCCTTAAGAAACGGGCCAAATTAAATATGTCATTCTTTCTTGACTACTCTAGACTATTAATGAACATTAACTAGCCATCTTCATTTATGCCAATCTGGCGTGCATGTGATCCCGATATTCTCTATCAATCATACAACTATTTACATCTTGTTCTCTATTAAAGATAGAAAAGAAACTCCCGGATTCCTGTTGTGATGTTGTGTTCTTATGTATCCCATAATACATAAGAACTCAAACAACGCAACTATTATCCTAGAATAACACATCATTCCCGAAATGTCACAACATGTTATTCTTTATAGGTTTTCACAATCTCTTTTATAAATCACTAAAATACTACATATAAGTATTTATTTTCTTTTCAAAATGTAATGAAAATAAAACATACACGTGTTTTAAATACCCAGTGCACTCTTAAATGTACAGTCTCATCTCTCTTTTCTTTTTCTTTCTTTCGTGTCTTACACGACCCTTAGTCGAAGCATTTCACTCATTCGTGTCTTACACAGTCTATGACTAAAGCATCACTTCATCTTTTCTCTCCTTTTCGTGTCTTATACGGCATACGCCGAAGCATCTCATTAACTGGGTATTTTAAAAGCACGACATTCAATTGAGAACTCGTTATCATATTTTTTTAATAAATTACTTTTCTACCCAACTTTTAATTAGAAACATTTCTTGGAAATCCATCACTAAAATGATTAAAGTAAACTGTCCACCAGTTTAACTTATTCAAAAATCATATATGTTTATAAAAAAATTATGAACAAAATATATGTATTGTGTGTAAAAACAGCAACTTATATAGTTGATGTATTTTCTTTTTGACAAGTATAAAATACGTATAAAGTACTGATAAAATACGTATAAAGTAACAAATATTTTGAGTATGCAATTAAAGTAAACATAGTAATATATTATATAAAAATAGTAATTTTTATAGTTACTGTATTTTATATTTAATACGTATAAATACGTATAACATACGTATAAACACGTATAACGTACGTATAAAGCTACCATTTTTTTTTATATTCTATCTAGCAAACATAGTGTCAATTTAATACAAAAATAACAACTTTCATAGTTGCTGTATTTTATTTTTAGCATATATAATTACGTATAAAACATGTATAAATCAATTACAAACATGTAATAATTCTTTTTAAACAAAATAACAAATACTAGCATGCTTTAAAATTATAAAAACAATAATATAAATATGTATAAAGAATATGCATGTTGTTAAAAATTTACAAAACAACTTTAACTTTAAAATTTCTAAATCAAAATTATTTTAAAAACAAAACAAATTCAATTTTTACAACTATAAAATCAGCAATATATATATATATATATATATTCATATATTTTACTATAACTATTATAAATAGTTGTAAGGGCCTACTTTTTTCTTTATTTCTCTTTCTTTTCCTTTCCTTCTTTTCTTTCTCTTCTTTCTTTCCTCTTACTTTTCTCTTCTTTCTTTGTGTAAAATGAAACAATCAAACAAAAATTCAGCTAATATCTTATTTGATATTTTCAAAAAATATATCTAGATATTACAAAAATTCTAATTTTTTTAGAATTTCCTTAAAAATATCTTAGTCAATTTGACTTAGTCAAAGTTGTTTGACTAGTCAACAATAATTGACTTGACTTGACTTGAGTCAACCTTAGTTGACTTGGTCAACATTTTTTTTTTAAACATTACAAAAGTACATATTTTTATACATATACAGTTAATAATTCCCTCTTTTACGATTCTTAGCCAACATTACTGATAAACACTGGAGAGCAAACATATATCAAGAACATTAATAAGATGCTGGAGCTAATGAACATTAACACATACAAAACAAATAACTCTTTTAATTTCAGACATGATGCTTGGATTTACATCCTCTCATGAAGACACTTCGACAAAACCAATAAATAATTAGTGAATTATTTGCACACAAATACAAACCATGGAAAGGGTGGTCCACCAAAAAAATAACTTATCAGTGGTTTTTTTTTATATTTCAAATATTAAAATAGGAAAATTTTAAAGATGGTTCATAAGACATCTTCCAATTTACGAATGTAAAAGAAAGTGCATGCTCTAAAATCATTTTAGCAACCTCCTAGTATTTGCTTGCAGTGATAAGAGTATTGAAGGAACAAAGGAATCAACTCAAATCTAATTAGCTAGTCAAGGAAAGAAATCATTTTGAATTTGTAGTAGAAAATGTCTTTAAATATAATAATTATTTGGAATATTTCTACTAAAAAATTATTTTATGCAACCATGAAAGGCCCAAAACATACATTCTTCATTGAACTATGACAATAGCAGTGAGAAAATAAACAAAAAGAAAAAAAAAATCAAGCTCAATGGATGGGAGTTTAGGTTTCACAATGTTTGAAGAGAGGAAATGGTAAAAAAAACTGAATTTACATTGACTGGAGCCTCCTCTAGGCTCTGCCTATTTCGCTCATAGAGCATCTAGCTACCACCCAAAACAATGTCAGCATGTACCACCACTGGGGCAGCTCATTTGAATCTACAGAACATGTGAATAAGATGAGAAAGGATAACAATCAACAAAGCAATTTAAAAAGCAGATAAGTGATTCAAAAGCTTTGGAGGTAAATTGGTTAAGTCTTTGAAGTGTATGTACCCTAGAACTATCTTCAATTGTTTAAGAGATCAAACAAGGAAGATTGGTTCCTTTTCTCTCTCTAAAAAGTAATGGAGGAAAACCAGGATCCTACAAAGATATATAGATGCAAACGACCTAAAGAGTTCATGTTCAAAAACTACAATTACTGACCTTTCAATCTCAGATCCCATATCAATGGTCATACCCTTCAGCTCACCCAAAATGTTACTTAAATCATTAAGTGAATCGTCTTTTCCACCTTTTTTAAAAGAATCCCAGATAAATACATGTTATGAATTCAAATGTGTACACATACATCTATTCTCAATCAGTATAACTAATATGTACCTAAACTTGTTGGAGTGCAGTAGTGGGTTCAGAAGGAGATTGTCGAGGGTTTGAATGACCCCTGGGAGCGGGTGCCAAACCCAGCTTCTCCATTTTCTCCCTATGAATGAATCATCTACAAACCAATCCAACAAAGCTAAGAAATTAATAAAGTAGGCCAGGACCAATGATCATTCACTAGGTAATTTTGAATCATTACCTCTTGTAATAAGGAGCCCCTTTAATTTGACAACCCATCTTAGGCTTCCATGTTTTCAAAAACATACCCCCAAGACTTCTTAGAAGCTTCTCACCCTGATAACAAGACCAAAATGATATGGGAAGGTTTCTCCTTTGCGATTAAAAGTCCACTTAAGGAAATAAAATTATAGCATGAGAGAACAGAAAATTAACTTCTTTGCAAACTATGAGTGCTCTTCTAAACCCATTCACAAGGTTCCAATAAGAATCAGATTAAGTAGCATCTCATTAATGAGTACTATGTTAGCAACTAATCCAAAAAAAAAAAAAACAACGAAGAAACACATTTCACCTTTTCCATTACAAACATTAGGAAAAAAAATCACAAATATTAGTAGGTTTACTTATAAATCCCTTCCCCCCACCCTCAAAACGAAGACACCACCGATGATTTGTTCCAAAAAACTTTATTGTCAGATACAACTAGGGCTAGTCCCCTCCAATGCTTCAGTTAAACCAAAGTAACTTGATCAATTCTAGAATATTGAAAAATGCAAAACCACTGAATAGATGGTGGAGAGGAAAGAAGCAACAACAGAAATTGGTATTCTGAGAGAAAAGAGAACAAAGCAACCTTAATAATATTATGAACTTTCTACTCTAATAAGCTAATATTCTTTCTTTAGCAAACTGGGACTAGGTTAATTCGTTTATATCATACAAAGAAATATCTTAGTCAATGGGTATGCCAACACCCTCTTGAACTCATTCAATATCGAGTATCACCATAAAAAAAGAGATGATTTATTCCAGAACTCTTTGCTAAAACATAGTAAAATCGAACATGGATCACACAAACCATTTATAAGACTCATGTACGTAAATAAATCTGGACAACACCCTCCACCACCCATTCCCCTCATGAGTTCAATGGCGTATGTAACCTTACCTTGCTTACAATAGGCATGGATTATTGTGTTAAATGTTATCACACAGGTCGGATTCCCTTAACCATCATCTTCGTCAATTGTTGCAAACCCTCCTCAACCATACCATCATAACAAAGACCATAAATAATAGTATTATAAGTCACTAGATTCAGCTCAATCTCCTTTTTCTCCATCTCCTTCACAAGCCCAAAAGCTTCTGTGAAGTTGCCTTCCTTGTAGAGACCGTCCAATGGTTGAAACTCATTATACTATACCCTTAGTCTTTGAAAAAAGCACACACTAGCACTCCTACCCACCTGAAATCAAACACATTGTAAAAATAAACAAAAGAATGCATACTAATGCATTTTTTTACACTAATGTATTTTTTTCAGCAACTCACACTCATTGCCCCCTCCCACATGTTCGCAAAACAAAATACTCTGCTTCAACCATTCTCTATAATTTTTTTCATGACACCAGTTCATAAATTATAATGGATTTGTTTATTTATGCTTAGTTGATTTTAAACTAGCCACATATTAGTTTAACCTAGGCACACACTAATTGGATGATGGACTTGAAACTTTTCTAGACTATCATATCCCTTTACGTAAGTTTAACTACAGAGTTGCATTCCATAAATTTTGTTTTGTTCCAACTTATTTCAGATCCATTGGACTCAAAGGGGTGAAGCATTGAAGATGTTCTAGTTCTCAGTCTTAATATTTGTATCCACATTTTAACATTTTAATTCAATGAAAAATTCTCTTGTACTCTTGAGGAAATCAATGCTTGGGTGTTGATGTAACATTCTAAATAAAATTTTATCAAGGTTAATTACTTCAGGGTTCACAAGATTGGCTAAATTTGGAAGTTCTTGAACTAGATTTTGTTTGTTTGTATTGTAAGTCTAATTGTGAAAAAAGGAAATTTGGAAAAGAAAAAAAAAATGGAGCCTACTTTATATTTCAAGTTTTCAAAATAGCAATTGTATTAAAAAAATTAATTACAAGCAAACAAGATCAATATTAGAGATGCCTTCATACATTCAATAAATCAAATCGTATAAAGACAAGAGCTTATGTCAAGTGCTAATTATGTATATGCACATACTTGACAATAGAAAACAATCATTAGCTAAGTAGGGATTAGAGGCATTGATATTTATATGAGAAATGAGCACCTAAGAGATCATACACACGTGAAAACAATCATGCATGGACAACCAGCCACACGTGCTAGTTATTCCATACCCGGCACAAGGCCATGCATGCCTCTCACGAAGCTCTCATGTTTGTTCAACATAAAGAGGGATCAAGTTCACACTAGTGAATATAGTGTACATCCATGGTAGGGTCATGGCAGCATTATAACATCTACTTAAAGCAGCACCCAAAGAAAAAATGATGGATCAATTTTAGTGTCTATTAAGAAAATAATTACTAATATTTAAGACTATTAACTCTCAAACAGTAAACGTACTGAGGAAGGAATACAAACAAAATAATTATTGTAGAATTATTATTAATTTTATAGTAGATTCTAACATTACCTCATTGAAAAGTGGAATTTTTGTTTTCAAATCCCATTGATAATTTCAAGATTTTTTGTATTATTTAAGTTAAATTATTATACAACATAACCTAATCTCCCAAACTCATAACAAAAGCCATATCCCAAAAAGCTTGACGTTGGCTGACCAACAATTAAATATTTAAACCATACAATTGGGAGAAGAAAAAAGTATTAAAAATAGAAATCCTATAAGTTTCTAAGAAAGAGTTGCTCACTGATTTCTCTGATCTTGAATAAAAGATTACATAGAAATATATAGAGGAGTTGGCTGCAATAGGCAAGCACTAAGATTAGGAACTAATCAAGCTAACAGAGGAAAGAATCCGCCACTAATCTAGGAAATAAAATAACTGTGAAATCTAGTAATATACAGGCAAAATCTCCTTATTAAGATATTCCTAAAATATTATATATAATCCCTACAAGTCCTAACCTACTTTGACTGAGAATTCCATACTCCCCCTCAAGTTGGGTTGTAAATGTTGTACATGCCTAGCTTGTGACTCAGTTCTTCAAAGTTAGGTCTTGGAAGCGCTTTAGTAAGTATGTTTGCAGTTTGTGACCTTGTAGGAGTGTAACCAACTACACCATTGCATTCTCAATTTTCTCTGAGATAAAGTGCCGATCTATCTCAATGTGTTTCATCCTATCATGATGCATAGGATTATTTGCAATGCTTATGGCAGCTTGGTTATTGCAGAACGTCTTGATGGACTTCTCAACTACTACTCACAGCTCACTAAGTAGTCTTTGCATCCACATTCCTTCACAAATACCAAGAGTTAAAGCTCTAAATCTAGCCCTTGTGCTGCTTCTTGATACTACGGACTGTTTCTTACTTCTCCATGTCAAGAGATTTCCCCAAACGTAAGAACAATACCCTGATGTCGATCTCCTATCTGACACATCTCCTGCCCAATCTGCATCTGAGAAGACTTCAACATCTCTCTTGTCATTCTTCTTGTATAACAAACCTCTTCCTAGAGTCATCTTAAGATACCTCAAGATCTTATTAACTGCTTCCATGTGTTCTTCTATTGGGATGTTCATAAACTGACTTACAACACTAACAGAGAAGCCAATATTAGGTCGAGTATGTGAGAGGTAGATAAATCGGCCGACTAGTCTCTGATATCTCCCCCTACCTACTAGTACACTTTCCTTCTTAATTCTTATCTTCTTGGTAGAATCCATTAGAGTGTCTGCAGGTTTACATCCAAGCATACCTGTCTCGATAAGCAAATCCAGAATATATTTACATTGGGAGACAATTATACCTTTCTTCAATTATGCCACCTCCATGCCAAGAAAGCATCTGAGGTTTTCGAGGTCATCGATTTCAAATTCCTTAGCTAAAAGCATCTTCAATTTCAGGAGTTCTTCCTTATAGTCACCTATTAGGATGATGTCATCGACATATACAATCAACACTGCTATTTTCCTTTCTGGAGAAAATTTCACAAATAGTGTATGATCTACCTGACATTAAGTGTACCCATGCCTAATCACTGACTTTGCAAACCTATTAAACCATGCTCATGGAGATTGTTTGAGTCCGTACAGAGATTTTTTAAGTTTGCACACCTTATTATTGTTGAAGGAAGTTTCCAATCCCGGAGGTATCTCCATATACACTTCTTCATCCAAATCTCCATTCAGGAATGCATCCTTGACATCCAGTTGATGCAAGGGCCAATCTTGGTTTGCTGCAAGGGAGAGGAGAACTCTAATAGTGTTGAGTTTGGCCATTGGAGTAAATGTTTCTTGGTAATCTATTCCATAAGATTGTGTAAGGGCCTTAGGAACAAGACGGACTTTAAATCTCTCAATACTTCTATCGGCCTTATGTTTGATTGTAAAGATCCACTTACAACCAACTGGTTTCTTCCCAAGGGGAAGTTCTAAGATTACCCATTTGTCATTTTTCTCCAAAGCTCAAATTTCTTCTCTGACTGCTTTTCTCCACCTTGGGTTTTTGAGAGCTTCTTAAATAGAGTTAGGGACCTGTACGTGATCAAGAGTAGAAAAAAATGTCTAATCGAAAGGTGTCAAGCTGTCATATGAAATAAATCTGCAAATATAATGATTCGTGCATATTCTAACACCCTTTCTCAGAGCAATTGGAATATCCGAATCATTAATAGTAGGAGCAACAATCTCAAGATCAGCAGTACCCTTATCTTAGTGAATTTCAATTGGTTTTGGATCCGATTTAGATTCTTAGTCATATGTGAGAGGTGTTGTGTGCTATATCTCCCTCTCAGACTTCTTCTTCTTCCTAGCATAGACATGAAGCTCATCATTTACAATATGTGGTGATGGAAGATGACTCTCAGATTGGTGGACTGGTGACTTAGGTGGCACATTGATTTCAGGATTTGGAAGATGGTTGATTTCTGGATAAGTGACTAAAATTGGTTGTGGTGACTATGAGGAGTCCTCGGGCTAAAGAGTATGGTCTAAATTGGTTTCAATACCATGAATAGTGTCCCAAAATTGATATTTCCTCATGTTCTCCCCCCTGAATATCACATTTGGGTTAGTAGGATTGATGTTCAAAGAATGTCACATCCATTGAGTTATACACATTTCTAGTTATAAGAGAGTAGCACTTATAACCCTTTTGATTTGGGGAGTATCTGAGAAAGATATATTTAATGGATTTAGGGTCTAATTTGCTACGATGTTGTTGATGTGTGAACAAAGACTGAGCACCCAAATATTATAGGAGGAAGTGAGGAGATGATTTTGGTATGTGGGAAGGAGTAAAGGAGAACTTGACAAAGAGTTTGGAACTTTAGAACTCTGGAGGGCATTCTATTGATAAGGTATGCAGTTGTACAGACTGCTTCTCCCCAAAATTGTTTTGGAACGTGAGTGGAGAACATAAAAGACCATGCTACTTCTAACAAATGTTTATTTTTTCTCTCTGCAACCTATTTTATTGGGGAGTGTCAATACGGGAACTCAAGTGAATTATGCCTTGGGATGAACTCAATGAGTTCCACAAGTAATCATGAAACAAGTCTTTCCATTGAACTATGCCCTAAACGATAATCCGATTCAGATTCTTGGTCATATGTGAGAGGTGTATGTGCTCTATCTCCCTTCTAGACTTCTTCTTATTCCTAACATAGACATAGAGTTTTAGATTTAGGTCCTTTGTAACCCTGATTGAACTGGTTCCTACAACTTTGGATAGAGATCCATCAGCTATTCAGACTATGTGATTCTCATGGCATAGGCTGTATTCATGAAATATTGTTGCATCTCCCGTCATGTGGTTTGATACTCTAGAGTCAATGATCCACGATTTTGAATGCCTTTTATTAACTATAAAGGCATTGGAAAAATTACCTTTTTGTGCTAACATGCTTGTTCCAAGGATAGAACCGCTTGACTAGGATATTGAACTCTAGCTAAAGAGTTTTTAGTAGGACTTCAAGTTGTTCTTTGGTGAAAGAGCGTGTCTCGATAAGTGCTGGATTTTCATTTGTGGTGGTAGCAACATTGTTTCGACTTTAGCTGTCATTTGCTGATCGTGATGGCTTCTTGTTTACAGGTTTTCCATGAATTTTCCAGTAATTTTCTCTGAGATATCCAGGTTTGCGGTAGTGGTTACACCAAGGTCTCCCTTTTTCTGTCAATTGTCATTATTGTTATTCGGTTGGGTTCCACAGATTGCAAGGACAGATCCTTCGAGTGTGGGAGCAGAATTTTGAGATCTCATCATCACCTTCTTCCTACTTTCCTTACGACAAACTTCTGAGAATGCCTCTCTAATACTCAATAGAGACTTTGTACCCATTATTCTGCCTCTAACTTCGTCCAGGTTTCTGTTAAGGCCGAGAAGAAATTTGAAGGTCCGTTTTTTCTCCATAATTTTTCTGTATAGAACTGTGTCTTCCAAGCACTCCATGTGTGGACTTCAAACATATCTAAATGTTGCCAGTAGCAACTAAGAGTATTAAAATATTGAGTAACCATGAGATCCCCTTAGCGCAGATCATGCTATATGGCTTCAATTTCGAACAATTCTAAAGTATTTTTAGAACTTGAATACGTCTCTCTTGCAACATCCCAGATTTTCTTGGTTGTTCTGTACATAAAGAAATTCTCTCATATATCATTGTTCATCGAATTAATCAACCATGACATCACCATATGACTATTTGTTTTCCATACCTTGAATTTAGGGTCAGTCTTCTCCGGTACGATGATTTCACTGGTGAGATAATCATCTTTTCATTTCCCGCAAATAAACATAATCATGGACTGGGACCACTGGAAAAAATTTTGTCCGTTGAGTTTGTGACTTGTGATAAAAGAGAAGAGTGTTCTATTCCTCCATGATTACTTGCAACAAGTGTTGTTTCTGGATTGGAGGTCACTTACAATGTGGAGCGTTGTCTCTCAGTCGCCATGCCGTATTTGGTCATGTGGGAGAATTAAGTTTTCACATCCTAGCTTTGATACCCTGTAAGTTTTTGAGAAAAAGTTGATCATTGATTTCTCTTATTTTGAATGAAAGATTACATAGAAATATATAGAGGAGTTGGCTGCAATAGGCAAGCCCTAAGATTAGGAACTAATCAAGCTACCAGAAGATATAATCCTCCACTAATCTAGGAAATAAAATAACTGTGAGATCTGGTAATATACAGCCAGAATCTCCTTATTAAGATATTCTTAAAATATTAGATATAATCCCTAAATGTCCTAACTAACTTTGACTGAGAATCCCACAAATCCTCATCAACATAACCTAATCTCCCAACAACAAAGAACTAGCTCTCTACTAATTTGTCAGTTTTATCAAAAGGTTCAAGTCTAAAAAATCTCTAAAGTCAACAAATCCACAATTGTTTCATACCAACAAAATTGGGGAAGATTTCAAAGAAATTGACAAAAATAAATTATTTCACAACAAAAAATCTTAAATTTAAAATATGCAACTGGAAATTCAAAACAAAGAAAAAATACATGAAATTCTAAGCAAAAGAATAGTTGATAGTCTTTTCTCTTTATGTTTCCTCTTGTCAAGTTAGTAGTCTTGAATCCATTAATGTTGAAACATCAAATGGAGTTAAAATCGAATCAGATTTAGAAATAAGGTTAAAAAATTAAAAAAATAACTAAAAGATCAGCAAAGAAAGATTAAACCTCAAATCTAAAGAGTAAATGATATGCTACAAGTCCAATAATCTACCATGTGTTGATCTTTTGTGACTACCCACCGATAAATAAAAAAAAAAAAAAAAGATACTCAAATGATTCTCTTTCAACAAATCGATCAACAACCAAATGGATCTACAAGTGAGAAAACTTTTGAGCTGAAATCATACATTGAAGAGTGAGTAAAATCCTAGTAGAAACTTGACTTCCAATCTATGAGAGATCGAAATCCTAGAGAGTCGAAATCCATTGCGTCTTAGAGAGATCAAAACCCTTGAGGTGAAATCCAATTGCGTCAAAGAGAGAGAATTGATGCGAGAGAGAAGTATAAAACCTTATAAAGTAGATGAATTGGGGAGAGAAGGTAAATCGTGGGTTTTAGGCGCAAATATGACTGATGATCAGTCCAAATGACATATCAAAGCGACGATCCCGATTTGTGGTTAATATTTACACTTAAAGCTGACTAAAAATGCATCGTTTTTACTGTAATGACTAACGGAATCATGGTTTTTAAACTCGGTATTGCGTCGCGTCTCGTTCAACTCCAATACCGAGTCATCTCGGACGAGTTTTCTGATATGTTTGAGATGTCTCGTGAGATAACTCAAAAAATTACACTGTAAAACGTAAAACTCGATCAAAAAATGAATTTGTGAGTTGGTCTCGTTCAACTCTGATATCGAGTTAACTCAGGCGATACGTCTCGGTTTCGGACGAGTTTAAAAACCATGGATGGAATATGTTGCTGAAAAACAACTGCTTATAGCCATCGTTTTCCGCAAAATGAGGTCGTAATTTGTCTATTATGACGTAGTGTTCTAACACTAAAAAAAATTCAAATACTAAAATTGCCCCTTGTTTGAGTTTGATCCCAATCTGGGTACAATTTTGTGTTTTAGCAATACACCCTTAACAGAATACAGTTTATTTGATTAGCAATGATTTTTCAACATCGCTATAGAATTATCCGTGGCACTCTTTGGGTGTTCTTAATGTTGATTTTCTTGAAAATCTTCTCAATGACTCTAGAGTTGGGTCGCGAAGGTTTCAGCCATCATCAAAAATGAAAAATATAGGCTACTGGTGGGAACAAATAGAATTATGTGTGACATCTATCAACTCCTTCTTCAAGTCCTCATTCATAGGGGCTTTTCGGACAGAGTTGTATAGAAGGGAAGATCTGATGGCACCTTCTCAGTGAGTTCAGCAGTGAAGTACTCTCTAACTCACTCTCAATCTCCTGGTTGGGTATTGAGTTCATATCATGTGGGGTACGAAAAAAATTCCTAAGCAAAGCTTCATTGTGTGGTTAGCGATCAACGGTAGACTCAAGACTTTTATAAAATTCAAGGAATTGAGCCTTATTAATGATGCCAATTGTAGCCTTTGCAGATTGCACCTTCTCAGTGAGTTTTATGGAAGGGAAGATCTGATAGCACCTGTTAATTCCATATTTTGTCAATTACAAGATATATGTTGAGTGTCGGATCGATTTACCATTAAAGACTAATGAAGACTCCGGTAAAACTGCTCAACTGCACATACCTCAACAAAAACCTCCAATGTATGTATTCAAAGCCCAAAAGATAATAAGACCACCCAAGGCCTTTTCCCAACATTTAGATGAGTGATAGGTCGATCCATAGTGATTAGGAAAACTCGTTCTTCGACTCGTTCTCTCATCAAAATTTTTGTGAATCGAAAATGGTCATAGAGGAGACATTAGAGATTTAACCACCCTAAACCCATTTTCTATCCTTGGTACTTTATAGGTAGCATGATATAGGTAATATCTAACACACCTTCGAATTGTTTTGGCACCGGCCTGAAAGCTCGATTTAACCCAAAAAGGTAAAAAGGGTATTTCGGGATTCGAAAATGCACAGAGGGGACATTAGAGATTTGACCATCCTAAATTCATTTTCTATATTTAGTATTTTATAGGTGACATTATATAGGTAATGTCTAACACACCTTTAAACCATTTCGACACCGACCTTCCCTTGATTTGACCCAAAAAGGTAAAAAGGGTATTTTGGTTATTTCACACATTCACTCCATGATCCAATTTGGGGGTGTTCTACATAGTAATATCTATCATATCTCCGAACGGCATGCGAAAAGGAGTTACTGTTTGAAAGATATGGCCAAAATACCCTCATAATGGTATTTCTATAATTTTCACGGTAGCACTGTTCATCAAGCACGGTGAAACTGGCAACAATTGCTATTTGGGCACAGTAGGACACCTTTGGAGCACGATTCCACCGTAAGAGTCGTTGGAGTTTCAAATATGATTTTAAAAATGCATGTTTGGTTCATTTCTCACTTGGATTTGATCCCTAGAGAGTTTGTGCTCTTCCCTCTCCCATCTAGAGAGTTTTCTCTATACTTTGGAAGGTCCAAACCTTAGTTGAAACTCAATTCAACCTATGCCCTTCTTTTGAATCAAACCCTAAAGAAGATTGTCTCTCCTTTCTCCACACTTTGAGAGTCTTTTCTATTCTAATGAGAGTCTAACTTAAGTGAACCCTTTCAACCTTCTTAGACTTCTCACTTGATTCCTCTCCAATCATCAAACCTCACATTGTACATACTTTGGTACATTCATAGAGCAAGAAGCAAAAGAAGATAATGATAGGAGTAATTACAAGGAGCCGACAAACTTGAGAGCTTGATTGGAAGATCCAACCGTTGAGACGTACTTGTGAGCTCAAAGACTCAAAGAACTCAAGATCTCCATTGGCGAACCTTATAGTGTTGAGTGGGCCTTTGATTTTGTTTTTAGTTTAAAAAACATATGTATGTGGGTACTTGGTTTAGCCCTCAAAAACCAAGCTCTTGTTAGAATAAAGGATTCTTGACAAGAGTAGAGGTTCGTGAGTTTTCGAGGAACAAAACTCACAATTTTGAGATTATGCGTTACCTCGATCTTAAGGTTTTAGAATTTAGCCTATGTATAAATTTTCTATGGAAAAAGTTCGAGGTGAACCATAAACCTCTTTGATAGTAAACACCAAGTTTCTAAGTAGGAGCCTTGGGAGTGGATGTAGGCACTTTACCAAACCACTATAAAATGCTTATCTCGTGTTTGTGAAAATACCTCTATCAATTTATACTTAGATGAATGAACACTATGCGATGTATGTCATGCCATTAATGTTTAGATTCTAAGTAAACTTCAATTGCATTGCAAATTAGAGATTAGCCGTGAAAATGGATGTAAGCATATTGCCGATCTATTAGATGTCTTATGTCTCGTGCATGTTTTTATAATTCCGTAATTTACTCTTGAATGTTTTGAATGTCATGAGATGCCATGAATGTCGAATAGGTAAATCGTATTTGAATATGCCATTGAATGACATGGTTAAATGAATATTTAAATTCTGTGTATTTTCATTAAATGCAAATTAGATACATGAGTGCAAAGTCGAAGCTAGGTGAATGAATTAGAATATGTAGTCAAATTATCAATCTAAGATAAAATTGGATAAATCGAAAGAAATTTTAATTATCCTATTTACTCCCCTCTAGGACTAGATATGGTATGAAACACGAATTTTCAACACCTTCTCAGTGAGTTTAGCGGTCAGGTATGTTAGTCAAAATACGATCCTAATTAAACGGAACTAAAATTAAATAAGGATCTAAAATGAAAAAGCCCAAGAAACTAACTTCCTGCAATTGATGCACAAACACTCCCCTTCACTGTTTCAGTTTTTCTTTGGCACTTCCAAACTCTACTCACTATATTTAGATTGTGTATTATAATGAAAATCGGATGAGTGAGATTGGGGACCAAAATGAAGTCATTTACACCCGAGGCTCTCCATCAAAGCTTCAATACACGTTATTGTCGTGCAACATTCTGAGATGGTCGTTGGTGACGTCCTTCAACCAAAAGAAGATGTCGAGACAAGCTACCAAGTCATGGACTACAATCTAGCCACTCCGAGAGTATAAGAAATCGACCAAGCAAGATAGTTACTCAAAGCACATGCGCGTGCATGGCTAAAACTAACATTCTCCCACTTGGCCCATAATTTTTTACCTAATGTCTCATCTTAAATCCAATGATAACACCTATTAAGTAACAAATACATTAATCATGACGACAAGTCCTCTAAATAACGAGTATTATCTTTCATGTATTTGAGAGCACCCTCTATTCGCGGGGTGTGTGGATCCTCTTTTGACATTTGAGGTTTGGGAGTCGCCACCTAATTATTGTGATCTAGGAACCGAATACTGACTCTAAAAGGGAAAATATTACTAATCTACGAAAGAAAAAACGGGCCCGGGGATCACATTACGAAGTTAGAAGGTGTTAGGCATCAACCCCAGCCGGTAAACGTCGGTCTCTACTAATTCCCAAATAAACTACATTGCTAGAAGACCTAAGTAATAAAAAATAATGAGAAATAGATACCTTTCTGAAGACAACGGTCATGTTCCCTCAGATTTGATAGAGTAACTCCTTGTATAGTACTCCTCACTTCGTTCTGTCTCCGGATTTGATTTCTAAACTCCGAGGCAAGGTATCTCTTTCTTAGATCTGGATTCTTCGGATTTGTTTATGAATTTCTAGGTGTTTTTGAAGGACTTCTAAGTGTTTTTTGAACTAAAGTTGAGGTATGGGTGTTAGGTAAGGAGTTATGACTTCAAAATTAGGGTTTATAGGAGGCTAGGGAAGCTTTTTGACTTACTTCTCTTAGGGTTTATTATTTGATACGAAAATAGGGTGTGGATGCTCCTATTTATAAACTTTTTTAAGTCCCTTTTAGATAGAGTTAAGGTTTAATTATAATCCTTTTAGAGAGAGTTATTATTTAATTATAATTCTTTTAGACAGAGTTATTCTTTAGTTAGAATTCTATTAAATAGAGTTATTATTTAGTTAGGATTGTTTTAAATAGAATTATTATTTAATTAGAACTCTATTAGGATTTTGACTTTTAGTCTTATTTGATTGACTTTAAGATTTTGACTTTAGTCTTACTTGGTTGACTTTAATATCTTGACTTTAGTCTTACTTGAGTGACTTTAGGATCTTGAATTTAGTCTTACTTGATTGACTTTAAGATTGACTTTAGTCTTACTTGATTGACTTTAATTTTTTGGAGAATCTCCTTTATTATATCTTTAATTCTTTGGGCCCCCAGATGGAAGGGTCCTTTAATAAATATATCTGGGCAACCATCAACAATTTTGCCTGAGAGCCTAATTGATCGATTTTTTTGATTCAAAATTTTAAATTAATTTTATTAATATTTCGCTTTATATTATTTAACTTTTTTATTGAAAAATTACCGTTTTACCCTTAGAGATGACTTTTTGCGTTTTAAGTCAGTTTTCAATGTTCAAGGATGTTTTAGAATCGATTTTTCGTAAGGAATTCAATGGGAATATTGGTTTTTATCATTTATGAAAATTTTTGTACGAAATGGTCATGAACTTTATGAGGGGCATTTTCGTAATTTTATTGAATTTTGTGAAAATTGGTAAAATGATTTATTTGATTTCGATTTGTTATTTTATGTGTTTGAATGAGTTTTCCTAAGCGTAACGTAGGCTCTAGGGATGTTTTTAAGATTAGGGGTATTTTAATAATTTAGTCATTTTTTAGTGATTTTTATCGTGAAACTTCTTTTTATTTGAAAAATGATGATTTATAAGCTTTTGAGGTTATATTTTCTTAACGTAGCGTAGTTTCTATAGTTTGTCAGTTCGAGATACCTCATCTGGATTTCTGAAATATATCTGGTAACAAAATAAAGCATTGGAATAAACATCCATCATTGGGAACAGTTGCGTCAGGTTGACGAGTTGATTAATCAGGTGAGTGAAAAAATGGGTGTCTACAGATGCCCCTCTTTGAAAGGTTGAAGCAAACTAGATATCAAATCTATTTTGGTAGATAGTATGATATCTGAATGCCAAAGCTAGTTACAGTTCATTTTACAACCTGATTTAGCAATTCGTCGGAGCGTTCGGATCCTTGAAGGTAAAACTCTCCCTGAACAAGTTTGTCAAGTTTTCACTAACGATGTCAGATCCTCGAATTTTAGAAAATTCTCCTTGACTAATGCAAAAGTGCATGTGTATGCAATGGTGTGATGCTTACTAAGTAAAAATGTGTCAGGTCCTAGAGATCTTCTCTCATTGACAAAAATGATTCAAAATTGAAATGTGCTTATGCAATGAAAGGAATCATGGCAAAGTTGAATAATGAGGTAATTGGAGTCATAACATTGTAGGAACTTTGTTAAATCCTATTTGAAATCCTTTTTTAGAGTTCGAAAAGTTTGAGTCTCGTTTATCGGACTCGAGCCTATTGTAGTCACGCTCCTCGGGCTAAAGAACTTAAACAATCCTGTTAATTTAATGTAATTCAAACAAAGTTGGAGTCTCGTTTCTCGAACTCTGGCTAAGGTTTACAGGAACTTAAACAATCTTATTAAAATTGGAGTCTCGTTCATCGGACTTGAACTAAGGTTTATAGGCACTTCAAAAAACCTATTAATTCTATGATTCAAAAAGTTGGAATCTCGTTTCTCGGACTCGAACCTAGGTTTGTAAGCACTTCAAAAGCCTACTCATTCTATGATTCAAAAAGTTGGAGTCTCGTTTCTCAGACTCGAACTTAGGTTTATAGGCACTTCAAAAAGCCTACTCATTCTATAATTCAAAGAGTTGGAGTCTCATTTCTCATACTCGAACTTAGGTTTGTAGGCACTTCAAAAAGCCTACTCATTCTATGATTCAAAAAGTTGGAGTCTCGTTTCTCAGACTCAAACATAGGTTTGTAGGCACTTCAAAAAGCCTACTCATTCTATGATTCAAAAAGTTAGAGTTTCGTTTCTCGGACTCGAACTTAGGTTTGTAGGCACTTCAAAAAGCCTACTAATTCTATGATTCGAAAAGTTGGAGTCTCATTTCTCGGACTCGAACTTACTAAGCCACGTTTCTCGGGCTTAGATTTATAGGAACTTAAACAATCCTATTAATTCATTCTATAATTCAAAATCGAGTTCAAAATTTGAAAGATCGAGTCTTTATTGGCTTATCATGCATCTAGATTCATAATTATCATTGGAATTCATCAGACTTTTAAGTAAGATTTTTATTTTTATCATGTGATTAAGAACAAAACTTTGGAATTAAATAACTTTCAAAAATGCTCCTAGTTTCAAGGTTGGCTTTAACTAGAACTTGACTATGAGATTGATGGAGTGGATTACGCTTGAAAAATATGAACTCTGATGTATAACAGATTGAAGAACTAACATTCCCTTAAATTTAAAACTCTTAAGATTATCATATGGGCAATAAGGGATTGATCATTTTCTTTCAAATTTCTTTTGAAAAATGCTTGAGCTAGACTTAAAAAATCTTGATAAATACTAAAATAGAAGATATTTCTCTTCAAAGTGGTTGATGATTCTATATCTTCCACTAGGGAACACCTGAACAAGTAAACATATTCTTGAAGATCTTACAATGTTCAAGATGACTTCTGATTTTTTCGACGAATGTTGTGGCTTGAATGGTTCTACATTTCTTAGTTTCTGCATAAGCTTCCTTCTGAATTTTTCTTCTTGATGGGACCTTTCCTCCCATTTGATGATGTCCTAATTTTTGTTTAGGTTGCCTTTCCAAATTTTCAACCTAGCGGATTTTTCTTTTCTTTTTCTAAAAATACCTTGATTTTTGCCTAAGTCGTCTTTCCAGGTTTTCAACTTAGCAAACTTTCTTTTTTATTGTTATGCCCTAACTTTTGCCTAAGTCTCATTTTTGGATTTTCAACTTAGCGGGCTTCTATTTTTTCTCGATGATATTAAATATTAAACTCGACAACTTCTTGGTTCCCTACACCTTAACCGAGTCAATTAGCATTCAGGAGGACTTAATAGGTGGACTTAGGTCGACCTTCCAAAATACACTTAGTTTGATATTTTTTTTTTTGTAGATTCTTCTGATTCTTTCTCTTCTGTCAAATTTTTTTTACTCTTTTTTTTAACGTACCTAGTTTGGCATTACTTCCCTTTTTTTTCAATTATATTGATTGTCTTTTTCAAATGCCCTTAGTTTCGCATTCTTTTCTTTCGAACCTTTCCATATGGGATTTTTCTTTTAGATGACCCTTCTATTAAAAGAATACATTTTTTTGCGTGATCGGGCCTGAAATAACTTCTCGGGTTGCCTACGTACCCTAAATATTTCTTTTTTTTTTCTTTTGGGATTAGGTCAAAACATAGCTCATACTAGACTTCCCTCCCAAGGTTGGTCAGTGTGGTTTAGAAGGAAGAGGCTATTGATTTTTTTAAAAGCTACGAGGGGTTAAAGAAAGTTATCTTTTTATTGGTTAGACAGGAAAATGGTTCGGCCAAAGAAGGCCTCCTTTGGTGAATGTTGCTTGACTTGGTCGAAGTTTTAGGAATTCGATATTTGGATTGCTTTGTCGAGTAAGGTCTTCTTTTAAGAAAGAATAACTTCAGTTTTCTTCTGAGAATGAGTAATCTTCAGTCTTCTTCTATGAAATTGAGTATGATTGCGTTATTTGTATTTGACATTGACTCGTTCAATTATTTCTAAACTTCGAAAGAAATCTTATATTCTTTTGCTAATGATAATTCTTTTCTCTGAGTAAAAAAACATGATCGATCCCTTCTTGTGGGTCTTGGCACATTTGTGATGGTTTCAAATACATTATTCTTGATCGATATTATTGATTTTGAAGTTTACTATCGACTTTATGTCTTGATCTATGTTTTTGTGTGATCCATCCATATATCCTTATGAGACCATGCAAGAACATTGTTAAAATTTTCAAGTTTACTATTCTCTCATGTTCTCCTGAGGATAACGTATCACCAATTTGCACTTCTCGGGTGTATTCTTTAATTCTAATACTTATCAAATTTGGTTAGTGAGCTTTAAGTCATTTCTCATGTTAGATTTTATTTTCACATCATTATTGCACACATGATAATCAAAAGCTTTTTTATTTATTAGAATTAAAAAGAACATAAAGTGATAACCTTACTAAAGCCAAAAAATAAAGATGACTAACTGAACTCAAAGACTGACGCAACTGAAGCTAAAAAAAAATTAAGAAGACTTAAAAAGACGACATCATTCTAAATTGAGGGATACAATTCTAGGGTCTATGCCACTTCGATTATCTCCGATGGATAACTTGAACTTGCTTGCTTTTACTATCTCTTCATATTTCGATTCAAGCCTGTCATATGCAGGACAACCCGTTACTTCAATAATTTCTCTGTTCTTTAGTTCTATCACTGCATTAGGGTAGTTGAACTCATTCTGGCATGGAACGAATGCATTGTTAAGACCAATTGGGTGAATGAAGAAAATTGGATCAACTGATTCGGGTTTGGATATGGATATTAGGTTTAGAATATGAGGGGGTTGATTTAGAAAAGTAGGCAAAGGGTTAGTCTTAACATTGGGAGTAGTAGAAGTGGGTATGGTGACTTTTCCTTGCTCAATAAAGTCTTGGATAGCATGTCGGAGAGTAATACACCTGTCAAGAACATGACCAGGCATCTGATGGAATTCACAGAATTTCCCATTATCCAGGTTTGGGGGAAGAGGATTAGGCAAAGGCTTAGGTTGTAAAGGTGTCAACAATCCCCTTTTCATCAATTTTTGATAAGCAACACTAAGGGACATTCTAAGATTGGCAAATTGTCTCCTAGGCTTAGCTTGTGAAGGCTGAGTAGCTTGAGGAGATAGTGCGAAGGAGGTGTTGGCCACTTGTAAGGAATTGACATTAGGTTTGAAATGTTTGGGTTTTGACTCAGACGGGTTATCAAAAAGTCTCGAAGAGTAGGAATCCTCAACTTGATTTCCAACCTCAATGAGGGATTGAAAAGTAGGAAAGTACTGAGGCATCAAGTACTTGGCATAATTTGGAGTGAGATTTCTGAGGATAATCTTGACTTGTTCATTCTTTTGAGGTCGGTCTCATAATTAAGCGGCTTTAGTTCTCCATCGAGTAATGAACTTAGTGAAAGTTTCCCCGGATTTTTGTTTAGTAATTTCTAGGTCTCTTCTTGTGAGTTCAATATCCGTGTTGAATGAATACCGACCAATAAACTCTTTCATCAATTCATGCCATGTTCTCACCCGAGATGAGTCTAATGACATTAACCAACGTAGGGCAGGACCTGTAAGGGTTCTTCGAAAAAGTTGAGCCATCTATTCTTCACTCAGACCCTGAGATTGCATTATGCCAACATATACTTTTAAGTGAGTCCTAGGGCATCTAATACCGTCAAACTTCTCCATATCTAGCATTGTGAATTTCTCTGATAGATGAACAGTAGGAAACAAGGTCAGTGTCCCTAATCCAAGAGTAAGATTGTCGGGGTCTTTAATATTCTTCAAAGCAGTTTCAACCTGAGTTATTCGATAAGCTAAGATAGGGTCGACAGGTAATTGATCATCTTCTTGGTTTTCGACAAGGTCAAACACATCCTGAGGTTCTATAGCTTTATCTTTTTCCTTTTCAATTTTCAGGGATTCAATTTATTTTTGGACTGAAGCAATAATCTGTGCTTAAAAAAATTCTAAAATCTGACGGAGCGCAGCTTCATCCATGATACTCGTTTCTTTTGGTGGCAAAGACTGACTACTTGACAATGGTACTCTAGAAAGATGACTTTTTTCACAGACCTAGAGTGGTACAGATGGAGGTTTAGAACGTTTGGAACCTATTATCACCTGATTTGGAGTAAACCAAGGTTAACCATTAACTCTAAAGGTTTAACTCTTAACTACATGATTAAAGTTCTGATATAAAATAACCTAAGTCTGGTGGGAAATATTGAATCCAAATGCACTATAAGTCTTTGGTGACCAAGAAAGTGAGAAAGGTTAGACGCGGGTCTACCCCTGACTGGGATTGAACATTTGATTAAACAAATTAATTTGGTCTTAAGATCGAATCTTTCTATATAAAGTGGTCTGGATCTTTAAAAGTGAAACTAATTAGTCCAACTGATTTGGTATTAATCAATTTGATCCATTTGTCAATTGGGCCAACTGGTTTAATTGGTTCAAATTGATTAGTACATTTCACCGATTGGGTCGGACCGATATAGTGGGTTTAGTTTGAATGGTCTAGATCGGTCCGCCCACTTACTTGTTAATTGGATTGATTATAGCAACCCGGGAACGCCCACGATAAGTTCGAGTCGTGGCCTATAGGAAGGCTTATAAACTCTAGGTTTACTATGTACAATGCAATTTATCTGACCACTCTTACCCAAATGCACCTATATACTTCTCGAGCGTACTCAATCACATGGTACATGGTGACTTGGTTTGATATACCATATATGTGATAATCTAAAATTTCAAGTCACTTCTCTGAATCCAAAAGTAACCAGTTTAATCCCTAGATCAGAGGTGGCGCGCGATTCTTGAGCAAAAGACACTCTTAAATCATCTCTTTTCTACAATAGACGTAGTCTATCCTCCTAGTACCATAGTACATCGAAGTAGGATCTTGCTTAGGTACTGGTTTTGATCAAGAAGTACAACTGATGTACTTGGATCATCTTTGATATATTTATGGGTACGAGTCAAGAGTTGTAGTTTTCATAAATGGTTGGGCATCCCACTAGGAAACCGACCACGTACGAGTACTATGTTGGCAAACGGGAGATATGACTATGTAGCTTACAATAGGTCAAAGGTTCAGGTCGCTCCAACCTGAGTGCATCGATATACCATTCAAAGTCACCTGATCAAACGGTACTGATGCCCCAGTTTAATATACCTTAATGTACGTGACTGGATTTGTGATTTTCATAAATGACGTCGCATCTCCGAAGAGACTGGGCAACTCACTAGTGTCACGTTGGCTATATTGGGACATGTAAGAGTGCAAAATAGTAAACGTGCATGTGGTGTATGCAAAACAGGGTGGGGTGTGCCCCGGACCTTTTCAAACAAATGGGCCCATGGGTCTGATTATACCATCACACATTGATACCATATAAATATTAGTCAAAATAAATACCAATCCAATAACATCATTAAGACCACCAATAAGCACATCAACTATATATCTGATCAAGATTAATGACAAATTAATTAATGAGCATGGCATAGAATAATTGATCAAACTCAAACATTGCAATAGGCATAATTTTTATAATTTTTAAGGTCCAATCGATGATCACTTTTGGGTGATCCAAAATAAATCGAGATTCCAATAGATGTTACATTGATGATATAATGATAATTATTGAGATCAGGAGCGTTGAACCCCTTTTTTTAATTATAAAGAAAAAACTAGGAACACATCCCAAAAAAAATCAAAGAGAAAGATCCTAGTGTCAAATGAGCTCACTCGTAGGAACATTAACTGTGTTAACACTAGATAAATTCGGATTTTCGATGAATTAGAAAAATACAATCTGAACTTAGATTGATGATATCTAAGACTCCTAATAATGAAATCGAGTGAATTTAGGTTCTAAGTTAATCTACTCAATGGGATTTACATTTTATTAAGAGGTGCCCAGACCTAATTCTGACTAGAATCTTCTGTAAAAACGTTTTAACATTGCTGTCCCAACCTTCATTCAGCAACAATTCTCGATTTACAGATTGAACTTGCATCGATGATATCTAAGGCTTTTCATAATGAAATTGAGTGAAATCAGGTCTAAATTAATTTACTCGATGAGATCTACGTTTTATTAATAGGTGCCCAGACTTAATTCTCACTAGAATGTTCTGTAAAAACGTTTTAACATTACTGTCCCAACCTTCATTCAGTAATAATTCCAGATTTACAGATTGAACTTGCATTGATGATATCTAAGGCTTCTGACAATGAAATTGAATGAAATCAAATTCTAAATTAATTTACTCGATGAGATCTACGTTTTATTAATAGGTGATCAAACTTAATTCTCACTAGAATATTTTGTAAAAACGTTTTAACATTGCTATCCCAACCTTCATTCAACAACAATTTCAGATTTACAAATTGAACTTACATCGATGATATCTAAGACTTCCGATAACGAAATTGAGTGAACTCAGGTTCTAAATTAATCTACTCGATGAGATCTACATTTTATTAAAGGTGCTCAAACTTAATTCTCACTGGAATATTCTGTAAAAAAATTTTAATATTGCTGTCCCAACCTTTATTCAGCAACAATTCAGATTTACAGATTAAACTTGCATCGATGATATCCAAGGCTCTCGATAACGAAATTGAGTGAACTCAGGTTCTAAATTAATTTAATCGATGAGATCTACGTTTTATTAATAGGTAACCAAACTTAATTCTTACTAGAATATTCTGTAAAAATATTTTAACATTGCTGTCCTAACCTTCATTCAGCAACAATTTCAGATTTACAGATTGAATTTGCATCGATGATATTTAAGGCTTCCGATAATGAAATTGAGTGAACTCAGGTTCTAAATTAATCTACTCGATGAGATATACATTTTATTAATAAGTGTCCAGACTTAATTCTCACTAGAATATTCTATAAAAATTTTTTAACATTGCTATCCCAACCTTCATCATTCCATCATTTTCATATGTCAATTTGAATATTTCATTATTTAGGGGTCATCAAAAAGTGACCCTTAATTAGACAAAAATACAATACCCAAAATCATCCATAATCAAGTCATAAAACTAAATAAATAAATAAATAAAATAAATCAAACTAAATAATAAAAAAAATTAGGTCATCCTGGCAATGCTCCCATACTTGGGATTTTTCAAGTCTGATCTTCAATGGTCCCCAACGGGGTCACCACTGAAAGCTCCCTCTATCCGCGGGGTGTGCGGATCCGCTTTTGACCTTTGAGGCTTGGGAGTCACCATCTAGTAATGACGATCTAGGAATCGAATATCCACTCTAAACGGATAAAAATAACTAATTTACTTAAAAAATAACTGAGTTCGGAGATCAAATTACGAGGTTGGAAGGTGTTAGGCACCAACCTTACCCGGCAAACGCCGGTCTCTACTAATTTTCAAATAAACTACATTGATAAAATACCTAAGTAATAAATAAAAAAATAAAAAATATATACATTTCTGAAGACAATGGTCTTGTTCCCTAAGATCTAATAGAATCGATCATTGTATAGTATTTCTCGCTCCGTTCTGTCGCTGGATTCATTTCAGATCTCCAAGGTAAGGTATCTCTTTCTTAGATCTAGATTCTTCGAATTTTTTTATCGATTTTTAAGTGTTTTTGAAGGGCTTCTATATTTTTTTCGAGCTAAAGTAAAGGTATGGGTGTTAGGTAAGAAGTTAAGGCTTCAAAATTAGGGTTTATGGGAGACTAGGGAAGCTTTTTGACCTACTTTTTCTAGGATTTATTATTTGATACGAAAATAGGGTGTTGAGACTCCTATTTATAAACTTTTTTAAGTGCCTTTTAGATAGAGTTAAGGTTTAATTATAATTCTTTTAGAGAGAGTTATTGTTTAATTATAATTCTTTTAGAAAGAGTTATTATTTAATTAGGAATGTTTTAAATAGAATTATTATTTAATTAGAACTCTATTAGGATTTTGACTTTTAGTTTCATTTGATTGAATTTAAGATTTTGACTTTAGTCTTACTTGGTTGACTTAATATCTTGACTTTAGTCTTACTTGATTGATTTTAATTTTTTGGAGAATCCCCTTTATTATATCTTTAATTCTTTGGGCCCCTAGATGGAAGGGTCATTTAATAAATATTTGGGCAACCATCAACAATTTTGCCTGAGAGCTTGATTGATCGATTTTTTTGATTCAAAATTTTGAATTAATTTTATTAATGTTTTGCTTTACATTATTTAATATTTTATTTATTAATTTCAAAATTTTAAATTTTTTTATTGGAAAATTACCGGTTTGCCCTCAAAGAGGACTTTTTGCATTTTAAGTCGGTTTTCAATGTTCTAGGATGTTTTTGAATCAATTTTTCATAAGGAATTCAATGGGAGTATTGGTTTTTATCATTTATGAAAATTGTTTTACGAAATGATCATGAACTTTATGAGGGGCATTTTCGTAATTTTGTCGAATTTTGTGAAATTTGACGAAATGATTTATTTGGTTTTGATTTGTTGTTTTATGTGTTTTAATGGATTTTCCTAAGCGTAACGTAGGCTTTAGGGATGTTTTTAAGGTTAGAGGTATTTTAGTAATTTAGTCATTTTTTAGTGATTTTTATCGTGAAGCTTCTTTTTATCTGAAAAATGATGATTTCTAAGCTTTTGGGGTTATATTTTCCTAGCGTAGCGTAGTTTCTATAGTTTTGTCAGTTCGAGATACCTCATCCAGATTTCTAAAACATATCTGGTAACAAAATAAAGCATTGGAATAAACATCTATCATTGGGAACCGTTGCGATCAGGTTGACGAGTTGATTAATCAGACGAGTGCAAAAATGGGATGTCTACAGTATTACAATGTATTTATTTCTTAATATTATATTTTATGTGGTAACATTTCTTAATGAATAAACCCTAAGTTTATTCTGGTCCTACACAAATGAGGTTTCTAAAAATAAATTAAGGTGCACATAAATATGAGAAAACATCACAATCATAAGAGTTTCATTAAATAACATTGTACATACAATGAAAAACTACATAAGGAAATCAAGTCCTATATTTACTACATGATCTTTGAATTTCAACGGTGACATGCCCTTATTCAAGGATCAACGATCATCAACTTAGTGCTTACATGCTCAATGATCACTTTCTTTTCTTTAATATGTTCCCTAATGACTAAATACTTAATGTCGATGTGTTTACTTTGACTTCTTCTTTTATTGTTCTTAGTTATAAAAATAACAATTGAATTATCACAATACATTCTCAATGGCCTAGAGATATAATCCATAATTCTAGGCCCAGATATGAAACTTTTAAGCCATATAATATGTGAAGTAGCCTCAAAACAAAAAAACGTACTCAACCTCGATAGTGGAAGTGGCAGTCAAGGTCTGACCATCATAAAAATGTAATATAATGTTGATTTACGTGAATCAACACAGCCAGCAAAGTCAGAATTTGAGTAGCCAATTACTTTCATATTGTCGATCCATCTATACATAAATATGTAGTTTTTAGTCCCTTGAAAGTACCTATTCACTTTCTTTGTAGCTCTCTAGTGGTCTAAATTTGGATCACTCTGATATCATCCAAACATTCCCATAACAAATGCAATGTCAGGTCTTGTGCAGACCCTAGCATACATTAGGTTTCCGATAATAGAATCATGTGTAATGTTTTTATTTGTTCTCTCTCAATGTTATTCTTCGGGCATTGGTTCAAATTGAACTTATCACCCTTCACAATGAGAGCAACACTTGGTAAATAATTCTTCATCCGAAATCTCTTTAAAACCTTATTGATAGAGATTTCCTTCGACAGACCCACGATACCTCAATATCTGTGTCTATGGATCTTAATGCCAATGACATAAGATGCTTCACCCCTATCCTTCATATCTAAAATTTTATAGAGAAATTGTTTCATCTCATGCAGCAAACCCTTATCATTGGTTGCTAGTAAAATATCATCCACATATAAAATAAGAAAATAAATTTTACTCCCACTAACCTTCTAGTATATACATTGATCCATAATATTTTCTACAAAATTAAATGAAGAAATTACATTTTAGAATTTCAAAAACCATTGGCGAGATGTTTGTTTTAAAATCGTATATGGATTTCTAGAGCTTACAAACCAATTACTCACCATCACCAGAGGGAAATCCTTTAGGTTGTTTCATATAAACATCATCCTCTAGATCTCCATTAAGAAACGTTTTTCACATCCATTTGTTACAATTTCAAGTCAAAATGGGCTATTAATGCCAAAATAACACGCAAGGAATCTTTATTAGATATAGGAGAGCAAGTTTCTATGTAATCGATTACTTCTTTTTGAGTGAATCCATTAACAACGAGTCTTGCATTATATCTCTCAATGTTGCTTAATGAATTTTTCTTTGTCTTAAAGACCCATTTACAACAAATGACTTTTGTACTATTAGGTAAGTCAACAAGGTCCCAAACTGCATTACTCTTCATAGAATTCATCTCTTCCTTCATAGCATTGTACCATAATTTTGATTCTTTGCAACTCATGGCTTGTAAAAAAGATTCGGGATCATTCTCAGCTCGAATGTTGTAGTCAGGTTCTTGTAGATACACAATATAATCATCAAGAATTGTTGATCTCTTAGTTCTAGTAAATCTTCTTAATGTCGTACCATCATCTTCCTTTGAAGTATGAGGTTCAACTCATTGTTCAGAAGTCTCAGGCAACTCTTGAACAACCTAATCTATCGAAATGTTGTCAATAGCTTGTAAAACTTCAATGATTGGTTGTTCAACACCAGTTTGTACTTAAGGGGTTCTGTGAACAACAATCAATCTATCACCTGAAGTGAAAAGTTGAGACTCTAAATGATCAGAATAAAAAATTATGTTCCTGATTTGATCGCTCCCACTGATCAAGTCATATTCAAGAAACTTTGCATTTTTTGATTTCACAATCCCAATGTTGTGAGATGGACAAAAAAATCTGTAATCTTTAAACCTTTCAGCATTATCCAATGAAATACCCACTAATGGTCTTTGGGTCCAACTTTTTTTCTTATAAATTATAAATTCTTGCTTCAGACGGGCATCTTCAAACGTGCATATGTCGCAAACTTGATTTCTAACATTTTCATAATTCAAATAACATTTTAGGAACAACCTTGGTTTGAACTCAGTTTAATATATACACTATCGTCTTAAGTGCTTTAGCCCACAAGAAATTAGAAAGATTGGAGTTGCTTAGTATACTTTGCACCATATCCAATAATGTTTGATTTCTTTTTTTAATTACCTCATTCTAATCCGGTGAACCAGGCATGGTGTATTAGGCAACAATTTAATACTCTTGAAGAAATTTTGCAAATGGCTCAGGCGCTTATCCATCTTCTGTGTATCTACCATAATATTATCCACATTTATCTGATCTCATGATTTTAATTTGCTTGCCGCATTATTTCTCTACTTCAACCTTAAAGATCTTAAAGGCATTTAATGTTTTGTTCTTGTTATGAAGCATATACAGCTCATATATTGTGAATAATCATTTATAAAGGAAATGAAGTATTTTTTATCATGTGAGTCCATGTTTTGAGTATATATATCAGTGTGTATGATTTCTAATATGGTTAAACTCCTATTAACACAATTCTTTAACTTGGTATACTTTCCCTTTATACAGAGTATTGAATATCCCATCATTTACTAATCTTTAAATTCTTTCTATGGAGATATGACCTAAATCTCTAGTATCATAATATAGAGAAATCATCATTAATAACATATCTTTTAGTGCCAGTTTGAATATGCATTAGCATTATGAGTGACATTGTTTTGTAAATTAATGCAGTAAAGGCCATCAGACAAAATATCATTTGCAACACAATCAATTTTATAAAATAAGCTAAAAGATATTTCTAAAAAGTGAAAAGAATATTCAAAAGGTATAAGTCTTGAAATTGAAATCAAATTTCTAGAAAAACTTGGAACATAAAAGGTCTTTTCTAACTTTAAAATAAAATCACTATTTTAAGTTAAATAACATGTCCTTATAGCCTCTACATGTGAGCCCATCTTGTTTTCAGATAAGATGATTTGTTCATTTCCCATTAACTTTCTTAGGTTTTGCAAACCCTACAAGGAATTCAAAATCTAGATTATTGATTCAGAATCAATCAACCATGTGTTAATATTTACATTAACCATATTAGATTCATAGGAGATAAATAAGATTGAATTACCTATGTCCTCAAACCATTTCTTAAATTTGGCACATTCCTTGTAATACCCCGAATTCAAATTAGTATCTCGAGAAAATAAAATAGTGAAATTTGAAGAAATTTTAACAGAGGGACTTAAGGTAAAATACTCAGATTTTGTTTTGTCCATCTTTAATGAAATTTGATTTTTTCATTAGATTTAAAATGATCAAAAAACATACTTTAGCCTGTAAACACGATTTAATTAGAAATCGATCGAGAAAGTTACTAAATCCTCGAATTTTGCATTAGATATTTACCAAATCGATAAATGATAATTTAGATAAATAATTTGAAAAATCCGATCATACTATTAAATTCGTATCGAAATATAACCCGAAATAAAGTATAAGATTATCCAAATCGCATTCGAGAAATACAACTCTTGAAATGACGCTTACGTCCTACTTAAGTTATAAATATCTGAATTCTATTAAAAAAATATGATTTCTTCTGATTCTCTTCTCATAACAAAACTCATCCCTTTTTTCTCAAAATTTGTAATTTAGATCTACATCGAATTAAAACGATTCAAGCTTTGCCGTAAGAAGGAAAGTCATGCACATCATCAAGGACTACGCATGGACATAAAGAAATTTGATTTTCATTAGAAGAAAAATTTGAAAATTGGCCAGAGGTGATCTGAAACTCCGTTCAACCGTCGAATATAACTCAAAGTAGGTTGTCTTCCCTTTTACCTTCTAGTTGTGCAATAATTTTATAGAAAATTCATGCGATCTTCAATAGATCAATTATTTTATCACATTTATACATATTTGAACGTATTAGATCATGTTTGCATGGTTATTTTTTATTTATTTTAGTTCATTTGATTTATTTGATGTACTTTATGCATTTTATGAATAGTATAAGGTTTGTATCGATTTTTGTCAAGTTTCACCAAAAAAATCAGCAATTTGAAAAAAAAAAAAAATAAATCCAAATGTTGAGTTTAGTTCCAATTTTTATTCGTGTTACTTCTATATAATATGCATACCCATTTCCTATTTTTATTTCACTAAAAACATTGAAGTAATTTCTAATTACTTTAAGTTTTTTAATGAAGCTAAGGTTTTTCCCTTTATTTCGAACCGTTGGGAATGGTTTTAAGATCAAAATCTCTTCGTATCAAAATGTGATTTTTAATTTCAAAAATAAAATGTAAAATTCGACGTTTTCTCTCGATTTTCAAAACGCGATATCTTAAGCGTTCCTTTAAATTAAGTAATAAAATTTTTATAGTATTTCTCATATTGTCGAGGGCTTTTCAATTTTAACAACTTTGAAAAATTATTATTTTTAACACTTAATCAAAATTTCACAGATTTCCAACTTTTACGTCTTACGGTTTCAATACGTTTTTCGAACTTTTTTACTCAATCAAAATCATTGAATGAAATTGGTTGATACTCTATGGATTTAAAACAACTTTAAAAGCGAAGATACTTTAATAGATATGTAGGAAGTTAGACGATTGATTGATCAGTTGATTGATGGATGGGTAGAGAGAACATATGTTCTCGACTGATTGTTGGAACAATACCTCCAGTTCTATGTAATGGTCATGCACATAAAACGTGATAGATAAATAGATGAATGGGATAATTGATAAAAGGAAATGACAGATGATTGTCATTGGAGAGCACTACCAAACCTTGTTTATATTTTCGATACAAAGAAATTAGTATATAGTATACAAAAATAAACTATTTTATTTACCAGAAAAGGTTCATAGAAAACCCATAAAGAGTGACGCGTTGCTGTGTATTCGGAAGCGGCGAGTCAATCTAGGATAACGCTAGATGTCATATGTTCTTCGGTAGTATGGGATAACCTTAGAGCATATTACAACTTATGAGATCCAAGAATTTCTCGTACTTATTTCTTGGGAAACGTTGCATGTAAAAATGGTCTCTATACAGTGTAGAGGTAGGCGGGATTCACATGTATTGTCCCTTGATAGGCTTCGACGCGAGGGGTTTCCCGGACTAGTTAGTAATTACTTTTAATCTATAGTTATCAAACGGTCGACCTCACCGTTAGTTGAACTCAATATTGGGTTCTTGGTCAACGGTCAGTCTGAGCCGGATAAATGGTCATCCAACTGTGGTATGCTAGATCGGCCACAAAATTAAATTATAACGATGGAATTTCACGTCGGATTAGAAGTTTGAAATAAAGAATTACTATAGTCGAGACAGTTATATCGACGTGTTCTTCTACTCTCTTATCGACTATACCGTCGTGTTCTTATTATGTATCTTTTCCTTATTTTGTAATGTTTGATAGATGTTTTTATTTGAAAGATGCATAGGTTACTTTAAACGATAGGAATGATAGATTGAAATTATTATAATTGTTTATTGAGTATGCTTAGACATTTATCGTATATTACATTATGAAAAACTTGCATTATTTAACTGTTCAAATGATTACTCGTACATGTATGACCCGCTATTAGAACGACGCTAATCCTGTTGAGTAACATTCCCTCGTTACTCACCCTATCCTTATCTTTACAAATTATTCAGCTATTGAGGAGTCATTCTTTGAGGAGATCTCTAAGGAGGATCAGATTGATGTCTTACTACTGTCGTGTCTTTGAGGATTAGTAAAAGATCCTAGCAATTTTTGCTTGTAAATAAGAACTATGTTAGTTTAGAAAATTTTGAAATCTAATGTATTATGAGATTGAGAATTTTGATGATATCAGTGTTTCGAAGTTGTTTTCGTTTACTCTAGATTCTTATTTAGATGTTAGTCAAATGTTTGTTCTGCTGCATATATTTTCTTTTCCATAAGTATTATTGCTTGTGAATGTTCTATCAGGTTGCATGATTGATTATCTCACACCTCGATATTCTGATTGATGAATCATAGGGATTCGTGTTAGGATTTTGGGGCGTGACATTTCTTCTTTACTTGTCTCATCTTTTTATAGAAGAAACACTTGAAATTTTTCTTAATATCAATTTGGGGAGGTATTTTACTTTTTCCTTTCTGATTAGCTTGAGATTTTCCCTTTCTTCGTGTAGTCAGCATTACACTCTTACCCAATTCCATCACTAGTCTTCCTTCTTCTTGAATACACATGGTCATGAGTTTATTAATTAATCATTTGTCTTTTTGTGTGTTGTAAGATATTTTGAAAAATCCGTATTGATATTGAAGGGTATTCAGAATGTAGTGCATTAGAAAGGACTCTGACATTTTAATCTTGAGCCACAATATCCCTCATATGCATGATGTGGTTGCGCACACATTTGACACTAATGAACCTTAGGAATGAGAACTTCATAATTAAAGTGTTTGTTAATGTCTTTTCTGAAGTGACAAATTAATCTTTAATGACTTTTAACAAGTCCCGGACATTGTCATGCTAATCTACAGAATCACGAATACCAACAAAGATTTTTATCTTAATGTACATTACACTGAGACGATTAGATATTTCCCATCTTTTATAAAGCTCGATGTCCGTTGTAAAGCTGATATCAATAATTGCATGGGGTTCATCTTTCCTAATAGCATAGTCAATGTCCATCTATCCTAAATAAATGAGAATTCTTTCTTTCTATACTTTATAGTTATCACCCTTTAATTTGAAAATATCACATCGGATATCAAAAAAATTTCTAGGTTGTAAGGCTACCTAATTGAATATTACATGCTTATGTTAAAATTGAGACCTAAATAAAAAATTTATATTTCACCAATGTAAACCATACTTAAAAATGAATATAATGTCAAATAAATTGCATGTGGACTAAATTTTTAATTCAATAAGATTAATTATTCTTTTTGATAAAGTATATCAAAATATTTTATTTTATTCATAAATTTTTAAGGATATATTATGATATAGTTTGATATTATCTATTTTTTATTTAAACTTTATAATAAAATTATCAAATTATTTACTTAATTCATAATTCCTGTGAGTAAGTTATGATTAATTTGATATTTTATCCTAATTAATTATCTAAATATAATAAAAATTCCTGTGAGATAAAATTTATTATATTGAGAATAATTAATTATAATTAATTTCTAAATTTTCTTTATGTGATCCTAATTAATTATAATTTTATTTAATTAAATATGATCTAGCTATTTTCTAATTAACTAAAATTTTATGGATCACTTAGATATTATTCTTTTATGTTTAAAATATTATTTTGCATAAAAATTATTAAAACTAACATGTTATTATTATGCATAATCATTCCCATAATTTCAAGTATAAATATTGCATAATTTAGAGACTATATTATGCACATCACTTAATTTTATGCTTTCAAACCATATATACTAATCCTACATTTTGCATAATTAATTTAAGCAAAATAATGAATTTCAGAGAGGCCAATAGGGTTGTTGACTTGCTTTCCTCCTTTCAAGTTAGTCTGGATTGTACTAATGTTGATTATGAGTTGCTATCGAACAACCTTGTTACTATTTTATTCCAGAATGCTTGTGGTGTCCCTTTTCTAAGGTTGTAGTTGGTTTGGGTTTGCCTTAACCCTGTTGACCTTTTAAAAAAATAATCCAAGATTAAGTTTACCCCTTATCTAAACGTCAAAGCCATTTTTCTTGGTAAATTAGCAGTGAAATTTTAACTTTATTCAAAATGCCTTTCAAAAAATTAAGAAAATAAATTCAAATTTGATTTTGAATAAATCAAGATTTTATCGTTAAAGCATCAATGATAAGAAACATTGACTTTTCTTCAAGGAGATTAACCTAATCTTGTATTTAGATGGGATACACCTAATATTAATAATTTTACAGGGGATTATACCAAAATTTGTTGCATAAAAAGCTTCTTATGTAAATTTTCTAATGAGACTCCACAAAAAGTGAAGTTAAATCTAAGAATTTCAAAACAATTCTTTATTGGTAAGCCTATTTTTAGTGAGTTGAGTAACTCGGTGCTTGTTGGATATAAATCCAATTATCTTTTATTATCACCCATGGACTTTACCAACTAAGTTAGGTGCACCTACTAAAAATATATTAAGTAAACCATCAAAACTAATTGAAATCCCTTCACAAAATTAAAAATCACACTAAATGGTGTCAATCAATTGAAAGACCTCGATTTGTTGCCAAATACTTTGAAAGCGTTGACTTTTTGTTAGTTCAAAAAAATGAAATCGATTGAAGAAGAGACAATAAGGTATATGAAAACAGCTTTAGCCGTATTTAAGAGAAAAAAAGGGAACCATCCCTTTCCTATCTTTTTATTTGTTGTTTTCGTCTGATCACCTCCAAACATGATAATTAGAGGCAATCGGTATATATTATATATTATATTAATTTATAAAAGGTAACTTTTAATTAACCATCTCTAAATGTGTATCATAGTCGTTATTTTGAATCAAAGCATGACCAAAAGATTTTCATTAGCAATGATCGAACTAATAGTGTTTATGAAGATGAAATTAGAAATTTTATAAATAATGACCAAAAGATTTTCAATTTTATGCAATGATCGAACTAAAATAGTGTTAAAATATGAAGTACTTAATATTAATAATGAAATAGAATGACCATGATAATTATTTAAAATTAAATTAAAAAAATAAAAAAATAATTGAAATAATTAATTAATGTTAACATTTATTATTATTTTTCAAATATTATAAAATAATGAAAATAATTAGTTAATTTAGATAAAATTTATAAATATTATAATTCTACCAAAATTTTGATAACATCTCCTCTAAGAAATTAATTTATGAAAATTTGCCTAATAAAGAAAGTACCTACATAATTCATATAACACACTCACATAGTATTCCATACAGTACAATAGTATTCATGAAAAATTTACCATAGCTAATATCATTATTAGAATTGAAATAAATAAAAATGTAAAAAATATATATCCCACAAATGCTTACAAAATGTATTTATCATTTTTCTTCTTTGTCTTTACCATTTTACCTTGAATGACATTATCATCAATAATGTCAATTTCAGCTGCCCACATAAAAGATTGCGTTTCTCTATAAAATAAAAAAGCACATGAATTGATATTATCAATCTAATTATTTATCATAAGCATCCAACAATAATATCAATAAGATATTACCTAGTAGAATGGACACCTATAAAACACCCGTCCATAATTTTTCATTTTTTTAGTTGTCACTAATGTCTTTATTCGGCCATATGAACAAAATGGTGAATATGTATAGTTTGCCATCAATGATATTCATTATGCATAAAAAATAAAAAATAAGTATGAAATCTTGATAATACACTTAATTTAAATAAAGTATAACATGTATCCCAACATTAAATAATAATGTCAATACCTATTATACAAGGTAAGCACAATAATGGACAAAATAATATCAACAATGTATCAATGATTACTGGTATAAATGGCATTGGTTATTGAATCCCTTTGTATTTTCATTCTTTGTCTATTCTAACAACCTATTGATTAGAAAGCTAGATACTCATGACTAGTATTAGCTTCTTTTTCCATGATTTATTTTTTCTCGAAACAAACAAATTCTTAACTGCCAATGATATATTTTTTGATAAAATTATGCAATGTCATATAAGCAACAATAATATTTCATTGTTTGTTTAAATCATATGAACAAATCAACTTCAATATTGACCACTTTGCCTTCAAAATCACAAAAATTTACTCGATCATGTTTCGAAGGAGATAATGCAGATGATTGAATAATTCTTTTCGGCCATTTGTTAGTGATCTCCTATACTCTTATAAATGATATCAGATACCTTGGTACGATGTGAGATAACCAACCATGAATGGATACTTACTATCTATCAGATAATATTTTTCTATTATCCAAAAAAATTATATTTATTTATTTATTTTAATATTATAAAAATTTATATAATTAAAAATCTTTCATATATAGACCTAGTGGAGGATATGGAAAATTTAAAATAAGACTTTTCAATGTATAGAGAAAAACATGTGAATTATTAACTGACCCTTCCAAACCAATCACTACATTAATAAACAACATGTCAAAAGAACATATTCTCATAACATTTTGTGTGAGATCCTTGTATCCTTGATATCCCACTTGTTCTTCTATCGGGATAAAAGTATTAATGTATGTCTCATCTATCGTTCCAATACCATCCTACATATAATTTTAACATATTAATTTATAAATATTAATAAAAATAAGTATTTTTAAAGTATATGTATAAGAAATAATCTTAAAATAAGGCCAAAAATGAATATTATAACAAATGTACAGTGGGACTTCATTGAGGTTGGGTGGTACAATAAAGGACATTAACAAGTTAATCATGGCCAATAAAATTATATTGAAATATTTGTTGATTGTTTGAAGTGAAAAATCAAATCGATTTCTAAGTATTATTTGCCCTTGATTGTGTTATATTATCAATAAGAACATCGTTATTTGTTTTTGAATTGTAACATATCATTTCATCTTTAGTAGACCTTACTTATCTAAAATGGTTAACCTATTGATAAAGACGTGTTTATTCATTCTAAACATTTTGTAACATGTCACGGGATTGCCATTAAATGTATCTTGTACAAAGTCAACCCTCATGTACCTTGTATTACTACATAGCTCCATATATAAGAAGTTATCATAATAAAACATGGAACCCATTAGCACTTTCGTCGTGATTAAATTTCACTTTTGGATTAAGGGATTTTATTTTCTCAAATAAATCGATAGTATTAATGGTATCACCATCTAAATCCATATAACTTGTATTTGAATCAATATTAAATTAATAATACACAATATATATCATCATCTATCACACATAATTGAAAACATATATTATAATATCAATCCAACAAAAAAGGCATAGATAATAATATCAATTCAACATAAAAACTATAGATAATGTAAAACCTAATGAAACCATAGTATATTACTCCCTATAGGTGCCAAATAAACCCAAAAGTTATACAGACGTGTCTATAAAAAAGATCAAATTACTACCCATCTAAAAAATCTATCATTTCACCTTCCAACTACTCATGACGAATAACTATTAATCACAAACTACAAAAAATCTTTCAAATTTTTTTTTCATACACATCTTCAGCACAAAACGATAGAGATCACCGTTTGGGGGGATATCCATGAATTCATCCAAGAGGTCAACCCAATCTTGAATACTGGATATTTTAGTTGGTTTGATTGTGACAGATGTCAGTGTATAAATCACATGAAAAAACTTGTCCAGTACTAGACCAAATTAGAAAGTAATAGTCATATTTTGTCAACAAGTATGTGGCTTTGTAATAACTCTATTTCTATGATGAATAGGTCCAATGGGTGTGGATGTGGGTGTAGTAGGGGTAGTATCATCTTCAATTTCTTCAACACCATCAAAAGTCAGTTCTTCATCTTGTGTTCGGGTATCGATGACATAATCTAGATCTTCCTCGTCAAGGTCTTCCACGTAATTCCTGATGCCTAGGTGATGTACCACCAGTTGCAAGTGATGACATTTGACCACAATTGACCACAATTAGCATATGTGCCTCTTATAGATACCTCATTTTTGCTTAGGCCGAGCCGGAGAGTACCAAAAATCTTTTGAGAAAGAGTTTGACCCAAATTAACTTTCAAGAGGGTTCAAATACTCCATTTTTCAAACAACCAAGGTTTAGGGACCATTTTGCAGACAAATTTAGCCTAGCCAAGCGTAACCCATGGCTAGAACAAATTTTAAGCCTGGCTAAGGGTCACCCACGACCAGAAGGAAAATTTGTTTGGTCCAAGGTGACCCACGGCTAGGTATAAATTTACTCAAGCCTTAGTTTACCTAAGGCCATTTTTGTTGGGCATATTTTGAACTCATGTGCACTAGAAAATTACCCATTAACTCTTCCCTTAATAAATTTTTCCTTAAGAAAACTCCTACATTTTACTCTTTTCCCCATCTTTTAATTCTTCAATAAACCCATCATCATGGCCTTCTTTAATTTTTATATTTTTCCAACAAAGACCTTCGATCAAATTGGTCCCTGCATAAGTGTAATTACTATATTAACCTCATCTTGTTAGAACTAAACCAAGGTAGATTACACTTATGACCTTCAAGTCTATCCACAATCTAAGAAAAGTCAATGTAATAAAACCAAGTTCAATAGGTTTTGACCAATTTGCCCAACTCAAAGAATTCTCTAAAACTTGTGAACAAATACATTCTTAACCTAAGGTTGTTAGAGGATTAGTTAGGCTAGATGACTTTAATGTTCAAAACTCAAATCCATATTTACTTGCCATCTAGCCTAGTTCTCAAGGATTTGACCTAAAGCTAAGGACCTAAGACTCTTTTACTCTCCTCAAAGAATTCTTTAGAAACTATGACCTTTTATAATCCTATCATTGTAATCATCATGATTGGTGAGACTTATAGATGAGTGAAGGACCATCAAATCCAAGGACAGAAGAGGTAATTTGGGATTTTTCTTAAGGTTTTATTGAAAATATTGGGAATCCTATGATTTAAGATAAGTATATCCCCAAGGGTCTCCCAAAATCCTATAAATATGACCATATACAAAGCAAATGGGAGAACTCATTTTTGATGATCTAAAATTCTGCCCAAACTCTTCAAAACCTCTCTAAACATTCTTATTCTTTTAAAACCTCTCTAAAAATCCTTTAAAAAAATCAAGAAGAGGAAAAGAAGAAAACTAAGATGGGGTTCAACCCTTTATTTCTCTCTCTCTCTAATCACCTCATTCTTATTGTCCCCTTCTTTATTTTAAGTATTTTTTCTATTTACAAGTTTAATTTCATATCTTTTAATGTAGATTCATAGATTTCTAGTTAAGAGGTTTGGGGAGAGAGAGTAATTCCTCTTAGAGATAATCTCCCTCAATAAATCCTCAATAAATTCCTTGAGAGCATTAGATTAGGTTGATTTACTTTAATATACTTTTATGCAATTTAATTTCTATAGCATAAATACTTTCAATTCTTAGCAATTTCAATTCTAGAATAATTTTCTTTTATCTTTCTTCCTTTGATGACAATAGAACTAAAGAGTAAACCCTCATTGGTGGTAATCTTATCTTGATAAGTCCATTACATGCATACACTTTGCACACACTCACTTTCAAAATAGCTACAAGCAAGAATGTAGGTCCCTATGGACCTATTTTCAACCTTTAGAACTAACAAAAATGATTGAAAATGGAAAAAATCTTATGCATGAAGTCTTGATTCCTATATAGAGTGATTCAAATCATGAACCTCACTAAATGATCAAACCAATAAATAAAGTCTCCCTAAAGAGCACATAAACTTGTTTTGAAGCTTTGAGACCTTAAATGATGAATCTATGTGGGTTTCCATCAAAATCCTAAGCTCACAAAAAATTCCAACAAGCACCTACTTCTAGTAGGGGCTTGCTCATCATATTGATTTGTTCATTATTCAAAACAAAATAATAGTTAATTTTTCCCTAATTTTTTATTATATTTTTTTGTCTTCAAAAGAAATTTTTTTTTCTAATCACACCATTTGGTCATTTATTGATAACCATCTTAGGATAGGAGGGACAAGGTGCATAACACCTTCCTTGTCCCTTAATTGAACCTCCTTACCTTAGACTTCTAGGTAGGCCATTTTTCTTATCTTTTGGATATGTGAGTCACTACTAGCCAAAAAAAATAGAATTTTAAAAAAAATTTATAGTGTCCATTCACACTTTAATTGAATGGTGGTGACTCCTAAACCTGTATAGATGAGTTCAAAACCTCTTCAAAGGTTTTGACGCTCGTATATCTACAACATGACGACTCCATTGGGAAAACAAAGGGTTCAAAACAGATTTTAATGACTATTGGTGTAGATTTTGAAACAGTAACTTGTTGTTTTTGTCTTATTCTTATAACTAACATTCTTATTTCTTTTATATTCTATCTTGTCAAGTGGTGAATGTTTGTAATAATGGGGGGTTGATGTGGGTTATCTTGTGGGGTTGATTTACTTGTAAAGTTGGCACATTTTTATTTTTAAATGCACTTGTGCACCTCTCGATCATTGCCAATGCACAAACCACCCGTCTTATAAAAAACTCTTTAGTCCCGAATCCAAGTAATCTTACGTCTTGAGTTCACTCACCTTAAGACACAGAATAAAAAATATACAACTCAATCACCAACCTATGAAACACTTACTTCAACTTTTGTGGAGGTTTGAATTTTTGAGGACTTTCAACCTTACCTATTTCCAATCATGCATAACCTTCGATTAGAGGGTTTGCACACGTGCTTTGAAAAAAAATCATAACAGATTGTGTGCAAACTCTTTAAAGCAATGTAAGTCCAAGTCGACCCATGACGGTCAAGTTTTAAAATTTTATTTTGATGGTCCATGTAATAGAATAGGGTGTCCCACCTTTGGTAAGGGGTGATTTTCTTTTTTTCTCATTTTTTTAAAGCTTTCACGACATTTCCTAAGGACTTTGACTCCACAAAGTCAGTATCCAACTTGAAGAGGGCCAAAGCCAATCAAAACTAGTTGAAATTTGATGTTGGGTGTAGACACCCCATTTTTGCATTCGCCAGATTAATCAACTTGTCAATCCGATCGCAACGGTTCCCAATCATGGATGTTTATTCTAATACTTTATTTTGTTACTAGATATGTTTCAGAAATTCGAATGAGGTATCTCAAATTAACAAAACTGTAGAAACCACGCTACATTAGGAAAATATAACTTCAAAAACTTAGAAATCATCATTTTTCAGACAAAAATAAGCTTCACGATAAAAATAACTAAAAAATGATCAAATTACCAAAATAACCCTAAACTCAAAACATTTCTAGAGCCTACATTACGCTTAGAAAAATTCTTTCAAACACATAAAACAACAAATCGAAATTAAATAAATTATTTCGTCAATTTTCATAAAATTCGATAAAATTACGAAAATGCCTCTCATAAAGTTCACGACCATTTCGCACAAATTTTTTTTTCATAAATGACACAAACCAATATTTCCATTGAATTCCTTACGAAAAATCAATTCTAAAATATCCTGGAACATCAAAAACTGACTTGAAATGCAAAAGTTCTCTTCAGGGACAAAACGATAATTTTTCAATTAAATTTTTTTTAAATTCTGAAATTAATAAATAAAACATTAAATAATGTAAAGTGAAATATTAATAAAATTTATTTAAAAATTTGAACCAAAAAAATCGATCAATCAGGCTTTCAGGCAAAATTGTTGATGGTTGCACAGATATTTATTAAAGGACCCCTCCATCTGGGGGCCCAAAGAATTAAAGATATAATAAAGGGGGGTTCTCCAAAAAATTAAAGTCAATCAACTTAGACTAAAGTCAATCATAAAGTCAACCAAGTAAGACTAAAGTCAAGATTTTAAAGTCAATTAAGTAAGACTAAAGTCAAGATCTTAAAGTCAATTAAGTAAGACTAAAGTCAAAATCTTAAAGTTAATCAAGTAAGACTTAAGTCAAAAAATTAAAGTCAATCAAGTAAGACTAAAGTCAAAATCTTAAAGTTAATCAAGTAAGACTCAAGTCAAAAAATTAAAGTCAATCAAATAAGACTAAAATCAAAATCTTAAAGTCAATCAAGTGAGACTAAAAGTCAAAAGCCTAATAGAATTCTAATTAAATAATAACTCTATCTAAAATAATTCTAATTAAAATATAACTCTACCTAAAATAATTCTAAATAAATAATAACTCTCTCTAAAAGAATTATAATTAAACACTAACTCTATTAAAACAAGTACTTAAAAAAATCTATAAATAGGGGTCCCTACACCTATTTTTGTATCAAATAATAAATCCTAAGAGAAGTAGGTCAAAAATCCTTTCTAGCCTCCCATAAACCCTAATTTTGAAGTCCTAACTCCTTACCTAACACCCATATATCAATTTTAGCTCGAAAAACATCTAGAAGTCCTTCAAAAATATTCAAAAATCCATAAACAAATCTGAAGAATCCAGATTAAGAAAGAGATACCTTGTCTCGAAGATTAGAAATCAGATCCAGAGATAGAACGAAGCGAGGAGTACTGTATTAGGAGTTACTCTATCAAATTTGAGGGAACAAAATCGTTGTCTTCAAAAAGGTATCTATTTCTTATTATTTTTTATTACTTAGGTCTTTTAGCAATGTAGTTTATTTAAAAATTATTAGAGACCGACGTTTGCCGGGCGAGATTGGTGCCTAACACCTTCCAATTCCGTAACGTGATCCCCGAATCTATTTTTTTTTCTTTCGTAGATTAGTAGTATTTATCTTTTTAGAGTCAGTATTCAGTTCCTAGACCGTAATAACTAGGTGGCGACTCCCAAACTTCAAAGTTCAAAAGTGGATCCGCGCACCCCGCGGATAGAGGGCGCTTTCAGTGGCGACTCCACTGGGAACCATTGAGGATCAGACTTGAAAAACCCCAAGTATGGGATGCATTGCTAGTAGGACCTTTTTATTTGATTTTTAGTTATTTATTTTATTTTTTTATCATTCTTTTTGGCTTAATTATGGATCATTTGTTTGGATTCCGAATACTTTGTTTTGGCACATTTTCATGGCTCAATCTATGATCATTCGGAATGACCCTAAATAATGCAGGATGTCAAGAAGTTAATAGTGTGAAAAAAATATTTGTTGAACCATTCTCATTATTTGGTTTATTTTATATTTTTTGGTCATATTATTTTTTCTTGGCATTATTTGGATTGATTTTGGATAGGTTATTTTGGAGTATCCTTTTTTATGATTCAATCTAGGGTCGTTTTGGGATGACCCTAAATAATGAAAGATTCAAATTGACCTAAATTGAAGACGGAATGATGGTGGTTGGAATGAGAGTTATGATTTTTAAAAAAAAATCTCTTGGATGAATTGTTTATTGCGTTACTAGGCATATGTGGTAAGTTGTGAAAATAAATTATTTGTGAATAATGCGCTAAGAAATAAAAAAGTGCCTTCTTTAATATTGTTCGTGATGAGGAGAGAATTCTAAGAAAAAAATCAAAAAATAAATCGCAAAAATATTTTTTTTACTCGTGGTGTGCCATTAGCAGAAAATAACTTTTGCTATTTTTATCTCCTTCTCCAATGTTTAAAAATAAAAAAACAGCAAACAACAAGAAAAAAAACGTAATCTTCACTTACCTCTCTCTCTCTCTCTCTCTCTCTCGGTCGATTGCAATATCGGTGGGTGTAGATCCATTAAAGCGAGTGTTGTGGAATGAAAAGGTTCCAATTCAGTTGGGAGTTCTGTAGATTACAGATCAAATTGATGATAGACTCAAATCCTAATTTTGTTTTTTCCCATATATTTTTATTTATTTTTTATTAATTGTGCCTCTCATGTTTGTGAAATTTTGTTGTGTTTTGAAAAAAATAAAGAATGGTTTCCTTTATAAATAAAAAAACCAAACATGGGAAACGCATAACCAAGGCTAAGTCAACGTTCAGGAACCAAAGAAGAAAGGAAGATCAATACAAGAGGTTCATAAATAGCAAGTGTACTCATCAAGTTTTGTTTGGATTGTATCACTAAATACTTAAGTTATGGTAGAATAAAACAACGCATCTCAAGCTGAAGAATTCCATGTTTTTCTTCTTTAATTCGAAATATTGACATAATTCGATTTCAATAGTGTGGAAAGCATCGGAAATTATAGAGATGCTGGGGGATGACATGGTTTTGCCACGAATTCGAAGAAAAGATCCTTATTTATCAAATTCTGAATAATTACCTTGATTTCTAGTGTTAATTTCATATGTGTTGAAGATTTACCTAATCCAGAGTTGATTTGAACTTTTCGAATTATATTGGATGAGATGTAATCACCTAGAGAAATCAGATTGTGAGCGATCCATAAATCATCTAGTTGTTCTGCAACTAAGGTGATTAAGCTTAGTTCGTTAGGGACGGAATCCTTCTGAACGAGTTTTATGGCGATTGGAATCACGGAAAAAGATGGCTGATGAGGATTCTTGTTCACAGCCTTTATGGATTATTTATGACGATACAATTTCCGTCTCTGAGTCTACTTTTTATTGGTTCTCCTTCTCCCATTCTGATTCCAAGTATTCTAATTTCGAACTCTTTTGAGTAAATTACACCCACTCTACTTTGGCATGATTCCATGGTGATCTAATTTTTTGATAATTGCACTCACCTCCCCTTTAAATAAAAGTAAAAAAAAAAAGAACAACTTCCTTTTCTTTGTTTAAGAGTTACAATTGGCACGCCAACTTTTTCTAACGCTACACCAACTGTGGTAATCACTTAGTGATTTACATAAAAATTGGTGTGGCACTAGTAAAAGGCGGTATGACAATAGCAACTCACTTGTTGGCACACACGAATTTGTTTTTAGGAATTTGTTTTTTTTTAGTAGTAGTTTTTTTTTATTAAAAAAAAATCAATTTCTTTAAAAAAGAGGTTTTCTTTGCGTTGCTTGGCAACATAAGAAATCAATTTGTTTAAAAAAAAAGTCATCAATTTGTTTCCTTTTAAAAAAAGGGAATCATCACTACTTATCTCAACGACTACCATCCTATCCTCAATTCAATATTCTTTGAGAATCTCAATGTGTTTAGGATCACCCAAAGTGATTTTTGATTAGACCATAAAAATTGGAAAAATTGTTGTGATTCATTATAAATGTAAAAAAAATTATTTGCATGTTCATTGTTGGATCTGATTGATTATTCTTTGTTACATTCATTGATTGGCTATCCACTATGCCATGATCTCTATAGATATATTTTTAATGTGTTGCTTTGATCTTAATGTTGGTATGATGGGATTTGTATTAGTTTGATTAAAAGTGATATCCTTGCTTGTATGATATGATCTAGCCCATGGGCCCAGTTATTTAAAAAAGGCCTCGGGCACACCCCACCCTGTTTTGCACACACCACATGCACGTTTACTGTTTTGCACGTTTTCACGTCCCATATAGCCAACATGGCACTAATGCGTGGCCCGGTCTCTTCGGAAATGCGACGTCATTCATGAAAATCATATCTCCAGTCACGTACCTTAAGGTATATCAAACTGGAGCATCAGTACTGTATGATCAGGTGATTCTGAAAGGTATATCGATGCACCTAGGCTGGAGCGACCTGAGCCTTTGACCTATTGTGAGCCACACAGTTACATGACTCGTTTGCCAACGTAGTACTAGTACGTAGTCAGTCTCCTCGTGGGATGTCAAACCATTTATGAAAGCTACAACTCTTGACCCATACTCATAGGTATATCAAAGATGATCTAAGTACATCAGTTGCACTTCTTGGTCCAAACCAGTACCTAAGTGAGATCCTGTTCCAATGTACTACGGTACTAGGAGGATAGACTACGTCTATTCTAGAAAAGAGGTGATTTAAGAGTGTTTTTGCTCAAGCATCGCGCACCACCTCTGATCTGGGGATTAAACTCATTGTGTTTGACTTTAGAGAAGTGGATTGGAGTTTTAGATTATCACCTATATGGTATATCAAACCAAGTCACCACGTACCGTCTGATTGAGTACGCTCGAGAGGTATATAGGTGTACTTGGACAAGGGTGGCCAGACAAAAATGCATTGCATATAGTAAGCTTAGGGTCTAGAAACCTTTCCTGTAGGCCACGACTCGAACTTATCGTAGGTGTTCCTGGGTTATTTATTGAATAGGACCTTGTGAATGATAAATATATGTGAGAGATGAGATTAAAATGCATATAAATGATGAGGTGAATTTATGTAAATGATGTGATCAGAATGTATGGTTGTCCTCAAGGATTAAAGTTTTTCGTTTTACCTAATTAAAATGAGTGCACCGACCCAATAAATAATCCATTTTTTACAATAATGACCTAGTCCATCTCGATCCAACAATCATGATGGACCGGACCATTTAAATCAAAATGGAACTCAAATTCTTTGCTAATTCGAGTTTCAACCCATTTTAAAAGAAGAAAAAATATTTTCTAGAAGAAGAATATTTTTTAAAAAAAAAGAAAATGAAGGAAAAGTGATTTACAAAAGATTTATTTTTGCATAGAAAATTTTTGAAATATGTTTTTTACAAAAAAATCTATTTTTTGTATGGACCTTGGAAAATTACCAAAATATGTTTTTATCGGATTTGTGAAAATTTTTATAATAAAAACATTATTTTTCAATAATTTTCAAGAGTGCAATAAAATTATTTGTCTTCTGAATAATCATTGCATGAATGAATTATTTAATGGATTGGTGCACAGAATTCGATAAAATCTCAGGATTCATTTAAAATGTTATCAAGAGGGACATCTATTTCTAATTGCTAAAAGCTTACTCGACCTTTGATAAGATTTCAGGGTTATCATTGTACCTAAGCTCAATCGTCCATCGTCTAGGTAGGGTCGTAAATCTGGTCAGTAAGAACTAACGTTAATATCAAGTCAATAGTTAGAAATGGCATCAAAATTTCTCAATACCGTCCAGCTGTTCCTTAAAGATCATAGTGCCTCAGTCTTACCGGTTGTAAGTAATATCTCGAGTCTGTAGTCCGTAATCAAGCCTGTTGTGGGTACTTGTCTTGAGTTTTCATGAGTCATGTGGGTTAGTCTAAATTCAATTTTTTTTATCAATCCATCAATGTCAAGTTTTCTTTAGATCGAGTCTACTTTTTCCTTTTTGAGTTGAGTTAGTTTATCAAGTTTATAGAGGTGTCTGTCGTCCCATTTGAATTTGATTAGATAAAGAAAATTTTTGAATACCTCAAGCGCATTAACGAATTAACCAATAATCTGATAGATTTCTCTCTTAAACAAGAAGATAAGAGTCGAGCTCAACCTTTAATCGAGAAAGCAAAGAGCATTGACTTCAGAACAAAAAAACTATTCCTAAAAAATTCATATTAGAATTAACTTATCCCCAGAGGAGCACAAAGAGATGATGAATTTTCTCAGAAAATTCAAAAGACTTGCTTATATGGTCCTATGAGGATATGTCGGTTAAATTTGGAGTATTGTTCAACATGAAATATATACACATCCTATGAGAACACCACATGTACAAACCAGAATAGACTTACATAGCTAGAGGAGAGATTACAAAATGTATCAGTGCTAGACTTTTAAAAAGTTTACTATTTTCAAATCGATGGAATAATTGAAGTAGCCAGTAAAAATCTCAAAGACAGTCATTGTGAAAATGTGTTAATCACACATCACACCGGGATTAGTTAGAGAAGTTACCATTCGCACTATGGACATATTACACTTCAATACAGTTGTAACACCCCAGATTTTTGACTCGTATCTCGAAGAAGTCAAAGGGTGATATTTTGAGGAAAATATCGAAAAAAAAAATTAGAGTAAAATACTCGGATATGGTTCCGATCATTTCTAACGAAAATCAACTCCGCCATTAGGTTCAAAATGATTGAAATATATACTTTAGCCTATAAGCAAGTTCGAATTCAAGTTCGGATGAAAAAGTTAAAAATCCTTGAATTTCGCGTTAAGTGGGACCCAAAACAGTGAATTTTTTATAGAGGAAGAATCAGAAAAATTTAACCATATCATGAGGTCTGCAACAAAAAATTATTCAAAATGGAGTACTCATATATCAATTTTCAAGTTCGAATGGTCAAGATTTTGTCAAAAATGTAAACGAAGGAAAAATACAAAAATGCCCTCAACTTTTATTATAAAAAGAATCAACTCATTTCTTTTATTTACTTTTCTACTCTCCAACTCACAAAAGATTAGCCCATTCTCCAAATCTATGGTTTCAACCCTTCCCATCAAGATCTATCGCAAGCGAGTCTGAGTTGAACCTCGACGAAGAAAGCAAAGTCGTCAGTATTATCGAGCTCTACGTGCTCACCCGTAACTCCTTCAAATGAAGCAGAAAAAAAAAATTTCATCACAACGGGAATATTTTAACTATTCGCGTGATATCTTTTGCATTACTTTGCATTAGGTTACAAAACTACATGGCCCTTCTCATGTTGTCAAAGGCCTTCATTTACAAAAACCCATTTTTAATTTCAGCAACTTTGAAAAATCGAGTTTCTGACACTTAGCCAAACTTTCATCGATTTTCCCAATTTTGGCAGTTTGCCTTCGCATACTTATTGGGACCCCGTTTTAACAAAATTGGATAGCTTTCGATCGAATGATAAAAGTGATTTTGCAAGCTTGAAAAAGAAATACCTTGTTCGAAAAGTCAAGAAGTAAAAACACGCTAGAATGGGAAATGGATGAATTGGTAAAATGTCAGAATTATACCGAGGGATGATGTTTGCATTTTACGTTGTATGTTGTATGTAGGTTGGTGAAAAGATATCCAGGTTATTAATGAAAGGGTTGCATGTTTATTTAAATTTATGTTGGCGCAGAGGTTCCGAATATTGTTATTTATTTTAGGCCGGGTGGCCACAGTTGCATGGTAAGAACTGGATATCCATTCTCAATCCTATTCTGTTAATTTCTCTTTTGTTTTAAATGAAAAATAATATATATATATATATATATATATATATATATATATATGTAGTTATTTTGTGAGCTGTTAAAGGGTCTATGAATGCCTGAAGGGATAGTGCGTCACATCATCAAGAAGGATGTACTATCTTGGGATGTACGGTAGGGACTACCAAACTCATACGTGGTATGGGACGTGTATGAGAGTGGAGTCACAACTAGAATTTGGGTCCATTCCTTTCTTATCTTTACCAGTGAACGTGTATTGTAAAGGTGATCGTATACGAGTGGTGTGTTATTTTGTGAATCACATGTACGCCTGATAGGCATAGACGAAGATGATTAGTCAGTGATCACTAACAATCTAGTAGTAGTTGAACGTTCTGACACATCGAAAATAGACTCATTGCTTATGGTCACGTCAAACGGCCAGCTTGAGCCGGATAAATGGTCCCGCAAGCGTGGTAAACAGCGACCAACTACAAAATCAGGAACTACGATGTCATTGAGGAATATCATGTCCCGACTAGGAGCGTTCCAGTCGTGAATCCGAATTCTTTAATTCCAATACTCTACCAATTGTACTGTGTATTTGTTGTTATATTTCAAAGTATAAACTGAAAAGCATGTCTACTATTTCAATGTTGTGAATTATATTTGCATAAGAGGAAAAATGTATAGTGAGTACCGATAATTGATGTGATGTAAACTTTTAAACTGTTTAGCTGCTCATCCCTGACTATATATACCAGTTAATCATATTTTCTCTTGTAAAACTTTGTATATGTTAAACTGTTCAGCATGCTTACTCGATCATGTCTAGGGGAGTTATTAGTAGGAATTGATTGTGGACTTACTAGGTAACCAACGTTACTCACCCTTTCCTTCCTATTTTTTTAGTTTCAACACTTGCAGTTACTGAGACAGACGCAAAGTCGTTAAGTGAGGAGTATCTAATCGGTCATATCGACGATCAGAGTTTATTGCTTGGTGAGCACTAGGGCTACACCCCCTTAGAGATGGCAGTTTCGTCTAAGATGTATGTAGATTTTGGAGTTGAGTATTAGGTTTATGTTAGAGTGAGAGTACTTTTTGAAATCCTATATATTGTTAAACTTCTACACTCTGATATACTCATGTACTAGATATTTTCAGTCTTCCGCTGTTATTTTCTTGTTGCTTTTATATATGGTCAGAATTTGTGGAATATTAGATTACGATGTTTTCAAGTTCCGTGGAACACTAACATAAACAGAGAGAGCCATGCCCAAATTTCGAGGTGCCACCTAGTACCATGGGATTTGGCCTTCAGATTTTTATTAGTGTTTGGCGGGGCATCACAACAGTCTTCCACTAAAGTCACTCTAGTGTATGATATGGAAGTAATCTTACCGATTAAAATGGAAAATCCTGTATCTCAAGGTCTTGATGGAAGTCAATTGTTAGAAACAATTTGGGTTTGTCAACGGAGAGGAGTCGTTTGCATGTTTGACAAGAAAGTCAAAGTTCATCACTTACAAGTCAAAGATTTATCAATTAGAGTACAAAAAAATTGAGCACTCTTCCTCGATCATAAGAGGAAGTTCGAACCCACTTGGATAGATTCAATCATTAAAGAAATACTATCTGGAAAAACCGTCAGACTTTAAGATCATGATGGAATCAAATTACCAGAACCAACCAACGTGGACCAGATCAAGCGGTACTACATTTAAGGAGGCTATCTTCGGTCGAATTAATTTTCTTGCTACTTAGTTCAATATCTTCTTTATCGGCCCTTTGCAACTTTTTTTTTAAAATAAAAAAAGAAATGCCTTTTTCTTTTTCAACCAAATCACCTAACCCAGGGGAGGGAAAAATTTGAACTACGGATACGTAGGCAACCTGAGAAGTTACTTCAGGCCCGACCACATCAAAATAAAAAAAATCTATTTTCCCCACAAAGAAACAAATTCAAAAGAAAAAGAAATATTGTCAAAATGGGGAAGAAAATTTAATGAAAAAGAAAACAATTTAAAAGGAAATGCCACTCAAGGGGCATTTGGGTTTTGAGCCTCAAAATTCCTTTCTTTTTATGTCCAGTCCTAAGCCTACCTATAAAAGTCCTCCCAAGTACCATGTGAAAAAGTCAAAGAAGGTAGCAAAGCATGACTAGACAGTAACTCTAGAAGTTCAAAATGGAAAAAAAAGAAAAATGAAGCCTGCTAGGTTGAAAATCCAAAAGTGCAACTTAGGCAAAAATTAGGGCAAGCTCGTAAGGTTGAAAATCTAAAAGGACGACCTTGGTAACAATCAGAGCAAAGAAAAAAGAAAAAATTGTAAGTTCATTAAATCGAAAACCTAAAACAGCGATCTAGGCAAAAGCTAGAGCATGCTCGCTAGATTGAAAACCTGAAAAGACAATCTAGGCAAAAATTAGAGCAACCAAAAAATAAAAGAAAATCTCTGTTGAGTTGAGAAGCTGAAAAGACGATTTGAGCCGAAACATCAGAAGTCCGAATGATCAAGTTTCAATACCCAGTTTGAACCAAATATAGACTCAGTGGATACAAGTATCTCGTCTATGATTGATCTGAAGAGTTTCATGTCCCTAAGCGAATCGACAGGGAGAAAGAACAAATTCTATGATGAATTTCAGAAAGAAATATTTTGTTCCAATTCCGTTGAGTCTGACTCAAAATCTTCAATATAAAAAGTTAAACCTTTATTGCGCTTGCGGTAATCAAGGATTTCAAACTTTCATAGCCAGGACATTTTCTTTTTCTAAAGAGTATAGTTTCCCCCCTTATACTAGGGGCATTCGTTTTTAAATTATGTTCAATTATCCCCAGTGTAATGTTTCCTGTCAAACTAGGGGCATTTTGATTCTGAGGCCTGGTCAATTTCAAGGATAAGGTTAACTTTGAATTAAAGGTTACCATCTTGATAGCAATTTTGAAAACTCCTAGGATTCAAAGAGAGTAAAAATGTTTACCGGACCTTCATAAAATCCAACTTTTTATTAAAAAAAAAATTCAAATGCAAGATTAATCCCTCGTTTGTTCCCTCAAAGCTTAGTTCATTACTCTTTCACTCCAAGTAGGTAGAGTAGAACTTTCCAAAAAAAAAAAATTAGTTCATTACTCTTTCACTCCGAGTAGGTAGAGTAGAACTTCCCAAAAAAATTAGTTCATTACTCTTTCATCTCGAATATGTAGAGTAGGACTCCCAAAAAATTAGTTTATTACTCTTTCACTCCGATTAGGTAAAGTAGAACTTCCCAAAAAAATTAGTTCATTACTCTTTCACCCTGGGCAGGTAGAGTAGGACTCCCAAAAAGCTTAGTTCATTACTCTTTCACTTCGAGTAGGTAGAGTAGAACTTTCAAAAAAAATTAGTTTATTACTCTTTCACCCCGAGTAAGTAGAGTAGAACTTCCAAAAAAAATAGTTCATTACTCTTTCACCCTGGGTAGGTAGAGTAGGACTCCCAAAAAAATTAATTCATTACTCTTTCACTCCGAGTAGATAGAGTAGAACTTCCCAAAAAAATTAATTCATTACTCTTTCACCCTGGGTAGGTAGAGTAGGACTCCCAAAAAGCTTAGTTCATTACTCTTTCACTTCGAGTAGGTAGAGTAGAACTTCAAAAAAAATTAGTTTATTACTCTTTCACCCTAAGTAGGTAGAGTAAAACTTCCCAAAAAAATTAGTTCATTACTCTTTCACCCTGGGCAGGTAGAGTAGGACTCCCAAAAAGCTTAGTTTATTACTCTTTCACTCTGAGTAGGTAGAGTAGAACTTCACAAAAAAAATAGTTCATTACTCTTTCAACCTGGGCAGGTAGAATAGGACTCCCAAAATATTAGTTTATTACTCTTTCACTCCGAGTAGGTAGAGTAGAACTTCCAAAAAAAAAAAATTAGTTCATTACTCTTTCACCCCGAGCAAGTTTGGACTCCTAGAAAAATAAGTTTATTACTCTTTTACCCAAGGTAGGTAGAGTAGAACATTCAACTTTTTCTCAAGTTTTGCTCAGATTTTTCTCAAACCTTAAATTCTTTTCAAGTTTTGTTTAAAGTCAAAATTTTTCTCAGGTTTTCCTAGATTTTATGTTTTGCTTAGATTTTACTCAGTTTATTTGAATTTTGCTAAGACCCTTTGAGATTTATCTCAGATTTCAAATCCATACATTTGCATATTTTAGTCAGGGAGAATTTTCTAAAATTCAAGGATCTGATACCGTCAATAAGAGCTCTCGCTCGAGGACCTGACAACCTATTAATTCAGAGAGAGTTTTATCCTCAAGGATCTGAACACCTTGACGAATTGCTAAATTAGGCTGTAAAATGAACTGTCACTAGCTTTGGCATCCAAATATCGTACTATCTACTAAAATAGATGTGCTATCTAGTTTGTTTCAACCCTCTGCCAAAGAGGGGCATCTGTAGACATCCCATTTTTGCATTCGCCTGATTAATCAACTCGTCAACCCGGTCGCAACGGTTCTCAATGATGGATGTTTATTCCAATACTTTATTTTGTTACTAGATATGGTTCAGAAATCTGGATGAGGTATCTCAAATTAACAAAATTGTAGAAACCACGCTACGTTAGGAAAATATAATCCCAAAAGCTTAGAAATCATCATTTTTCAGACAAAAAGAAGCTTTACGATAAAAATCATTAAAAAATGAAAAAATTATCAAAATAACCCTAACCTCAAAACATTCCTAGAGCCTACATTACACTTAGGAAAATTCTTTCAAACACATAAAACAACAAATCGAAATCAAATAAATCATTTCACCAATTTTCATAAAATTCGATAAAATTACGAAAATGCCTCTCATAAAGTTCACGACCATTTCGCAGTAATTTTTTTTCATAAATGACATAAACCAATATTTTCATTGAATTCTTTACGAAAAATCGATTCTAAATATCTTGGAACATCAAAAACCGACTTGAAACGTAAAAGTTCTCTTTAAGGGCAAAATGATAATTTTTCAATTAAATTTTTTTTTTAATTTTGAAATTAATAAATAAAATATTAAATAATGTAAAGTGAAACATTAATAAAATTTATTTAAAAATTTGAACCAAAAAAATTGATCAATCAGGCTCTCAGGCAAAATTGTTGATGGTTGCACAGATATTTATTAAAGGACCCCTCCATCTAGGGACCCAATGAATTAAAGATATAATAAAGGGGGGTTCTCCAAAAAATTAAAGTCAATCAAGTAAGACTAAAGTCAAGATCTTAAAGTCAATTAAGTAAGACTAAAGTCAAAATCTTAAAGTTAATCAAGTAAGACTCAAGTAAAAAAATTAAAGTCAATCAAGTAAGACTAAAGCCAAAATCTTAAAGTCAATCAAGTGAGACTAAAAGTTAAAAGCCTAATAGAATTCTAATTAAATAATAACTCTATCTAAAATAATTCTAATTAAAATATAACTCTACCTAAAATAATACTAAATAAATAATAACTCTCTCTAAAAGAATTATAATTAAACACTAACTCTATCAAAACAAGTACTTAAAAAAATCTATAAATAGGGGTCCCTACAATCTATTTTCGTATCAAATAATAAATCCTAAGAGAAGTAGGTCAAAAATCCTCCCTAGCCTCCCATAAACCCTAATTTTGAAGTCCTAACTCCTTACCTAACACCCATACTTCAATTTTAGCTCGAAAAATACCTAGAAACCCTTAAAAAATACCTAGAAATCCATAAAAAAATCAGAAGAATTCAAATCTAAGAAAGAGATACCTTGCCTTGAAGATCAGAAATCAGATCCGAAGACAAAACGAAGCGAGGAGTACTACACAAGGAGTTACTCTATCAAATCTGAGGGTACAAGACCGTTGTCTTCAGAAAGGTATCTATTTCTTATTATTTTTTTATTACTTAGGTTTTTTATCAATATAGTTTTTTTGAAAATTATTAGAGACCGACGTTTGCTGGGCGGGATTGGTGCCTAACACCTTCGAACCCCAAAATGTGATCCCCGGACCCATATTTTTTCTTTCGTAGATTAGTAGTATTTACCTTTTTAGAGTCAGTATTCTATTCCTAGACCGTAATAACTAGGTGGCGACTCCTAAACCTTAAAGGTCAAAAGTGGATCCGCGCATTCCCGGTTCGAGGACGCTTTCATTGGGAAGAAAAAAAATTACAAAAAAATAATTCTAGTATGTTGGTTACCCATGGCAAAGGCAAAATTTTTGCCTAGCTGTACCTTACCCAGGGCTAGGGAAATTTTTTTGCCTAAGCATACCTAACCCATGGCCAGATAATTTCTTAGCCTGAAATGGCCTTACCTACGACCAAAGGTAATTTTTAATGATATCCTCTCTCACCCACAACTAGAACAAGTGTTTGGCCTAATTTGAAGTTTGCCCATAGACCGGAATAGAACCTGAACTTTTTCCCACTTTTTTGACTTTTGTGGTGATTTTAAATCCAAATCCAATGTGTCTTCACATTCCGACTTAGAGTTGAATTGATGGTTCATTAGTGTTGAAGGTAACCTTGATCTTGGGTCCAAACTCTAAGTCCATCGAAGTATTCCAGATTTTCTCAAGTATCGGATTATGACTTAATGCCATCACTATAATCTTCATAGGTTTACCTATGCATTTAAGTGGTCAATCCTTGCTTGGATGAACTCAATCGAATAGTTCGAATTTAGAAATTTAAAAAAAAATTAGGAATCCGTCTTGCATCTCGATCATACCAACTTCTAGGATTCATGGAATTCTTTCCAAATTAAACTTAAGATTCTGATTCTTTAGATCTAGGTGCGTCTATAGGTTTAGAAGTACTTATATTTTCAAATCCAACTCAAATCCCTAAGTCTAAGTTGCACTCTAATCCAAAGTTGTGAAAAACGTTTCACCTCAATCTATAAGATAGACCTCTAATCTTTCTACCTGAAAAACTTCAAGATTCTTGGGAAACATAGTTCCATCAATCCTCACTTATTTTAAGTTTGCCAGAACATCTTATTATCGACTTCATGCATGGGTCACTTCATTATTCCTCATCGGTCATGCAATGCAATTAATTCTTATCTATTTTAGGTTTGTTGGAACCTCTCATGATTGACCCTACATGTGGGTCACCCCAATCATCATTCGTTGACATGGATCGTACACACAACCAATCCTTATTTGTTGTAGTTTGTTAAAATCTCAAAGCTCAACCCTATAAAAATATTCATGGGTTCAAATCTCATATAATTGAGAAGCCCTTTCCAAGGTTCAAGGGCAAAATGACCCTATATAATGAACCAACTTCAAGATCTTTCGGGTTCAAATCTCATACATTCGAGATACCTACTTCCAAGGTTCAAAGGTAAGGCGACCCTATACAACAAACCTTCTTTAAGGTCTTCCGAGTTTTGCCTCATACAGTCGAGGTGCCCAACTCAAAGGTTTGGGTATAGCACCCATACAAGGGACCTTTTCTTTGATGTCTCCTACATTCGAGACATTTTTGTAATTCGGATCTCTTAAAGACCTTTGGACCTCCTAAAAATCAGTTTAGAGTATAGATCAAATCTCTTAAAAATCTCTAGACCTCTTAAAGGTCAACTTAGATCGAGTTTTAATGATAAAAGGTTTAAGTAGGGGCCTGTTTTCATTTCTATAACTCAAATTCAAAATCTCGCATTTCCTTTCGTAGTTCGAGTCTCTCAAAGACTTTTAGACCTCTCAAATGTCAAATTAGTCGCATTCATTTTCATAGTTTTGGTCTCTTAAAGACTTTTGGAATGTCAAATTAATTGCATTTCCTTCCATAGATCAAATCTCTCAAAGCCCTTTGGATCTTTTCAAGGTCAAATTAGTCATATTTTTTTCTATAGTTCAAATCTCTCAAAGACCTCTAGACCTCTTAAAGGTCAAAATAGTCGTATTTCTTTTCGTAGTTCGAGTCTCTCAAAGACCTTTGGATTTCTTAAAGGTAAAATTAGTCGCATTTTCTTTCGTAGTTCAAGTCTTTCAAAGACCTTTGGACCACTTAAATATCAAATTAACCGTATTTCCTTTTGTAATCCGAGTCTCTCAAAAACCTCTAAACCTCTTAAAGGTCAAAATAATCGTATTTCTTTCGTAGTTCCAGTCTCTCAAAGATATTTGGACCTCTTAAAGGTAAAATTAGTCGCATTTCCTTTCGTAATTTAGGTCTCTCAAGAACCTTTAAACCTCTTAAATGTTAAAATAGTCACATTTATTTTCGTAACTCAGATCTCTCAAAAGCCTTTGGACCTCTTAAAGGTCAAAATAGTCATTTTTTTTCACAGCTTAAGGGACCTTCATAGAACATTTTAGATTTGTCTAGGATAGTTCATCTACCTTGCTTTAGGTATGAAGAAAAAAATAGAGAAACAATAAACTCCTAAAGTTTTCAAGGTCTCTTCTAACCTTACCATGAGAGGGTCTTTCTACTGACCTAAAACAAAAAAAATAATAATAATAAAGTCATCGTTTTCCTAAAACTAAAAGTAGATCTTTTGTTTTTTTCTTTATCTAAAGTACCTACGCTTCAGAGCAATTGATGAAACTATCGTTGTTCTTCTCACCGGAGTTAATAATAATCTTACGTTTACCTTACTTGTGGGGAAAGTAGGGGATCGAACCCAAGAGAAAGGAGGAATAGAGTTAAGCTAAGAAGATAAAATTCAAATTAACTAAAAGGAATTAAAACTGTTTTTCTTTGTATTTTTGAACTTATAAGAAAATGTAAAATTACTAGAAAAGAGACTAAAGTAAATGAAATTAAAAGCAAGTAAACTTATGAAATTAAAACACCATTAGAGGTGGATCTACCTAGAACATGTTGATGAGCAATTCTTAGTTTCAAGCCTTTTTATAACTCAATCGTAAGGGCTTGGTGTTAGCTCCTTAGATCGGAAAGTTTTGCAAATGAAATGAAATAAGGGAACATAAACAAAGTAGAATTCTTTGAAAACTTCCTACTACCAATTATCTAGTTTAAGCATACTTTATCTTGATCTAATCTAAGCATAAAGTATCTATATTAAGAATAATAGGTGCAAGAAACTTAAAGAGAATTCATAAGCATTTTAAATAAAAGAAAGGCATGAAATTAAAAATAACACAAGAACTTGCTCTAGGCTTTTCCACTCTCCAATGGAGGGGAACTTAGCCTAATGTCATTGCAAGAGAGGGAAGATAAGAGATGAAAGAACTTTTCTTCATTTCATGGAGAAAATTACAACTTCTTCTTCTTCTACTTCTTACAAGACTAATTAGCCAAAAGGAAATAACTAGAAAATGAAAATACAAAAAATAAGAGAATAGGCAAAGAGCCTTAGATTAAAGGAGTCTTGGATAAGAGAACCAAGATGGGACCCTTTCTCTAGAAATGAAGGCTCTATTTATAGAGAAAAATGTGTGTAGAAGAGTCTAAAAGTAGCCTCCACTTTTCTTTGCACAAAAAGACAAAAGAGGAGAATATGAGTTAAGGATTAGGGCATTCCAAAGTGTTAGGGCATTCCAAAGTGGGCCCAAATGCTTTTGCCTTGAGATTTTGATTCCAAATTGTTGATTTTCTGCACAAGAAACACACGTAATTAGATTTATCTAGTAAATGAATTTATTTATATATAATTAAGCCTAATTAACATGCAACGTGGTGGTTTGAGGCTTATCATGATTATTATCTTAATATAGAGAAATAGGTACAAAAATCAAGATAAATATCCGGAAAATGTGCGTATAATTGAGTGTTTGGAGACACTCATCACACCCCCAAACTTACCTTTTTCTAGTCCCTAGAAAATAAAACTGCCACTTTCGCAGGCACCTCGACTGCATTTAGCGAATGCAGCAAGCCCTTGAACCGCTAGGTTACCCCTAGTGGACGAGTTTGACTCGTGAGGGTTTGCAGAAAATATACCCACAAAATTTGAAAACAACTTTGAAGTAAAAATAGTCAAAATCAAAACTTATATTGAAAAGCACAAGTCTTTTTTTTTTTTTTTTTTGTCAATCAATTAGAAGTACTGCTTGGTATAGAGTCCCAACCCTTATTTCTCTACGACAAAACTTAGACTTAAATTGACCTTTGAGCGATAGTGATTCTAACTTAGAAATTTAAGAGATTCGATTTCCCAAAATGAGTTTCAACCTTCTAACTACTCAAGAATAACTGGAGTAACTTAGGGTTTAATTCTAAACTTAGCATCCTGTCTGGGGTAGTGAGAAGTGTGGATATTCACTTTAATACCTCTAAGGGGCTTTATCTGTGATATTCCAGTATACTCACATTTTTACACTTGATGGCTTTCACCCTACTAAAACTTTACATAAACTTTTGGATCTTTGACTTTTTTTTTTTTTTTTTTTTATTACTTCTTCACTATTTTTCTAAGAAAAGTAGGCAGCCCTTTTCAAGGTACCCAGTCTAATTCAATGGTTGCTGTACAAGGTGTATACAATCCAGTTCTGTTTTTCTTCTAATCAACCAACCAATTGAACAAGGAAGTCAAAGTTCATCAAACCTAGTTTTTCCTTAAACTCTAGGTAGAAAGAAGGTAACAAGCTCTTTTAATACAATCTAGACTCTTGGTAACCTTATTAGAAGTGACTATAAACCAAAAGATAACTTTGCTCTAATTTTTGCCTAAGAGAAACATAAATGGGGACTCCAGATCATAGCTTCCAATGAAAGACTGATTAAATATTTTCACTAAGTGCTTAAAAGATACAAGCTAAGACTTTGAGAAAAATACAACAAAGTTGCCAACCAAATATTTTTCAATTTTTTTTTTTTTTTTTTTTTTGTATAAAAGAAGAAAATAATAAGTGGAAATCCAACCCATACACCCCCAAACTTAAACATTATATTGTCCTCAATATTTCAACATATACATGCAAAGGTAAAATTGAAATTGACAAAATGAAATGAAGTGGGTTAGATAGCACCTGAGAAAGACCTTATAGTCCTGTTGATATTTAACACAATGTCCCTTGAAGTGCATGGATTGCCTCCCAGAAGCGCTAAGTTTAACGTCTTTAGCTAGACGAAAACATAGTTAATTTTGATAGACGGGATCATCGAGAAAAAGAACTTCCTCCTGCGGAACATACTCGAGAAACGGTTTGAGACGTTGGCCATTCACTTTGAAAGTGGATCCGTCCTTAGGATTAAGGACTTCAACAGCACCATGGGGGTAGACTGTTTGGATAATATATGGGCCAGTCCATCGAGACTTAAGTTTTCCTGGAAAAAGGTGGAGTCTATTATCATACAACAAAACTTTTTGATTAGGAATGAAATTCCTCCTAAGAATGTGCCTATCGTGAAAGAATTTGGTACGCTCTTTGTACCTTTTGGCACAATCATACGAGTCATTTCTAATCTCTTCTAACTCGTCTAGTTGTAACTTTCGCTTCTCACCGGCTTTATCAAAATCAAAGTTGAGGCGTTTGATCGCCCAATATGCACGATGTTCTAGTTCTACAGGGAGATGGCAGGCCTTGCCAAAAACTAACCGGTAGGGAGACATCCCTATGGGTGTCTTGAATGCAGTCCTATAGGCCCAGAGTGAATCACTCAATCTCAAAGACCAATCTTTCCTTGAAGGATTGACTGTTTTTTCTAAGATAGTCTTTATTTCCCTGTTAGAAATCTCCACTTGTCCACTTGTTTGTGGGTGGTAAGGTGTGGCAACCTTATGCGTTATGAGGTATTTCTTCATCAACGCAGCAAAGATCTTGTTGCAAAAATGCGAGCCACCATCACTTATGATAGCTCGCGGAGTACCAAATCTTGAAAAAATCGTCTCCTTGATGAATTTTATCACAACCTTGTGATCGTTAGTTCTACATGCCACAGCTTCGACCCATTTTGACACATAGTCAACGGCAACTAGGATGTATTGGTAACCCTGGGAGATAGGAAAAGGTCCCATGAAGTCTATACCCCACACGTCAAAAATTTCGATGATCAGTATAGGATTTTGAGGCATTTCATTTCTCTTAGAGATTTTTCCTAATCTTGACATCTATCACAAGATTTGCTAAACTCGTGGGCATCACGAAAAATACTAGGCCAGAAAAAACCGCATTGTAAGATTTTCATGGCGGTCTTCTTACCACTGAAGTGCCCTCCGCAGGCATGATTATGGCAAAACTCTAGGATACTGACTTGCTCACAGGTTGGAATACAACGTCTAATGATTTGATCAGGACAATACTTAAATAAGTATGGCTCATCCCAGAAATACCATTTTGTTTTTGACAGAAGACGGAGTTTCTCTTGACTAGTCATTTCGACTGGGAATTGACCTGTAACTAGGTAGTTGACAATGTCCGCATACCATGGAGCATTGGCTTGAGAGATTTGCATAAGTTGCTCATCGGGAAAGGATTCAGAGATGGGTAAGGATTCCTCGGATGGCTTGTTAACTATCCTAGACAAGTGATCAGCTACGACATTTTCTGCCCCTTTTTTATCTCGGATCTCGAGATCAAACTCTTGTAGAAGTAGAATCCAACGGATTAACTTGCTTTAGCATCTTTCTTTGATAGAAGGTACTTCAATGCTGCGTGGTCTGTGTAGATCACAACTTTAGATCCTATGAGGTAGGGGCGAATTTTTCAATGGCATAGACCACTGCTAGCATTTCCTTCTCTGTTGTAGAGTAGTTAAGCTGAGCATCGTTAGGGTTTTACTAGCATATTGGATAACATGAGGTTGTTTTTCAATTCGCTGACCCAAAACAGCGCCTATTGCATAATCTGAAGCGTCGCACATAACTTCGAATGGAATGCTCCAGTTTGGAGGTTGAATAATGGGTGCCGAGGTTAACTCGGACTTGAGCTTGTTGAACGCAGAGAGACATGACTCTGAAAAGTCGAAAGGAACATCCTTTCCCAATAGCTCACATAAAGGCTTCGAGATTTTCCCGAAATCTTTAATGAATCTACGATAAAAACCCGCATGGCCTAGGAATGACCTAATTTCTTTGACCGTTCTAGGAGGTGGTAATTTTTCAATTAGACCTACCTTTGCCTTATCTACCTCAATCCCCTTAGCAGAAACAATGTGCCCTAGCACAATCCCCGATGTTACCATGAAATGGCATTTTTCCCAATTGAGGACTAGATTGACCTCTTTGCAACGTTGAAGGACCAAAGTCAAGTGATGGAGACATTCCTCAAAACTTGGTCCGAAAATTGAAAAATCGTCCATGAACACTTCGAGATATCTTTCTAGCATGTCGGAAAATATACTCATCATGCACCGTTGAAAAGTAGCGGGTGCATTGCATAATCCAAAAGGCATGCGACGATACGCGAAAGTTCCAAAGGGACAGGTGAACGTTGTTTTCTCTTGATCGATTGGAGCAACAGGTATCTGGTTGTACCCGGAATAACCATCTAAGAAGCAATAATAAGAATGTCCTGCTAGACGCTCTAACATTTGATCAATGAAAGGTAAGGGAAAATGATCCTTAGGAGTCATCGAGTTGAGTTTCCTATAATCGATACACACTCTCCATCCATTTTGGACTCGAGTGGGGATTAATTCGTTGTCTTGGTTCACTACCACAGTGATACCAGATTTCTTAGGAACTACTTGTATAGGACTCACCCAACGACTGTCAGAGATAGGATAGATAATACCCGCATCTAGCAATTTCATCACTTCCATCCGAACCACGTCTTTCATGACAGGATTTAGTCGTCTCTGAGGTTCTAAGGAAGGTTTAGCAAAATCCTCTAAACGAATGTGGTGCATCACCACAGATGGACTAATTCCCTTGATGTCAGCTATGCTCCAACCAATAGCTTCTTGATGTTCCCTTAATACTCCTAACAACTTTCCCTCTTGGACTTCATTGAGGTGAGAGGAAATGATCACAGGCAAGGTTTGATTCTTGCCAAGAAATGCATATCTCAAGGTCTCTGGAAGAGACTTGAGTTCCAATTTTGGAGGCTCGACATGAGAAGGAACAAGATTGGATGTGCGCACAGGAAGACTTTCAGCTTTTGCGTGCCACCGCACAGAATCTAAGAGTGGAACGGATTCAAGCAAAGCATTGACTTCGCTTATAGACTCTTCTACGTCCAAGTCAAGGCCAAAGTGAGCCAAACATTTCGTTAGGGGATCAGAGTACCCTAATTCTTGATACGTTTGATTGACTAGCGTATCTATCATGTTCACTTCCTCCATACCATCATCTACATCAATTCCTTGGAAATTGTGGAAGACGTTCAGTTTCACTTTCATATCCCCAAATGCTAAAGTCATAATTCCGTTTCTACAACGAATGACTGCGTCAGACGTGGCTAAGAATGGACGTCCTAAGATGATAGGAATATGACTGTTCGAATTGATGACTGGCTCTGTGTCTAAGACAACAAAGTCAACAGGAAAATAGAAATCTTTGACTTTAACTATCACGTCCTCAACTATACCCTTTGGAATTTTTATGGACCTATCGGCTAGACTCAACGTGATATCTGTGGGTTTCAAAACCCCCAAACCTAATTGTTTATAAACCGAATATGGTAAAAGGTTCACACTGGCCCCTAAGTCTAAGAGACATTTTTCGACCACTTGATTTCCAATATGAATAGAAATTGTCGGACATCCAGGATCCTTAAATTTTGGTGCAATCGTTTGTTGGATGAGTGACGAAGCTTGGGCTGCCATAATAGCTTCCCGAGGAAATGGTGTTTTCCTTTTAGCTGTGGTCAAATCCTTTAAGAATTTCGCATAAGAAGGTATCTGCTTAATGGCATCTAGGAATGGGATATTGATATGCACATTTTGGAAGACTTCTAAGACACCCTCAAACTGCTTACCTTTTTTAGAATCTCTAAGGCGATGGGGAAATGGAGCTTTTGGAATTGGCAAAATGATAGGAGGATTTTCCAAATCTTTCTTCTTCTCTGTTGGAGACTCTATGGCTTCTTTTTGAACTTTGTCCTTTTCTAAGACCTTTTCTCCCGTGTCAATAGGTTGGACCTTGTTGTCCACCTTCTTTCCCGAACGCAAGGTGTGGATAGCCTGGACTGAGTCTTGTGGAGCTCCAGAATGGCTTCCTACTTCGTATTGACCTTTTGATCCGTTTGGAATCAAAGGTTGACCTCTAGGGTTAGGGATAGTCTGACTAGGAAATTGACCTTTCTCTCTCCCACTCAAGGAAAGAGCTAACTGCCCCAACTGAACTTCCATCTTAGCTATGGATTGCGCAGTGACCTGGTTAATCTGAGTTTGATTTTGATGGGTTTGCTGTTGAGTTTGGATGAACTGCTGTTGCTGCCTCATCAACTCGGCAATCATAGATTCTAAAGACGACTGTTGTTGGGCAGGCTGCTGGTAATTGGTCATGGGATCTGGTATGATGGCTCTGCAATCGGTAGATTGTTGGGGTTGATAAGGGACTTGAGGAACAATGGCTTGGTTTGTGGAAGAACCAGATTGCCTAGGAAAACTCCTATTGTAACCTGACGGACCACTAGATTGAATAGGTTCGTTCTGTCTGTATGAGAAATTAGGATGAAACCTATTATCTGGGTGATACGTTTGGCTAAAAGAGTTTGGAGTTGGCTTCTTAAAAGTACTATAGCCATTAATCGCATTTGCTTGTTCAGCTTTGATTTGAGGCAAGGTGGGACAACACTCGACCAAATGGTCATTGCCGTCGCATATGACACACAAAGAACTCGGTTCGACAGTCACTTGCGAAATTGTACGAGGGTCTAGGTGAGGTTTGGATGCTGAGATGGTAAAGGCATCTAACTTCTTCGTGAGATTATTCATCCCACTCACTAGACTACACATGACATTTTTGAGATCAGGGTCTGCCTTCATCTCATACATGCCTGTCTTCCTAACCGGATCGTCTCTATCAAATTCTTCTTGGTTAGTACTCCAGTTTTGAGCACTCTCAGCTAACTCTACGAGGAAATCGTACGCTTGGTTGGGAGTCTGGTTCATGAACTGACCCTTATGCATTGACTCGACTAAGGTACGTTGATTCATTGTTAATCCTCTATAAAAACTTTGCACCAACTGTGCTTTGTCAATGCCATGGTGTGGGCACTTGACCAATAAATCATTGAATCTTTCCCAAGTTTGGGAAAATTCATCATCAGGACGGGCTCTAAAATTTCTAATAGAGTCCTTCATTTTCTCAGTTTTGGCCACGGGGTAGAATTTGGCCATAAATTTTTTTGATAGAACATCCCAGGTAGATATGGAATTGGGTGTTAGGGAGTTCAACCACGCAGCTGCATGGTCTTCCAAGGATAACGGGAACAGAATAAGCTTGATACTCTCCTCATCTAGATTCTGATTTCTAAAAGTTTGACATATAGTCAAGAATCGATTAAGATGGGTGTAAGGTTGTTCACGCTCTAAACCGTGGAACTTAGGGAGCATATTGATGGTGGCAGCCCTAATTTCAAACTGAGGTGCATTGTTCAACGGTAAAACAATGCATGTGGGAGGAGATGCGGAAGCTGGAGCGAAGAGCTCATTGAGAGTTCGCTCTCGATCACCCATCATAACTACTGATGGTGTCTTGCGTATCCTACTGATGGTACGTTCGATCTCAGGATCAAATGGTTCTAACACGTTATTTTGTGAACGTCTACCAAGCATACAAATCACACAGTCGATCAAACAATCACGAAAAGAAAAGACTGGACCTAGATAGGTTGCCTAAAGCTAGACAGCTCCTAACTGGGTAGAAATAGCGCAACTAGCCTTCCAACTCGGTTCTATGAAGTCAAGTTTGAATCATTCGGATCTCCAGATCGGAGGAGGCGCATAATGCATAAGCAAGAGCACGCTTAAATACCTTCCTTTCTTGAATAGACTGAGTCTATCCCCTCAAAGGGCAAGATCTTACTAGATACAAAAATGACCAAGAAGCGCAATTGGCACAACTTGAAGCGGAATTTCTCCTATTGAGCTCGTGGGCCCTATAGTCAAGTCTAATTGATTTTAATTAATTTGATTGGATGACTAGTGAATTGATTATCCTAATTAGAGCAAGGAATTGGTAATGACTTCCAATCCTTATCTTATCATGCCATCCCTAGGAGAGGGGTGCTCTTTACTACTTAATTAACTATTCCAAGTGTGTGCAAATTGGAAAAATAACATACAAAGGCAAGGAGTAACCCACTAGCAAAGAGAGGCGTGGGTGTTTCGGGATTACCTCCCGTGCTAGACGGGGTGAAGACGGTTTGAGTCGACTTAGGCCACCAACTCCAATTTTGGTGTGCGAACCTAAGGAGCCGTGACGGTATTGTCCACCCGTCGTCCTTCCTTAGTCTATTACAATCCAAGCCTTCTTGGATAATTAATAAAAATTACAAGAAATCCTATACAAGAGTTTCTAAAACAAAAAATAAACCTAACTAAAGATTAAAGGAAATTGAAAGAAAAGAAGAAAAAAAAATGTTCACCTACAAGAAGCAAAACAGAAATGTTAGCAGAAATGATAGTAAATGGACTCAAAAACAGAATCTGACTTACCGCAATCTTGCTGACTTTGTCACATTTTATAGAAAATTTCGTTCTACCCAAATCGATATACACTAATAGATAATCGGAGATCGGAGTAGAAAGTTACAGTCAGTTTAAGTTCTGCTGTCAAGGGTGAAAAAGAAAACGAGAATGACTTTTTTTTTTTCAATGTTTTTTTCTTCTTTCTTCTCTCTTAAAATCTCAAGAACACTTGAACTTATAGAAAGAAACCAAAAGAAAAAAAAAATAAAATAAAATAAAAATGAAAAAAAATAAATTTAAATCAAAACTTACCACTACTACCTTTACCTTTCCCCGGCAGCGGCGCCAAAATTCTGATGAGACTATCGTTGTTCTTCTCACCGGAGTTAATAATAATCTTACGTTTACCTTACTTGTGGGGCAAGTAGGGGATCGAACCCAAGAGAAAGGAGGAATAGAGTTAAGCTAAGAAGATAAAATTCAAATTAACTAAAAGGAATTAAAACTGTTTTTCTTTGTATTTTTGAACTTATAAGAAAATGTAAAATTACTAGAAAAGAAACTAAAGTAAATGAAATTAAAAGCAAGTAAACTTATGAAATTAAAACACCATTAGAGGTGGATCTACCTAGAACATGTTGATGAGCAATTCTTAGTTTCAAGCCTTTTTATAACTCAATCGTAAGGGCTTGGTGTTAGCTCCTTAGATCGGAAAGTTTTGCAAATGAAATGAAATAAGGGAACATAAACAAAGTAGAATTCTTTGAAAACTTCCTACTACCAATTATCTAGTTTAAGCATACTTTATCTTGATCTAATCTAAGCATAAAGTATCTATATTAAGAATAAAAGGTGCAAGAAACTTAAAGAGAATTCATAAGCATTTTAAATAAAAGAAAGGCATGAAATTAAAAATAACACAAGAACTTGCTCTAGGCTTTTCCACTCTCCAATGGAGGGGAACTTAGCCTAATGTCATTGCAAGAGAGGGAAGATAAGAGATGAAAGAACTTTTCTTCATTTCATGGAGAAAATTACAACTTCTTCTTCTTCTACTTCTTACAAGACTAATTAGCCAAAAGAAAATAACTAGAAAATGAAAATACAAAAAATAAGAGAATAGGCAAAGAGCCTTAGATTAAAGGAGTCTTGGATAAGAGAACCAAGATGGGACCCTTTCTCTAGAAATGAAGGCTCTATTTATAGAGAAAAATGTGTGTAGAAGAGTCTAAAAGTAGCCTCCACTTTTCTTTGCACAAAAAGACAAAAGAGGAGAATATGAGTTAAGGATTAGGGCATTCCAAAGTGGGCCCAAATGCTTTTGCCTTGAGATTTTGATTCCAAATTGTTGATTTTCTGCACAAGAAACACACGTAATTAGATTTATCTAGTAAATGAATTTATTTATATATAATTAAGCCTAATTAACATGCAACGTGGTGGTTTGAGGCTTATCATGATTATTATCTTAATATAGAGAAATAGGTACAAAAATCAAGATAAATATCTGGAAAATGTGCATATAATTGAGTGTTTGGAGACACTCATCAGCAATATTTTATACTAAGGGTGCAAACATTGGGCATCTAAAGAGTAGAGGGGCTATAATGCAAATTCGGTATCATCTCAGGTCTAAGACTACCAACATTGAACAAATAGATAGAATTGAGCCTCCAACAATAGAAAATTCATTTGTTACAAACAATTTGATTGGAAACCATCCGATTAATGAAGAAACGTTTAAGAAATGGAATGATCAAGTGCCATCAATTGGGAATATGCTATCAACACTGATTCAGATTCTGGGGGCTATTTAAGCAATTAGAATTATGCAAACGGTTCAGGACAGTCTAGTCAGCAAACACCCACAGTGGCCAATCCGACAATGGTACTTCCTCCAATGGCACCAATACTTGATCCTACGTCGACATAAGCTCAAAACAATGTGTCAACACTAGTATCAGTACCAACTCAAACCACGAACATTTCTTTCCTTATCTTTACTCAATGTCCACTTCTACAACATGCTGAGATAGCACATGAGAGAGAGTAAAAAAAATTGGGTTTAGAATACCTGAGAGGAACTACATTGAGGATAGGTTGTCAACTTGCATGGATGCAATTATGGAAGAGTTGAACCGACTAAAATGGGAAAATTCCCAAGATAGCTTCGAGTATGATGATCTATGTTTCTATCCAGATTTCGTACCACCCACGGACTTCATGTGCCTAGAGTTCAAGAAGTACAATGGCATCAGATGTCCTCTAACCCATCTGAAATTGTACGCAACGTTATGTGCCAATTTGGAAGGACTGACAAACTCCTAGTGCAAATGTTCCATAGGAGCTTGACCAGGGTGGTGCAAAGATGGTTCACTCAATTAGACCACATTTGAGTCAAAATCTCCAATCAAGCCACTAAAATCCTCATAGCAATGGAATACCTGAATATGCCCATATTGACTACGGACTCGGAATAGCAAATAAGGAGTAAACCCTGACAAGTTAATCAATACTAAGAAGCGATAGTTACTAAAAGACAAAGAAGACTAAGCAGAATGTAGAAGGAGCCTACATATCTGATCATTTCCTTATCAACAGATTGTAGATAAGTATACTAGTTCTCCTTTGCAACTACAAAGAGAGGATATGCTCTCGTTGACATCAAGGAAACTACATCGACGTTATAAGATAAAGGACGCTTGATCGTCTTGATAGAGAAGATGATCGAAAAGCCAAAACTACATCAGAATAGGGAATTAATCGAATAACAATTGAAATAAATTTTAAACCTAAAATCCACAAAATTTCAAAAATTTACAAAAAAATAAATATAAAATAAGTGTGTCTTTATTTTTACCTACAAGAAGGGTGCACAACTTGAGAAAAAATGACGTCTCTCTATAGTGCAAGTTGTCAAAGCTATATAGAACTCAGCTAAAAGCATTGGAGCTAGTCGACTACCTTTGCAAACTTGAGTTATTATACTTATAAATGAGGGATCCACTAGGTCAACTTCCCTTGGAAATAAGATTTGATTCAAAACTATGAGGGATAAGGCATTAAATCGAATATTCGACTTAATACCCGAAAATATGTGTTCAAAAATGTAATGTTTTGGTAATCGAACCAAAGTAGAATCCCTATCTAACTTCTCTAGATTAGAGTGACAAATTCCAAGAAATTGGACTACCCCATTCCTATATCTAGGATGTGAGGGAAGAAAAACTGCCTGGTTAGATAAATATAACCCGAAGATCTTCTCAAATTTCTCGTTCGTTGGCATAAGCTCATACTCTCTGAATCGAAATACATTAAAATTCGAGATCCAACACTCAATCATGGCTTCAATCTCATACTTCACCCCTACTTTATACGAAGATAGAACAAACCCTAGCTTATTCTCACCAATCCATCTCGTTTTTTCCTCCGTAGACATAGATTGAAGCTATCGAGTTGAATGGTTTTGCTTGATAGAATCCTGATTTAAGTTGAGACAAATAGGATTTGAAGCATTGGTTCTTTCCCCAATTTCACTACCACACGTTCTTGAAGTTGGTATGCTCCATTTTCAATCTAAGGTGAGAGAGTCGGAAGTTTCTTAACAAAATCGTGAGTTTTATGAGTAAGAGATTAATTTTTGAATTTTAAGTCACTAAATATTTCTAATCCGTACCTTACCTACGGACTAAGGAAAAATTTTAGCCTAGCCAAGGGTAACCCATCGCCAGAACAAGATTTTGGCCTGACCAAGGGTGACCCACGGTCAGGACAAAATTTTGCTATGGGGTAGACACCCCATTTTTTGCATTCGCCTAATTAATCAACTCGTCAACCTAATTGTGATGGTTCCCAATGATGGATGAATATTCCAATGCTTTATTTTATTACTAGATATGTTTCAGAAATTCAGATGAGGTATTTCAAGCAAACAAAACTTTAGTGTTTGGGAGTCGTCGCCTAGTTTTACGGTTTAGGAATCGAATCATGACTCTAAACAAATAAATAAGATTAATCTAAGAAAAATAAACTACGGGTCTGGGGATCATGTGACGGGATTGGAAAGTGTAAGGCACCAATCACTCCCGATAAATGCGATCTCTACTTTTCTCAAAAATTACATTGCTAAAAAATGACCTAAACAATAAAATAAAATTAAAAAAACTAGTTTACCTGGATGATTACGATGGTTGATCCCTTAAGAACTGGTGGGCTGCGTTCATCATATGAGTCTTCTACATTTTAATTTCTGTATCTAGATTCGCTTCTGATCTTCGAGATGAGGTATCTTCCTCCTAGATCTGAATAGTTTTTGAATGTTTCTAGGTGTTTTGAGGTTTTTAGATGTTTTTTGAGGATTTGTAAGTGTTTTTTTAGTAAAAATGGGGTTTGGATGTTAGATAGGGATTTGAGGCTTCAGATTTAAAGTTTTAGGAAGACTGAGCAGAGTTTTAGGCCTCTATTTCCTAGGATTTTTCTTGACCTATGAGATTGGGTTTTGGAGGCTATTATTTATAGAGTTTTTTGAAAGTCTTTCAGTTTGACGGAGTCTCTTTAAAATAAAGTTAATTAGGGTTGAATTAGGATTTTAATTCTTACGTACAATGAATATTTTTAAGTTTTTTGGAGAATCTCCTTAATTATATCTTTAATTCTTTGAGCCCCCAAATGGAGGGGTCTTTTAATAAATATTATATAGGCCCTACTTAAGTAAGTGGGTCACCACTTAAAATTTGGTCAGTAGGCTTAATTAATTGATTTTATTTGTTTAAGTTTTTAATTCAATTTATTAATATTTCACTTTACGTTAATTAATATTTTAATTATTAATTTTAAAATTTAGAATTTTTAAGGTTGAAAAATTATCATTTTGTCCTCAAATAAGACTTTTGCGCTGAGAGATTATTTTTCGATGTTTTGGAATGTTGTGAAATGAATTTTTCGTAAAGAATTCAATGGGAGTATCAGTTTGTATTACTTATGGATTTTTGGAGTGAAATGGGTGTGGACCCTATGAGGGCATTTTCGTAATTTTGTTAAATTTGATAAAATTGACGAAATAGTTTCTTTAATTTTTTTTGTTGTTTTATTATTGAAAAAAGTTTTCCTAAGTGTAATGTAAGCTCTAGGGCTATTTTGATGCTAGGGTATTTTGATAATTTGGTCATTTTTTAGTGATTTTTCTCGTAAAGCTTATTTTTGTCTCAAAATGATGATTTTTATGTTTTTGGGTCATATTTTTCTAGCGTAGCGTGATTTTTAAAGTTTTGCTTGTTTGAGATACCTCATTCGAATTTCTGAAACATATCTAGTAACAAATAAAAAATATTGAAATATTCATTCATTATTGGAAACTGTTACAATCGGATTGACGAATTGATTAATCAAGCAAGTGCGAAAATGGGATACTGAAAGTGCCCTCGATCCGCGTGAGTTGCAAATTTACTTTTTTGGTGTTTGAGAGTTGTCACCTAATTTTATGATCTAGGAATCAAATCATGACTCTAAACAGATAAATAACACTAATCTATGAAAAAGAAACTACGGGTCCAGGGATCATGTTACGGGATTGGAAGGTATTAAACACCAATCCCGCCCTACAAATGTCGGTATCTACTTTTCCCCAAAAAAAATTACAGTGCTAAAACAGACCTAAAAAATTAATAAAAATTTTTTTACCTAGGTGATTGTGATGGCCAATTCCCTTAATACTGGCGGAGTACGTTCCTCGTATGAACTTTCCTACTTTTATCTCCATCACTGAATCTACTTTCGATCTTCAAGATAATGTATTCTCTTCTTAGATCTGATTATTTTATGGTTTTTTGGGTGTTTTGAGGGTTTCTAGGTGTTTTTAGAGAGTTTCTAAGTGTTAAGTAGGGACTTGAGGCTTTAGATTTAGGATTTTGAAAAAGTTGGGGAGGGTTTTTGGTCTCTCTTTCCTACGATTTTTCTTATCCTACGAGATTGGGTTGTAAAGGTTCCTATTTATAGAGTTTTTTTTTAAAGTCTTTCAGTTTGAGTAAGTCTCTTTAAGATTAGGGTTTAATTAAGATTTTAATTCTTACGTACAATGAAAGAATATTTTTTTGTTTTTTTTAAAAGCCCCCTTGATTATATTTTTAATTCTTTGGGACCCCAAATGAAGGGGCCTTCTAATAAATATCAAGCGGGCCCTACTTGAATAAGTAGGCCACCACTTAAAATTTGGCCCGTGGGTTTAATTAATTGATTTTAATTGTTTAAAAATTTTAATTCAATTTATTAAGATTTCACTTTACATTAATTAATGTTTTAATTATTAATTTCAAAATTTTGAATTTTTAGGGTTAGAAAATTATCGTTTTACCCTCAAGAGGACTTTTGCGTTTCAAGGTCGTTTTTCGATGTTTTAGGATGTTTTAAAATCAATTTTTCATAAGGAATTCAATGGTAGTATCAGTTTGTGTCATTTATGAATTTTTTGACGTGAAATAATGGTGGATCCAATGAGGGGTATTTTCGTAATTTTGTCAAATTTGGTGAAAATTGGCAAAATAATTTATTTGATTTTAATTTATCGTTTTATGTGTTCGAAATGATTTTCCTAGGCGTAATGTAGGCTCTAGGGATGTTTTGATGTTAAGGGTATTTTAGTAATTTGATCATTTTTTCATGATTTTTCACATAAAACTTCTTTTTGTCTCACAATGATAATTTCTATATTTTTTTATCATATTTTCCTAGCGTAGTATGATTTCTAAAGTTTTGCTTGCTTGAAATATCTCATCTGAATTTCTGAAATATATCTAGTAACAAAATAAAGCATTGGAATATTCATCTATCATTGGGAACCGTCACAATCGGATTGACGAGTTGATTAATCAAGCAAATGCAAAAAATGGGGTGTTTACACTAGAGCAAAATTTTGGCCAAGCCAAGGGTAACCCATGGCCAGAACAAGATTTTGGCCTGGCCAAGGGTAACCCACGGCCAGAAAAAAAATTTACTCAATTTTTTTTGTTATTTTTCGACGAATTTGTTTATAATATCCCTAGGGATAACCCCCTTCACATTTCGAACCTAACCTATTAATATTGTAGAAAATAGACATTCATCAAAGCATATATCTATAAAACAAAACAGGCAAAAACTAAGGAATTCAGGTAAAATGGAATAAATTTTTTACAAATACACACAAATTACAAGTTATGTAATATTCTTTATTACAAAATGACAAGTAAGAAAAGGAAAAAAAAAAAACTCATGTCTGCCAAAAGAAGCCTTTTATACCACGATGGAACTTCTTAGCACAGAATCGTTCCAATCGAGTCACAACCGATGCTATTTCAGGCTTTAATTCTGGTTTTAGTCCTGGCTTTGGATTTGGCTTTGGCTCTCCCACAACCTCTGGCCTAGCCTCTAACTCGGCCCGACTGGATACTCAGACTCATACTCCTTAGAGACATAATTGATTTGGGGCTCAAAAGGTCCCGTGAACCAACAGTCTGTGAACCTAACATAGCTAATGCTCGCTACTTCTCAAGTGGTGATGTTTCTAGCCTAATAGTACCCTTGAGGACTAAAATCACTTACATGATGTGGCTCAATAGGTGGTGTCGGGTAATAAGATGTATGGTAAGCACTAACCGAAGTATAAGGAGCACTACTCCCAAAAAGTTCCTGATAATTACTAACTAAAATGTTAATAAGCATAGTCATTTTGTTTTATTCAGAGGAATAAATAATTACTAACTAAAATATTTTTCTACTAACCCATAATTATTCAGGTGGCTAATCAGCGTCTCAAAATACTGATTTATCCGTACTTTCTCAGGCATTTATCTCGATTTCCGTCCTTATTTCATTAGATTAGGTAAATAATCATGCAAAGCCTCAAATTATTTCATTACATATTCTATCATGCTAAATATGATTAATGGAATCTATCGGAAGACTGATTATGTGTATTTATTGTATAAGTCAAAAATATCAAATCATCAAGATGAACCACCAAATCAATCAATAAAGTGTGCATTACAATTTAGAGGACCAATCAAGCAACAACGCAAAATTGGATATCCAGATGTCTCAGAATCAACCTGAAAGAGTTCTAACTATTGTCTTATTCAAGCTTCATGTTATATCTTCCAACCCAAGGAGCTCACACTAAGTCCTTAGAGTTGAGTGAAAAGAATGACAAACCTAGATATGATTTTAATTGCTAATCCTAGGTTAGTCTAATCACTAATGACGTTCTTATTTTGTTTCTTAGTATAATTTCTATTTCTATTGTTTTATTTTCCAACATTTACTATCACTTTTATTTCACAAAATACAAAATAGATTTTAAAAATAGTAACTTAGATTAACTTCATTTTACTTTACTTGGTAACAATCCCCCTTTCTCTTGGATTCGATCCCTTACTTGTCCTACAAGTTAAGGAGAGTACAAATATATTAATTTCTGATAAGAGACGACGACATCAGTGGCTTCTAGTAGGAGAATTAGTACATTTTTCATGTTTGCTAAAGAACCTAAAAAAATAATAGGAGGATTGAATCAGAGTCTTCAAAATCAGGGAAAGAATTACAAATGCTTACCAGCTTATGCTAGTGTTGCTCAATGTAAGAAGCTTATCGAGCCATCTCAAAGTTCTTCATTTCCTCTCATTCAAGGTATTTAGCCAACAAAGCACTATGGGTACAAATAGAACAGAAAAAAAAGGTAAGAAAACAATAATGATAGCTAAAGAGGAAAAAAGAAAGAGGGTAAGAAAAGGTACTTGGGCCTCATGTTGGCAAATATAAGGGCCCTCGAATTCCTAAACCCCCTCGACTACCACAACTGAAGGAAGTAGACACCCAATGGATACCTTGTGGAACCACTCGTTGTAATTCCCATAAAGAATTAATTGCTCCCCAGGAATACTCTTCGAATTAGCAAGCATGTCACATTTAATAGCTCCGAATCTCAAAGCAGGTGGAGGATTATAAGGAACGCGAGCTTCGCCATGGCATTGAAATGAAAGTTTCTCTCCTAAGTATAAAACATAGGAAAGTTTGTCGATATAGCACGGGAGAACCATCCTCTGAAGTCAAGGAGACAAATCGCAGCAAAGTCCAAATGAGTAGAGATGGAATGTGGTAACTTGAGCACTTGAGGATTGATGATCTGAAAATGATCAAATGAGTAGCTAAGGCAAGG